>NC_136983.1:38830134-39040484 GCF_032717465.1 Coenobita brevimanus | reverse complement strand
ACAACTAATCCTTCAGCTTACACTGTTAATCTTTTTTCTCCTTTGGGCTCCTCCAATCATAACCTGTGATAACACAACCTGTCCTATAGCACCGATTGCCTGTGGTTATCAAAGAAGCTTGTGATCATGTGGCACTTTGGAATACTGATTCTGGAGGCCCTCAGGCAGTACTTCTTTGATTTTTCCTAAGAATGATTAACTCTTTACTGGCAGGGAACCATCTGAGTGTGCCTTGTGCATTATGGAATTTATTCTATCAAGGCATGGAAGCTTATACATTCCTTTCTTATAACCCCTGACGAATGCAAAGAAAGCCTTGGTATAATCACGCTTGTACTAATGCATCCGCAAAACGAGAGGGACCTCAAGGTGCCAGAGCCAAACCACCCCTGAACCATATCTTTATTATGTTTCTGCCCTGGAATCATGCTGAGTCTGTGTGGCTCCTTTAAAAAATAATTTCATATAAATGCTCTCAACTCTTCCATTCGAATTCTTCCCACATCTTTAAGCACCTTGCCAAATACTGCTATAACAACTTTACTTCATCATCGCTTCCACTCCTCTTTTCTACTTTGATGGCTCTGTAGCTATTTCTTCTACTAATCAGCAGATCATTTACTTAGACTTTCTCCTCCAATTCCACCTTAGACAATTCAGGTGCTATTCCTCCACTCACTTCCCGCTCTGACTTCTTCATGGCTAATATTCTGTTTCTTCAGCTCATGCATTTTCTGCCATCACTGCCACCATTACTAACGAGGCATATGGGCCTGATGGAGTCCCTCCTGTTGACCTCATGAACCTGTCTGCTTCTGTGCTTTCCCTGCACAGGCTAGATTCTTTCGCCTTCGTCTCTCTACGCACACCTTTCCTTCTTGGAGGAAGTTTGCTCTCATTCAGCCGAGCCAAGAAGGGTGACCGTTCTCAACCCTCTAACTATCGTCAAATTGCTTTTAACATCCATAATGTCTCAAAAGTTTTCGAGTCCATTCTTAACAGAAAAATTTTAAAGCATCTTTTCCTATTACAACTTTCTGATCATCAGTATGGGTTCCGTCAGGGACGCACCACTGGTGATCTCACCCTACCTTTCCAGATTCCCTAGCCATCCTCTTTTCAGGACGTTGGGGAAAGCTTTAGCCATTACGCACTTGACATCTCAAAGGCCGGCATAAATCTATAATTTCCAAACTGCCCTCTTACAGTTTCTATCCTCTCTATCTGTGCCCCTTATCCCTATAGCTTCCTTTCTGAGGTCGATTTCATAGCTGCCGTTGTAGACGCACATCGTTCTTCTCCTAGATCTATTAACAGTGGTGTTCCTCGAGGCTCTGGTCCTATCACCAACTCTCTTCACGCTTTTATTCATCAACTGATCTTCTAAGCTGTACATCTAACGCCTCCCATATCCACTCGTACGCTGATGACTCCACCCTTCACCTTTCCATTCAGCCCCGCAACGCTCATCTCATCAGTCGTACTTCATCAAACAAGTGATGGAGGCACACCTAATGTCTGACATGGCTCAATAACATGTCTCCTGACTGGGGAATATAGAATCTTGTTGTTTTTAATGCATCAAAGACTCAGTTTTTGCACCTATCAACCCATCATATCTTCCACAAGGAGTACCTAGTAATGTTTAAGAATATCCAGCTCAATCCTGCACATCATCCTTGAACATAGCTTGGGATTTAATTCACCCGAGACATATCTTGGAAAGGAATCATATTGCATCTCTGTAAAATCTGCTTCCAAGAGATTGGGTGTGCTAAGCCAACTCCATGCCTTCTTTTGCTCCTGCGCAGTTGTTGACTTTATACACGGGTTTTATTCACCCCTGTTTAGAGTACAACTCTCGCATATGTGTGGAGGCTCCACTCCATGACAGCTCTTCTTAATAGGGTGGAGTCAAGCCTATTCATCTCATCAACTCTCCTCCTCTTACTGGCACTCTTCAACCTTTGTCTCTTCGCCGCACTTTTCTTGTCTCTCTGTCTCTTTTCTATCACTACTTCAGTGGTCACTGCTCAGCATCCCTCCACCTCTACAAACGGGCACATAGCACCCATCTATCAACAGAATTCTCATCCCTTTTTCTGTCCAACTCTCTAATGCAAGAGTTAACCGTTACTCTTAGTCCTATTCATTTATAGAACGGGTTAACTCTGGAACCTGTCTCCCTCTCTCTGTATTTCCTACTTCCCTATGATCTCCAAGTCTTTCAAATGCAATGTAAATCCAGGCATCTCGAAATGAATGGATCTTCGAATTTTGGCCTTCTTTTGTATTATTTTTGTTTCTTTCTTGGAAGGAACATTCATGCAGAGCTCAGCCTTTGGTTCCTTCTTTTCTCTCCATAAATAATGAGAGGGCATATAATAACTATAAAACAGGCAAGATATGATTACACAAGAATAAAGGAGAGAAACCCAACGACACTTTGAGGAAAACATTGTAAATAAAAGTAGTGATCAACCGAAGCTATTTTGCAGCTACATCCGAAGCAAAACCAAAGTAAAAGATAATATACAATGCATTACGGACGAGGGGATCATCTACACACAAGGAAAAGATATTTGTGAAGCACTAAATAAAAATTTCCAATCAGTTTTTACAGAAGAAAATAATTTTGAGAGGGATGGTATGGAACATGCATGCCCAAACATATTACCAGATATACAAATATCAGAAAAAGAAATACAGAAAGCGTTAAGTAAATTAGATAAAGGAAAAGGAAATGGACCTGACGAAATTTAATGTTCGGTGCTACATGAATGTGCATAGGAGTTAAGAAGACAGTATAATTAATATTCAAGGAATCCTTGTGTCAAGGAAAACTACCTGATGTATGGAGGAAAGCAAACATTGTTCCTTTATTCAAGAAAGGGAATAGACAAAATCCACTTAACTACCGACCAGTATCACTGACCAGTGTTGTAAGTAAGGTACTGGAAAAGCTGATAAGAAAAGTTTGGGTAAACCATCTAGAAGAACACAACATGATAACAGATCGGCAGTTTGGTTTCAGAAAGGGAAAATCATGCGTTACTAATCTACTAATGCTATTGGCGTGACAGACCTGCAGAAACATTACAGAAAAGAGAAGGGTGGTTGGACAATATCTATCTAGATTTCAAGAAAACACTTGACAGAGTGAAAAACTCAATCGTTAGAGAGGTGGCCTGCAGTCCTACCGGATCCAAGTTCCAAATCCCGCTGGGGCAGGGAACAGTTTAAGAATTTGGAATGTCATAAAATCAGACTTTACTATGATCTACTAGAAAGACCCGCCGAGATATCGAAAATAATTCCTCTAATACCAATACGCCAGTCCGGTATGAGCGCCCTGTTCAGCATGTATTCCAATATAGACGGTGAGTGTTAGCAAGGCCGTAAGTGGTGACATATGGAGGTGTATGGTACGTAGGGAGGGACTACTAAGCGCCTTGAGAGCAGGCTGTGAAGGCTATGGCCAGAGTCGGACACATAAAAAAAAAAAAAAGACTCTAAAGGAAAGTGTACCATCGAAGGAGGAATCGCGAGACAGACTGTACTGTTGGATGCAAGATTTTCTCAGAAAAAGAGAAATGAGAACAGTATTAAGGAAATTACTCATCATGGAGGGAAGTGACTAGCGGTGTTCCACAGGGCCTTCAGTGCTGACACCAATTATGTTTTTAGCGTATATAAATGACACAGACAGTAACACTGGAAATGGAAGCTATCTTAAATACATTTGCTGATGATGCAAAAAATCTATCTATCTATCTATGTATATACCTAGGCTCTTTCCCCCAAGGAAAGGGAGGTAGCCGAGACAGGACGACACACTCCCCATTTACTCATCCATTCAAACACATTCATTCGCATCTTAGCCCCAAAGGGGAGAACGGACAGATCCTCACCGCACCACACAAAAGGAGAATTACTAACACAGACTCTTGTAGAGCGTTAAAAAGATTAAATAAACTTCATGAATGGAGTAATAAATGGCAAATGGATTTCAATGTGGGCAAGTGTCATGTAATTAAGTTTGGTAAAAGTGGAAAAAGACCAGATTGGGAATATAAGTTAGGAAGTAAAACCCTACATAAACCAGAGTTAAAGAAAAACTTCGGTGTGATTATCAGTAACAATCTCCAGCTGACTACATCAGTGAGAAAGTACGCAACATGTATACACTGCTTTGCAAATATGAGAATAGCATTCACATAGATACTGTAAATGATGACATGCTGAGAAACATATTAACATCATTCATCAGACCAGCCCTGGAGTATGCTTCAGTAGTCTGGAATCCTCATCTTAAGAAACACATAGATAAGGTTGAAAAAGTTCAAAGGGCCGTTACAAGATGGGTACCAAGCTTAAGAGATCTAAGCTACAAAGAAAGACTTGGAAAACTGAATCTGCCAACACTACAGGTGAGAAGGAAAAGAGGAAACATGATTATGCTATATAAATGCACATCAGGGAAGGAGAAAATAGACATAAATGAGCATATAACCTATGGGGAAACACCAGCAAGAGAACACTGCAGATAACTGCATAAAATGAGAGGTGATAAAGACGTAAGGAAATTTAGTTTCCCCAAAAAGGTAATTGATTTGTGGAATGCACTGCCAAATGAAATAGTGTGTGCCAAAACAATTAATAAATTTAAGGATATGTACGATAAAAATGGTTTAAAACACAGGAGAGTACGTACTTGACTCCTTTCTGTAACGATACAGTTAGGTAAGAACGGGACACACACACACACACACACACACACACACACACACACACACACACACACACACACACACACACACACACACACACACACACACACACAGATGTCAGGACACCATATTATAAATACAATTCATTATAGAAAACATGATAGATAGATAGATAGAGCACCAGTCAAGCCTGGGAACGGGATATGAGCTTGGAACTCTAAGTGAAGGAATGTTGACAATACACAGGAAGCAGCAAGTCAGGAGATGAGATAGGTAGTGTGTCAGCGAGATAGGCACACGAACAACGCATCATGACCATACACACACATACACATATACTCACACACAGGCTTCTAGAAACTTCACATCAGTTTATTCCACGTGACACAACCCCTGCTAAAATGAGAATGTAGGATTTTCAGGTCAGAAGGAGACAGACCATAGAAACGGAAGGTAGTAGGGAGAAGGAGGTTAAGAAGAGGGGTCCAACTAGACTTACTAAGTATATTGTCTCTGTATTATACGCTGCTCAACTTAAGACTTTCTCTGAAGATAATAAATCAAGATCAACTCCCTGTATTCATTTTTAACTCTTCCTGCTCTTCAGTTATCAAAATACCAATAAAAAATCAAGACTCACCTATTACAAAAATTGAGAGTTACACACACACACACACACACACACACACACACACACACACACACACACACACACACACACACACACACACCTCCACTATCATCTATCTATCTATATACTTAGGCTGCTTCCCCCAAGGAAAGGGAGGTAGCCGAGACAGGACGACACACTCCCCATCTACTCATCCATTCAAACACATTCATTCGCATCTTAGCCCCAAAGGGGCTATCATACTATCATATTACACAGGCGAAATCATTTTATATTGTAGACTAGTATGTTAGCGAAACACAGCATTTGGCAAAGTGTGAGATGGGACAGGTTGTTTTTTCAGTGTTCGTTGGTTTTTCGGACTTTCAGTACAAGTAGTCGATATTTCATGTCATCTATGAAATCATTTTTAATGAAGTGTATAGAGCTTATGGGCGCATTTCTCTGAATGTTTTTTTTTTTTTTTTCTTGGGAAGCCATAATATTGGATTATTGTGCCTTTTGTCTTAGGCTTAGTGCTAAAACAACCATACACAGATCAGTTACTTGGCATTTTCATACATTATTACATGAATATGAGGCACATACAACAAACAACAATAGAGTGATCTCGTAGTTCCATGCCTGGATGCAACTGAGAGGAGGCAGAGAGCGGGATACACTCAGCCAGGTGAGTGGCGGGCGTGACGTCATGATCTCCTCCGTCTCCCTAGTGACCTACGCATCGGCTGACTTGCTTGACTGGGTCATGCCATTAACAGAGAAAATTGGCGCCAGCCTCTGGTAGCAATTTGTCTACTTGATTTTTGTGGAAAGCAAACAACAAAATTAAAATCCACTGAACCATATCAAAAGGTGAAATTACAGTTTGAATAGCATTTGAGCTGAACATCATTTCATCAAAATCTACTTGACACACACGGTCCACACCTTAGTGTTCACATCCTTTCGATTCTATTGATATTATATACAGATCGTAACATGCACAGACAGCCATTGCAACATTTCGGTTTTCACATGCACAACCCACTCACATTCGTATTTCGTGCTTCTGACTACGACTTTCCCTGTAAGAAAGTCTGGTCCTGCCATGAACCTAGAATAAACTAATAAACACTCAGCGACATCATGATCACTGTTGAGAAGCAACATCGTTAAAGCCTATCTTAAGACACAGCAGTTAGGTCAGTCTAGGTAAAGTCATGCTCATTCACCTTATCTGAAATCCAGTCAGGTCATTTCAGTTCCAGTAAAGGTCTGTTCAAACGCAATTACACTGTCATAGGCTGGTTCATTTCCCAGTTAGATTAATTCAAAACCACCAAGCCAGATCAGACCCATTATATCCAATTAGGATGTCAGGATAATTACATATGTTAAATTTCATTTTAATTGTAAATCTGTTATCATCAATTTACAACCCACACTAGATACATTCTAATCACTTAACGCCATATCAGCCTGGCGAGGAAACGTCAGCATGAAGACAGGACGAAATGCATTATGACTGAGCTTGTAACGGAAAATATCTCAAGACTTGGTTTACATAGGGACAGATAAAAATAGAGAAGAAATAGAACGAATCGGAAAACAACGTGCTTCATTTTTTTAAATATATAAGTTAGGATTAGAAGAGGGTGCAAGGGGATGGACATGTAGAAAAAAAAAGGGGGGGGGGAAAGTCTAAAATGTAAATAATCGGTTAAGTCTGTATGTTATCTTTACCAGTTGTCTTTCTTTTCTTCTGCTAATTTCCCCCAACCACTGGAATGCAGTGTGTCCGAGCATCTCTAAATGACAGGTTCACGATGTTGGTTCGTTTTGTTATTATTTTATGGTACAACTTGTGCACTGTGGTAGGTGGGGGCGATCACCATCCACTCACTCAATGTAGTGCTGCTCTCGGGTGTCTGCCCTGTCCTCTCCTACATTCTTCTTTCCTTCCATCTTCTATCTTTCTTTCCTTCATTCTTTCCTCGTCCTTCTGCCTACGGGTGACTTTACACTCACTCTTCTGTCTTTCATTCCTTCATTCTTTCCTCTTCCTTCTGCCTATGGGTGACTCTACACTGAGTGACAAGCCAAATGGTTTCCTGTACACCAGGAAACTATTTACTACGCAGAGTTGTAACCATATAACCAAATTTTTGGCGCCTGGTGGTTTAGTGGGTAATTATTGTCCTCCAATCGGATTGAGCCATATCCAAGGGGTGGTTGGGGTTTATTGCTCACGTAATGCCACTCAGGGATGAGTGAGGTTGGTCACTCTCATCTTAAATGGCAGAACCAACTGCCTAGCCCCGGGCTCCTACGTTCCTCATGGGGCAGCTTAGGACTGGATGATGGATGGATGGACAACTTGTGCAGGTTTCCAGACTTTGGTTCTTTTATGTCTTCAATAAAAACACTGACTGTAAACTTTTCATTCGTAAAGCAGCGTTATGATATTTAATCTGTTAAAGAGTTTAATGACAAGAACAGTCACTCATAGAAGAAAATACCCTCCCCCCCCTCCACGCTGCGCGACAAGCCATGTATTTCGGGGCATTCAGGCTTGGTAACAGTACACCTGACGTCAGGGATGGGGGGAGAGGACTGGCGTCTGTGGTGTGCGGGGGAACTGATCTGCAGGAAACACTTCTTTATGTCATATTTCGAATCAACCACATCTATTTTTAGAGTACATAATATACCTTTACAATCGTACACCAGCAACATAACTCTCCAGTGACCACACGTTCCCACTCCCACAGTGCAGTATCTACGCGTTGAATCCCCAATACCTTCATAAGGTTTTTGTTATTTTTGTCTCTGTCTCTGGTCCTTTGAGGAGATGAACCATATTTCTGCCAACGCACTCACGGGCACACATACATGATATGTGTGTCAGCTGCAGATGCGTAATAAAACTGTCGTTTATTTTTAAAAAATTATCCCTGTTCTACAACATAGGCTTGATAAGATAAACCTTCAGCCATTGTTTCTCGTCAGTAAGAGGGAGGATGGGACTGGAAGGCATGAACTAGTTGGTGACACGCAGAACTTATATCAGGTTCGGTGTTTCAAGCCAAATATTAAACGGATTTGTACTGTAATTTAACATTATAGAGATATTCCGTTATAACGTATTATTTCATAATGTAATCATGTTTACTCACAATACTCAGCCTATAGTAAGTTATTCACTAAATGAAACAGTAATTGCAACCGTGCTGAACCATGATTCCAAGGTGCGTTAGGGGAGGGGGAAGATAAAGCAGTGTTTTGTGTAGATCATCTTTCCACCTCCCCCCGAACACCACTCCTCGCCCGCCCCATCCCTGACGTCAAGTGAACTGTTTCCAAACCTGAATGCCGCAAGGTACAGTCACGTTCTAAAGTCCTGTCCTGTGAGCAAACCTTGTAAACCCTGGAGCAGTGAATCTGAACCACCGTACATGAAGTCCCAATTCTGGCAACAGTTGGTGGTCTGCGACGTGAGTTGTAAGGCTGGAGGAGGAATTGTGGTGATGGTGGTGGGGGGTAGGTTGTGGGGAGTTGTTATTACCAAGTTAGGAGTGCGGTATAAATGTTAGGCATATTTCTTGTGGGTGTAAAACCAACACCAACATGTCACACGACTCGAATGGTTACGTGCCATATGTCCAGTTATGTCACGCATATTCAGTTTCCCAATTCCAGTTGAAAATGGTGGCAGTTACACTGTGAAACTCCCTCCCCCTCAGTCCGACCACCCTCCCTCTCCTACCGTGAGTCGACTGATACGTATTATGGGTGGAACAGAAAACATTTCCTCTAGACCAGTTATATGTGCATAACAAATGAAAGTATAAAGGAAAAATGAGGGTGAGAAACCAGGTTGTTATAGCACGTCATTCGAGAAAATTAATTATTAAAACATCGCATGGCAACAGTTCAGAGAGAGAGAGAGAGAGAGAGAGAGAGAGAGAGAGAGAGTCCGTCCTGTCGCTGACACTGCTATCCATTTACAACCTGACGTTGTGATAGCCTCGCTTGGAAATGTGAACAAAAGGCTATTTTGACTAGGATCCACAAAAACTTGTTATCTTTCTTTTAATTAGTAAATGTGACAGTGTTTATAGAGATCAGTTATTCCCTTGAATCGTTACATCAACTTCGACTGGTATCACGAGTCATCTTCTTCACCATCAACTATGATACGACAACAGGAATTATTATCTGTAAACTATTAAACGCCAACGTAATACACGAACGAGTTTGATGTAAGAGGTGCCATTTGTGGAAGTGGTGGGCGATTATAAGCTTGGCGGCGCCGTGTAGCAGGGCTGGTAGGGAGTCTGGACGTATGTGCAACTGCAGCAGTGCTCTGTGTGTGCACTATGATGATATTCACAGTAGATGGTGATCATGTGTAATTATACAAAACATTTTCCCCCTCTAATTGTCAGTCAGTTGACATGTCACTTTTCTGTTCTAAAACCACTGTACGTTCTAATCAACTAGCTAACCATATCTACTCCCCTACCATCCCTGGCCTCATGGCTGACAACATTCAGGATCTAAAAAATCCCGGGATGTTCTCTTTTATCCCGGGAATTCCCGGGATAAAGTATAAAACTTGGTGATAGATTGACTGCCGGAAGGTGGTTCTTTAAATATTTTTATATACTAGATTTGGTCATCTTATATCATTATTATTTATGTTATAATTTTAAAAGTATGTATAATCGTGTTCATATTTATATAACACATTATATTACTTAATGATTTGAAGTTTCCCATCGACATCATCCTGCAGACTTCCAGTTATGCTTGTCAGTTATGCAGGTGTAGCCTTACTCTTCACCAATATCAGCGGTCTCAGCACCAGTCTAAATTCAGTTCATTTTTTCCTACAGTCCATATCCCCTCTGGCCCTATTCCTCACAGAACCACAAATTTCTCCCTCTACCGAAATATCCTCATTTTGTTTTCCTGGTTACCATCTCACAAACTTCCATAACAAGGGCGACACCTGTTGTTATATCAAATCTCAGCAGGCAGCTGACACTGTTTTAACTTCAACTAATTTTGATTACTCACTATATAAACTAAATTATCTAAATATTACCAAGTATATCTGTGTAGTCTATCGCTTCCCCACAGAGGGCCGGACACAAACAAAACATTGCTGTGTGCAGCTCATATTCATGGTTTTTCCACTGGTCCTTGCCTTCCAACACCCTTCTGTCATTGCAGGGAGGAACATAAAGGTCTAGTGCTTATTTCACCGTTGGTTCTGTTTTTTGGGTGTTTGGACTTAGCCTGTAGTTTGGGGAGAAAATTCAGTACAGCAGACGGGGCCCCCCTGTTCGGGTTTTCTCATTTCTGCGCATGCGCAGTACAACCTGTGTAACATCATGGACTTCCCCTGTTACCATTGGTCTGTTCTGTCATACTGGTGAAGATGATGCCCCGCTTACCCTGCTACCTGCCTAGGTGTGCAACATGGAGTACTCGGGCCCTGCCATCCTCAAGGACCTTGAAGTTGACCTGGCGCTGAGTGATGAGGATGAGATGACTCAGAGTGACTGGCCACAGCTACCACAAAGTAGTAGCA
Organism: Coenobita brevimanus; assembly: GCF_032717465.1. Lineage (NCBI taxonomy): Eukaryota > Metazoa > Arthropoda > Malacostraca > Decapoda > Coenobitidae > Coenobita > Coenobita brevimanus. Next base: position 39,029,542 of record NC_136983.1, on the reverse strand, counting down.
ATATCTCGCTAGCTGGGGAAGTAGCTACGTAACCAGCACTATCTGTACCTGCCGCATCTGACCTCATCTGCCGGGCATCTTCCTCTGCCAAGCGTCCCGTACATAACACCTCGGACAGCAACAGTGAGCCTTCATCCCCTGCTGCCAAATCCTCCAAGCGGCAAGAAACTTCTTGTCCTCTGCAGAGGGAAACCACCCTTGGATCAAACATTTCTCGCCCCCCGCAGCTTGTTCAATCTCCCCAAGTTTCGCCATTGCTTCCTGCCTCTACAACTCTGGCGTTCGTGCCCAGGGCTGACTACATCAAGCTTTTATTCAAAGACAACCCAACTGTGGACATCAAACTTCGATGATTGTCTGAGGTCAACCGTGCTTTTCACCTTGACCGCACCCAAGCGAAGGTCAAGATGTCTACAATCACTTCCCATTTTGCCTACATCTCCAGACGTCACAGGGACATTGTAGATAGTGTAACTAAAGGAGTGTTCCTATCACTTTCTTTGGAAATTCAAGACTCACTTGAGAGGCCCCGCAAGTTTCCTACTTACCTCCTTACACATTATCCTGTCTGTACTGGTCTCAACTTGGCCAAGGAGCTGCCAGGTATCTACTCAGCCCGACATTTCCACCAGAATGGCACTCCTATCAACCGGCTGGTATCACCTCTAGCCTTCCTCACCTGCCACCACCAATTGTCACCTTCAGCTTCCTTCCCTGCCTCCCATCTTGTGAGTTTTGCAAGATGAAGGACGAGCAACCGTGGTGCCTTTGATGCTGGGGCATTGGTCACATCTCCCGGTATTGCTCTGCGCCAGAACGGTGTGCATGGTACTCTGGCCAACATGACTCTCGGACGTGTCCTCACCAACCCCCTCTACCAGCTTCTGATACAGCCTTTATGCAACCCAACCCACCACCTCCAGATACCTTGCACTGGAAATGTCCCCAGTGTCATCAAGGAGTTAACGTTTGGCATGGCTGCACAAGATGCCGGGCTAACCCTGCCCCAGTTGCCAGGGGTGAGGCTCCACTAGCATCACCACCACCACCACTCCGTGCTGCCACTCCCCCTGCCTCCACTGTTGGTTTGGATTCAGCTGCAGCCACTGAACTTCGCGATGTTGTTGCCACTCTCAGGACTCGGATTAGCTCACTTACGGCACGTTTCGATGCAATACAAGCCTGCATTGATGGCTTGGTTAGCAAGCAAGCCACACTTGAGACAACATTAAATTCACTGGTTGAATCACAACAAGTCATCATTACGACTGTCACCACCCTTACGGAAAAGCTGGACTCCATTGTCACTCCCATTGGACGACTGAATGCTCCCCCCAGTGAGTCTTCCCCTCGTGGCACGCAGCATAACACTTCTCATGCCACCACCACTTCCTCATCTGGCCTCCTCAAACGTCATGGCAAAGTTCGGTAACATGGCACAACTGCACGTCATCTCTTGGAACGCCTGTGGTGTTACTAACCAGTTGAAACTTACTGCACCCAAAGGATATGTATACAGTCGCCACCCGGATATTATTTTCATTCAGGAATCCTTTGTTGGTCGCGGGCTACTCAGAGTAGAGGCACTCACTCTCAGTGGTTGTGTTTCTTATGTCCATCGAGTTAGCAATAGACTTGTCACGTATGTCCACTCCTCCATCCAGCACCGTTTCCTCCAAAGCTCTGTAGACAGAGAAAACCTTTCAGCTTCTTGAGGTCTCCATTGGAAGTGGCACAATTCGGTTGTGCAACGTGTACTTTGCACCAGGCAGGTTGAATACAGCTGCTTTCCCAGCTCCCACCATCCGTGGCATGATATACATGGGGGATTATAATGTCCGACACCCTGCTTTGGGGGACTTTTCTGCCAACGTTAACCGTAACAGGACTAAACTTCTTGAGTATATTCATCGTTACCCACTGGGACACCAGTGAGGCCACACACTCTCGAGGAGACACACTAGATCACGTCCTTACATCTTGCCTCGTGGCATCACGGGTCATGCGTTCATCTATCCCTGCTCTCTTCTGTGATCACATTGCTCTCAGCCTTCATTATTCCCTCCCTGCTACACCTTCTCCTGTGCACAGGTGCACTCGCATTGCAATCCCACGCAAGTACTGCCCTATATACATCTCCTATATGACCAACCTTCTTCCCATGTTCGACCTTCAATGTCCCAAAAAGTTGTATTCATCATTTGTCAGTTCCACGCATGACTTCAACACCCATTATGTCAGCAGGCCACACATTACGCGCCATCATGATGGCCACACCTGGACTCTGGATAATTGCATTGCTCAGGCAGAGGAAGATGGTGGAAGACGGTCTTGCCTTTCAAAGACAACCATCCCCTGAGAGTCTCTATTGGTATCGATTGTCGAGGGATGATCTAGTTGCTCTCCAGCACTGTGTTTATACTGATTCGTGGCAAAAACTTACCGATAGCATCAACCATCAAACGACTGTTGGTTCCATGTGGCGCCTTATCAACAAAGTTAAGAAGAATCCCCCTAGTGTCCTCCACTACAGTCCAGCACAGTACACACTGGATCTTGTAGATGCCTAGTCTGTACAGTCACGGGCTTGCACCCTTGCCACACACATACAAGATGCACTCTCCACCCAGAAAACTTTTGTGGACTCTGTCTCACTGCCACTTTATTGAGGGCAGATGATGAGGAGAGTGTGGCTATAACTGACGATGAATTGTGACGGGCCTTCACCAGGGGTAGGGTAATGGCTCCAGGTGATGATGGCATCACTTTTTCTGTCCTCCGTGTCCTCTTGAAAGTTCCTGGTAATCCCCATCTCCAGCTATTTAACCTTTGCATCTGTCTGGGATACTTGCCACAAGCCTGGACCCCCAGTACAATCGTGCCTAATCCTAAACCTGACACTGATAAATTCCGACCTGTTTCCCTCACTTCCTGCTTCAGTAAAGTACTAGAATGCATCCTCCTCACAAGACTCTTGTTTAGGATGCAGAACAAGCTCTCGGCCCAACTGTACGGCTTTTTACCCCAGCAAGGGACACATCACTGCCTCATGGAGTTATACACCCTATCCTCCACGAGTGTAGTGGCCTTCATTGATTTAAAGAGTGCATTTGATGTCGCCAACAGAGACATCACCCTCGAGCAGCTAGTGGATTTTGGAGTCAAGGGAAACCTGCTGCGATGGATACGTGGTTACCTGACTAATAGGTCCTCTCATGTTCTTTTCAAGGGCGCATACTGCTAAGGATTTTGAGCTTTGTACTCCACAAGGTGGTGTCCTTAGTCCGGTTTTGTTTAATATCCTCATACAACGTCTACTCACCCTCCTTCCTGACATCCCTGGAACCACAATTGCTTGCTATGGTGATGACATCTGCATTCACTCAAATTTCCCAGCAGATCTGCAACGTTTCCTTCACTTGTTTCACGAGTTGGCTTCCAAATGTGGACTCATTATCTCTCCAGAAATGAGTAGAATCTTCCCATCCAGCAAGAACTCTGTCTGTATTCTCTGTCGGGGATTGTGTTATTCCTTTGTGCACTCAGTACCTTTATCTTTGGGTGCCGGAACAGATTTCTCCCTCCTTTCTTGCAAGACAATGCGTGCATCCGACTGTTCAGGATCTGCTGACCTGGCTACAGCAGCACCTACAACCTCTCAAGTGGCTCACCAATTATGCTGCCGGGGTGTCTATTCCAGTAGCAACAACCATATACATAGCGTTCATTTGATCAGTTGTTATCTCTCCCCTGCTCTTTGTCAACTTTCCAGAACAGCCTTACAACCTCTTGACAAGTCGAAAACGCAGTAATGAGACTCATCTGGGCTACTCTGGCTTAACCAGAGTTGTCAACTTGAACTCAACCTTCCACCACTTGTTGAGAGAATATACTCCATGGTTACATACTTCAGTGTTAAATGTCTGCATTATCCTCACCTTTCTCCTCACTACTCTCACATCATTCGGACTTCCCTTGATCCCACTGCACCAAGGCCTCTGCTTCACAGTAGTGGCCGCACACTTGGTAATACTGTTTTTTCAAACATCTGATGGCTAAACATCGACGTACCAGTGTTTGCTGAGGAGGTGGACTATGACATTCCACCTTGGCAAACTCCTGTGTCTGCTGTCTCATACACTCCAGCATCCAAGACTGACCTGCCTCAGCTTCAGAAACAGCTAGCTTTGGAGACCATTGCCAGGCTGTCATCTTCCCTCCCTTCGGCCCACCATATCTACACTGATGGCTCCCTGCAGGAGGATGGCAGTGCTGGCTGTGCTGTATGTTCCCCAGATCTGGACCCATCTCAGGGGGGCTGGTTGGGCCATCGACTGCCAGCCTCGTCGAGCTCTACTTATTGCGAACTACATGGACTCCTGGATGCAGTTACTTTATTAATATGGATGAACAACAGCGGCTTGATCATCTGTGACTCACAGCCGGCCCTCCATGCCCTCTCCTCTCCCAGGCCTGCATATCAACACCTCGTTATGCAGATACTCTGTCAATTGGCCACTGCCCGTGATCGTTTGCTGGTGGGGCACAGTGGATTCCTTCTCTTATTGGTCTCACAGCCAAGAACACCACTGATCTCATTGCTAAGACTGCCTGTGGACTGGATCCGCCCACTGTGGATGCTGCTAACGCCTCCCCCAGTGCTGAGAGGGCTCACAGTGTGTCTATCCAACATTATGACCATATTCTCTCTCGTCCCCGTACATATCGTTGCAGTGGTCTTCTGGTTCATCGACATAACGTGGTGTGTGCCCACCTCAGACTGGGCTACCGACCTGTGTGGCAGGTGGCTGGGGGGGGGCAACGCACCTCATTTCTCCTCCTGTAAGCTGTGTGACGCATCCAATGCCAACACCCTTGACCATTATTACCTGCAGTGTCCACTTGTCTCTGATTTAATACCGCATGGACTCACATTATTGGACACTTGTAAACATTTGTAGGAAGATGGTAACCTAGATGTTATTCTCATGCATGATCCACACTTTGGTGGGTGTTAATTTGTTTTAGCTAGACAGCGTGTCCTGCTTGGCATGAGTTCCCCTGTACTCACCTCACATATGGCCACATGGCACTGTAACAGGTTTGTTGCCTTTGGGCATAATAAATTAATCAAATCAAATCAATATCACTTCCCCAATGCTTCTTCAGAACTCAGTGTATTTGGTGCCATATCCACGCAGTTGAGTAACCTTAACCTTGCCCTTAGCACCGAAATTACCATTTGGGGTGATTTTAACGTACATAATGTAGAATGGTTATTGCATTCTTCCGGGACTGACGATGCTGGTCTTGAGTGCGAGCCTCATTAGGTACCCCCCCCCCCAAACCACCCCGTTCTGAACCTGTCAGGGTGACCTGATGGCACTTTGATAGGGCAAACTGGGATAGATTTAGAAATTATCTTGATGACGTTTCATGGCAATCTTTCTTCTCTAGTGATGTCAGTTCTACCCAGTCCCACATTAATGACTTAATACTCGCTGGTGTGGATTTATTCATATCAAGTCAACAGTTCACCAAAAGATCGAACTCTCTTAAATGGTTTGATAGCAAGTGTGCCAGAGCAACAGCCCAAAAGTCATTAGCATATAACTCTTACTTAAAATAAAAAACATGTGAATCACTGTCAGCTTGAAATTGCTAGAAACTGTGGAAAAGCTGTAATAAATCTTGCTAAATCAAACTTTCTTCAAAATCAAGCATCAAAACTACTTAACAACCCTAATAACAATAGAATATTCTGGTCAACTCTCAATTTTTTCAGTAATAACTTAAACAAGTCATCATCCATTCCCCCACTAAAATCTTCACATGGCAACATAACAAATGACCAGCATGGAAAAGCAAATATCTTTGGCAGTACATTTGCCAGAAATTCTACCATACTAGAACTTGACTCTCCCGAAACTGTTCTTAAAATACAGACAAGATGATTAAAATCCATCCTAGACAATTTACCAAGCAACAAAGCTCTAGGCCCAGATGGAATCCCCCAATTGTTTTGAAAAAGTGGTCTCCAGAATTTGCCTCTGTTCTACCTAAATCATTCAACTGTGCATATCAGGGTTGGGTCCAAGTACAGTACTTGTACTTGGTACTTGGACTTAACTACGGTTTTTCATGTACTTGCACTTGTACTTGGAGTTTAAAATTTTGGTTGTACTTGTACTTGTACTTAGACCCTAAGTACTTGAAAAAATACCAAGTACTTTCAAGTACAATCAAGTACATTATATTTAACAAAAAATTATATATTCTATTGGACTTTATAAAGGTATTATTAAGTAGATATCTATTATGTAATTATCCAAATGCACCATAATGATATTAATCAGGTAATAACATGTTGCTGTGGGAGTAGGTAGACTAGACCAGCACAGCACTACATTACCCAACAAGTTTGAACGCGCTCATTTCATGTCACTTCTTCGAAACAGGAGCACTTTCGTATGGTATAAAGTACTTGTACTTAAGTACAATGGCATGTACTTGGACTTGGACTTAAGGAAATTGGAAAATGGCTGTACTTGTACTTGTAATTGTACTTGAAATATTTCCGGGTACTTCAACTTGGACTAAGTACGGGAGCCTGTACTTGGACCCAACCCTGATGCATGTGCACTTCTTCATTCCCTAATTCATGGAAAGAAGCCAATTTCCACCCAGTTCCAAAGAAAGGAAGTTCCTCAGACCTCTCAGATTACAGACCAATAGCTGTCACATCTCTTTTGTAAAGTATTTGAAATTTTAATTAATAAGCACATAGTTAAACATCTTGACTCCAACAACTAAATTAGTGATAGACAATTTAGGTTTTCGCCACGAAAGATCCGCCATCGACGTTCTCAGTCTCTTGACTCACACCATCCATCAATCAATCGACCTACATGGAGAAACTCGTGCAGTAGCCCTTGATATTTCTAAAGCTTTCAACAGAGTATGGCACCGTTCTCTACTGTCTAAACTACCATGCTATGGACTAACGTCCTTTGCTCCTCCGCATCCTCATATCTTAGAGACAGAAAAATAAAAGTAGATGATCTATATTCCAATTTCCACTCAATTAACACCAGCGTGCCACGGGAATCAGTTCTGGCGCCAACCCTATTCCTGGTTCATATCACTCAGAATCCCATCCATTCTTATGTAGATGACTCAACACTGCATAGTTCATTCACACTCAAACACCCATTTACAAAGTCTACTATCTCTAACTCTTAACTCAGTACAGCCATCTCCATAAATCAAGACTTATCAGCGATCAGTGAAGAGGAACAAAACAGCCTTGTCTCATTCAATGCTGGTAAAACCAAATATATACAATTTACTAATAGACAGATATTCCCAGATTCGTATATTACCTTCCATGGTACCGGTACTAATATTCCCATCTCCAAAAGTATTGAAATTCCCGGTGTCTCACTTAACAGTGCCCACAGCTGGACCTCTCATGTCAGATCACTTGCTAAAACTGCCTCAAAGAAACTTCGATTGTTATACAGAGTCCGTAACTTCTTCACTGACGAGCGGTTAGCTATAATTTATATGCGTCAAGTGCACTCTCAGCTTGGACAGTGCTCACCCTTGTGGAATGGATGTGGAGAGGTTGCATTAAAACAACTAGGCAAAATTCAGAACAAAGCTGTTGGAAATAATAATAACCCTGTTATTATAAATAAAATACTGTATTACAGTGGAACTGTAGGACTCTTGGGAATAAACTACACAATACAGCCATCCTATGTTCAATACACATGCCAGACATTATTTGTTTACAGGAGATGCGCTTGGTGGATCAACCTGATGCTCTACAGTTCAAACACTACCACTCTTATTGAAGATATGATGGTCACGGAGTTGCCATATACAGTACTTACACAAATGACACCCACAAACGGAAATTATTTTAAATTCTACTGGAAGCTGTCACGTACAGAGGAATATTTAATAACACGTATCTGTCTGTTTACTCTCTCTACTGTCCACCACATTGCTTCAGTGATTGATGCTTTGAATTCACGTTTTGAGCACCCTCCTGGAAATAAGTTAGTGTTAGGCGACTCTAACATCCATCACCATCAGCGAGGTAGCTTGAGGAACGATGGTCCAACCTCTGTCTTCTGAATGATGGTAGAACAATTCAAGTAAATGATCGTACTGGTAACTTTTCAGGCACTGACTTACCTCCTGCCCCCCAAGGTACACATCAAGATTTCTCGTGGGATCCTTGTGGCGGTTCCTTGGGAAGTGATCATTTACCCATCTGTCATTCTTATTCACTCAAGGTTATTTCGGACCCTCCACCTCCAAAATTTAACTTTAAGAAGGCAGATTGGGTATCCTTCTCAACGATCGCCAGTTTAGATACAGTATATCTGGGGAATCCACAGACGTAAATGCCCCATATTATACCAGTTCCATATTTCACAAAGCTGAGATTCCTATTATAAAGACATCTACAGTTCATGTGAAGCGTAGAGCTCATTGAAGGACACCAGAATGCCGTTAAGCATTAAGTAAATGCAGTAGGACATTATATATATATATATATATATATATATATATATATATATATATATATATATATATATATATTTCAGTTCTATTGAAGAAAATTTTATTGCATACAAATGAGCAATGGTTGAGGGAAGAAGAATGATTAGAAGGGTTAAACGTGAATTTTGGTAGGCTTTGGTGTCCACAGTGGATAATTTAATCCTTTACGAAAAGTCTGGTCCACTATTAAAATATTAAATAATAAGACCCCTTATATTCCTGTGACCACTCAGCAGGTGAATACTACCATCTATGATGATTCCGTGACGTAGCAAACAGCCTCGCCAGGAGTTTTTCTAATGGCAGTATCTCAGACAATTATAACCTGCATTTTCAACATCATACACTCACGGTTGAACTACAAATATTAAACTTTGAGGAAGAAGGCTTAGACTCCTCTTACAGCCAAGAGTTTACAGTAGATGAACTTCTTCTTGCCCTAATATCCTGTAAAGACACCAGACCTGGACCAGACACTATCGCGTACAGTATGATCTAGCATCAGGACAACCTGATTAAGCCTTTTGCATTATTTGCATTTTACGATGGGCTTTGGGCATCCCGAACGTTTCCAAACTCATGGCACTTAGCACACGTCATACCGATACCCAGACAGGGTGGTCTTCTTATTAAACCCACTTCATTTCGTCCTGTTGTGTTGACTTCTTGTCTACGTGAAGCCATGGAACGAACAGTTAACAATAGGCTTCTTTTTGTTTTAGAGTCAAAGAATTTGTTAAATGGTCGACATTGTGGCATCCATACATACAGAAGTTCACCAGATCATTCAATGAATTTGGAGAATAGGATTACAGTGGCATTTTGCCAATAAAACATTCATGATAGTGGTGTTCTTGGACATCCATTATGATTGTGACATGACATGGCAACATAGTATGCTAATGAAACTCTCTGCTTAAGGTTTAAGAGGTAATTTACCTATCTTTATTTCCATTTTTTTAAAGAGATAGCACTTTCTTTGTAAAACTGCCCAGTATCGTATCATCGGATATTTATCTAAGAAAACAGGGTACCCCAGGGTAATGTGCATAATCCCACTGTGTTTGGTATTTCGATCAGTGATATTCTGTCATCAGCTCCCATTCTGAGGAATCTTAAATATTCTCTTTGTGTTGACGATTGTGCAATATGGCACTCTTCCCATAATGCACACTTATCAGCTGGATGGATTCAGGCAGCCCTTGATTCTGTTCACCAGTGGTCCTTGCAGTGGGGATTTAAAGTTTTCCATCCCCAAATGTGTTGCTGTAGTTTTTACAACTCGTAACGTCCCTGATTTGCACTTGACTTTGGATAATCAGGCAGTACCTTTCAAAAATTCTTTGAAGTTTTTGGGTCTTCATTTATATTGTAGGTTGAACTTTAAAATTCATGTTAATAATTTGCTTGCTCATTGTGATAAGTACGTAGCAGGTACGACTTTGGAAACCAACAGAAAATTTCTAATAATGGTGTCCTTTATTAGATCTAAGCTACACTATGGCTCACTTGTGCATGGGTTGGCATCAGATGCTACACTGGGGAGGTTGGACGTGTTACAGAACAAATGTTTACGACTGGGTCTTGGAGCCTTCAGGTGTACACGTGTAGCTCGTATGGAAGTCTAGGGGAATGTACTATTACGGCCAGGAGTTCTTAGCCACCCTTGTCCAGCCAACCCGTGTATGTGGCAGCGTCGCATTCACAAGCACAGAAGTTGCCCTTGATGCATTTCTGTCGAAAAATATCCCTTCAGCTTTGGGCTTGTACTAATGGATAAAGCAATAGTAATATTTACTTTGATGGTTTGACTCTGATAACACGAATATATCATACTAATTATTTAATAACTTGTTTCTCGTATAGAGCCAAGCAAGTGACAAAAATGTATATTTGGTTCAACTCTACTACTTCCGGTAGGTTTGAACCAGCGAACACAGAGTGAACAAGTTCAAAGCATTCATTTGTTAACAGGAGAGAGAGAGAGAGAGAGAGAGAGAGAGAGAGAGAGAGAGAGAGAGAGAGAGAGAGAGACCGTGTATGGTGGGCTCCTGCGAATTTTGGAATAATGAGGTGGAGGCAGACTGGCGCAGGGAAATGCAAGGGATAAGAAACCCTGGCTTCCTGTGATCCATTGAAAACAGGCCACAGCGTGAATATTTCTTCCATCAGCACAGTGTGAATATTTCTTAAATCAGTCACTAGAACTTGCCTTACTTTGTGATTTTTCTTTTTTTTTTTTAGGATTGCTTTCGTTGGAATAATGAGTTAGGAGATAAATGCTGTTGATTTAACAAAAAGCTGTGCTTAAGAAAGTAATCTGCCTCTCTGTCCAGGAGATATCCAGTTACTGAGAAAAATACTCATAAGTTTGCCAAAAATCTCCAGGTGCCAACCACCAGAGAGGGAAAAAAATGCTAACATTAGGCATTAAACAGAAGTTACGTGGCATGATAAATTATTTGACAAAGTCAACTGGCGTTACTCAGAATAAAACCCATCATTCATTTTGTCCGACGAGACGTTATCCAGGGATAAATAAACTCCTTCGTCATCAGCCAAAGGAAAAATTCCCTGATTAGCTCGAGCACCTTATTTACTCATATCGCATAAAATCATGTGTATGTAGCCGGAATGAAGCCCCTTATCTACGGCCTGGCAAACTCCCTGTAAAGAGTACCCGGTACTATTTTCTACTGACAGACTGAGTTAAGCGGTGAGACTCATCTTACGTGTAAGGAAATCCACCCCGCTTCTGTGTGTGTGTGTGTGTGTGTGTGTGTGTGTGTGTGTAATTGAGAGTCATCTGACTTGTGGAGCATGGTATGCGGGTTGGTAGGTTGGTGACTGGGTGAGTGGATTGGTTAGTGTAGGCTGGTTGTTTCACAGGCGGATTAGGTGGAGTGGGTGGGCGAGAGGGAGGGAAAGGGTTGTTGGGTTGGTTAAGTGGGGTGGAGTGGGGTTCGTGCATTGCTTAAGTGGGGTGGGTGGTGAGGCTACCTGTAGGGCAAGGCAAGAGACGGGTTTGTGTCGTCCTGCTTTTGAGACATACTGTATTGAGTTAGGTTGTGGTATGTGCATTGATGGGTGGGTGTGTAGGTAGATGGACGGACTGTGGGAAAACAGGCCACTGGGGTTACGTGATTTGAGTTAATGTCCGAGTTGGGAAAATCGGTCCACAGGGGATATTATTCTGGAATCATGCTTAAGTAGGTATATACATCCAGTGGGTTACAACAGGTCCATCGTGCAATACGTCTATTGGTTAAGAGGTCTGTGTTTCAACTGTACGCATCAGTGGGTGATATAACTATGTCGGATAACAGGTTTATGGAGAAAATAGGTTCATTATGGAAAATACATCCAAGGGTATACGTCCATGTAGGAAACCTGCATCCATGGAGAGATTCAAGGTCGACGGAGAAATTGGTCCGTGGGGAGAAAATACATCAATGGGGAAAATTAGTTCGTGGGAAAATAGGTTAAGTAGAAAAGTAGGAGTCTTTGAAAAAAAAAAAAAAAGTCATTAAGGAAAATAAGTCCATGGGGGATTGTGCTCCGAGTGGTGAAAATGTCCATTGATAAAAAAATTCATGGGGTGAAAATAGTTCCATAGGGGCATACACGTACCGTAAACATACATGGAGATATTTACAATAAATGGGACCTAAAATATCCAACTTTTACCAGCAATTGTTGCCTGGAATTAGGCTTACCGCTGCACACTTTGGACCAAACAACCATTAGCCAGACCCTATTACCACGTCGTCATCCAGTCATTATATTTCACAATTTACCTTCATTTAGTGATTTAGGCATAGAAAGCTAACCGAAAGGAAAGGAAAAATCCCTGTTTAACTGTGTTGAGCACCTCATTTCTCCACCTCATTCCTCTAAAATTCACGAGCACCCGCTACTCTCTCTCTCTCTCTACTGGTAACAAATGAATGCTTCGAATTTGTTCACTCTGTGTTCGCAAGTTCAAATCTACAGGAAGTCGTGGAGTGGGGCCAAATATACATATTTGTCACTTGCTTGGCTCTATATGAGAAACAAGTTATTAAATAATCAGTATGATATATTCGTGTTATCAGACTCAAACCTTCAAAGTAAATATTACTATTGCTTTATCCATTAGTAGATGCCCAAAGCTGAAGGGATATTTTTTGACAGAAATGCATCGAAGGTAACTTCTGTGCTCGTGAATGCGACCCTGCCACATACACGGGTTGGCTGGACGAGGGTGGCTAAGAACTCCTGGCCGCAATAGTACCTCCCCTCTGTATTCAGCACAAGCACTTGTTGCTGTCCTATGGTATAAGGACACTCAGGAAAAGTGATATGGACAATGTGGCCTGTACTGTAGCCCCTACCCCCTGCATCAACACCACTATCATATGTGGGGGGAGTTCGTAGGCCACTTCCTGTTTGCCTCAATCGATGACAATGTGGAGGACAAAGTTTATGTGGCATTAGAGGAAGAAACATGCAGAAGTGTTGAGGAGGTAGTGTTGGCAAAGAGAGTGTGGTATGTTGATGTGTTTGGTGAGTGAAATAATGCTTATATCACCTGTATTACTGCGTGAAAACCAATACACTCTTGTACTACATATAAATTCGTACCAAATAAATAAATATCCACCTATTCTGAGTTGTTCTGAATAGTTACCCTTCCCATAGAAAACGTCATCTCTGGAGCCTGGCTGAAGAGAACACAGTACCAGGTGAGGGTAGGGTCACCTGTATCAGCATTTCTAAGCTCAGGTGAACTTTTCCTCTCTGAATTTTTGATGTTTCTCAAAAAAAAGTGAAGGTTTTAGTTCCCCCCCAAAAAAAAAATCTCCCAGAATTGGAATGGGGGAGTCATTGGTGAAAAATCTGTTGCAATGCGGCAGGTTAAAAAAATAGCATCTTGGGAACCTCCAAACCTCACTGTTGGTGTCTCATGGCTCCCAGCACCGAAGACCAAGGTGCTGGAGCTGGAGGTCCACCACTTGTTCTGTAAAATGATCATTAGTAATTTGGGGTCCCACCAATAGTACACCGATGGGTCCATGTTGAGTGAATCTCTGGGTGCTAGTGTATGGTTGATTGAATGTGCCCTCAGGTTTCTGTTGCCAACTCATACATTTCTGTTAACTCTGAACTTTGTGCCATCGATAGAGCTATAGTCCCGTGATTGTTGGAGTGATGTGTGATTATTTTTTTGAAGATGAACATTATGAGGTTAAGCATAACATTAACAAGCCTTTGGAAAAGATGGAGCCCCACCATGTGGTAAAGAATATACATATATGCACTGAAATACCCACCACAATGGGAGACCATGGAAGGGGTGGTGCAACACCCACCCCATGGAGGAACCGTGGACAGGGTGTCGCGACACCCATCCCAGGGAAAGACCACAGGGAGGTGCATAGGGCACGTGAAGGGCACAGTCAAGACAGGTCTATGTTCCCCACAACCTTGCGCTCCTCTTTCCCTCAACGGAGCCTGAAACAAGAACGTTGCCCCAGCAGAGTACTCTCAAGCTGGGCCAGCACTCACCAGGATTGGGGTGGAACTTGTGGCAATACAGTCCCGGGTAGCACCACTACGATGGCCACTGTCCATGTTGGGGAGAAGTCGGCCACCGTACGCTTCTCAGCTACTACATCCTGCAGGACCACAGCGATGACCACCATCCATACCAGGGAGAGTTCAGCCACCGTATGTCTCTCTGCTGTGACCCCAGAGAAGGGCAGAACTGGGGCAACAGCCACAGTCCGCACTGGGGAAGGTTCAGCCACTGCCCATCCTTTATCTCCCACCTCCTCAGAGAGCAGGACTGCAGCAATGGCCACCAGTCACACTGTGGAAGGGTCGGCAACCGTATGCCCTTCACCTGCTGTCCCAGGGGCTAGTAGAACTGTGGCAATGGCCACCGTCCATGCCGGGGAGGGATTGGGCCCAGTACATCCCTTGCCTGATGCCCCTGTGACCCCCCTCGAGGAAGACATCTCTTGCTTGCCTCACTACCCATCCAGAGGCTGATCGGGACACCCTTTTCTCTCTTCCCACAGAGGCAGTTCCCTGGTGGAATTGCAGCTGACAGGGATCTGACGAGGCCCCCTAATGAGTCTGGGCATCTGTGCCCGGCAACCAGTGCCCCAACAACACCCATCGCTGTCGGACTCCAAGAGAAAGGGACGCTGCAGGCAGTCCCTGATGGCGACTTGTCCCGGACGAGACTGCAGCCCTCAGTCACCCAGGGGCACCCCCAAGAGTCCGGGGCGTGACCTCCCCAGTCCCATCGTCAAGCAGTCCTCCTCCAGGAGCAGGCACAAGCAAGCGCGCCTGCTCACCCTGTTCGGCCCCAGTCCCTAGGGTCGCCCTCCCCACCGAGGCCCCACTAGGGAAGGACATCACTCCACGCTGCCCAGCAGCCCACTCCAGACAATCCGGGCACTGGCAGTGGTCCCATGCCTCCTGCAGGAGGGCACACCTGATGACATCTCTCCCACACCTGTACGACACCCGTGAGCAGCCCAAGTCCACAGCAGCCTGAACCAGAGTCCACCTGCCTTATTGTGACTTTTACCTGTACAGTGTATAGTACTAATATTGTGTACAGTATTGTTACTAAGCAATATACGTGTAAGGCTGGTTGACCTGAGTTTGTATGCCCTATTCCTCCAGTTGCATGCTCTTGACCCGGTCTCGAAGGGAATCCCAGCTCAGTCGCATGTGTTCAGAGGACAAGAAGTTGACCCTTGAACACATAGCAT
Source organism: Coenobita brevimanus (assembly GCF_032717465.1). Classification (NCBI taxonomy): domain Eukaryota; kingdom Metazoa; phylum Arthropoda; class Malacostraca; order Decapoda; family Coenobitidae; genus Coenobita; species Coenobita brevimanus. The sequence continues at coordinate 39,014,198 of NC_136983.1, read as the reverse complement.
AACACTGGTGGCTAGTGGTGGTTCTTGATTCGGTCAGAGAGCAACGAGGAACATAAGGGAAACTTTAACAAAATGGCAGCCAAACCACACGTGCAGTTGCCAAAGTTCAGCCCCCAACAATACGATATTAATACATACCTGTCCATGGTTAAGCCATTGCTAGACATAGGATTTGATCATGACAGGGAGAAGATAGCAGTTACCCTACCACATCAGGGCAAAACAGTCTCAAGTACAGTATTTCCCCAAGATCGTCCCAGAGCTGACATGGGCACAATTCATCCAAACTGTGATTCAGACAGTCACGCCATCCTTGGGAAAAGTCATAGCTTTGTCACAGCTCGACACCCTTACCTACAACGGCAACCTGGATGACACACTCATCCAGGCCAGGCGACTTGTCACTGCTGCTCACCCAGAGACTAACACAGCCAACCAGGAACAGCATATATTTAATACACTGTTGAGGATCCTCCCCAGGACCATAAGGGAACACTTTATGATATATGACCCAACAGATGACCTCGACAAAGATGTCCAACTAGTGTGACGCCTCTTAGCCGCCCGCTCCACCCCACAGCGCATCAGTGCAGTCAGTAAATTCCCCACCCAGAGGGTGATGCCACACCATAAACCACGGACACCCCCCACCCACACAAGCTCTTCAGCAACACCCAACATACCCAGGGTACACCCTACCAAGAGGTGCCCTACCCCCAAGGAGAATACGAATGTTATCTCCATCAACCCTTGGAAATTCTCGGCCTGCATCCACAGATGCCCTATCCACGACATCATTGAGCAACTGAAGGGTGCCCAGCTCAGGACAATCACATAGGGGCGCCACAAAGTCTCCTTACTAGACAACGAGGGTGCCGAGGACGGTGTCCCATCCACCAACTACGCCAGCCCCAGGGAAATGGAGCCCGAAGAGGAAGAGGCCCCGCAGTAGCTGGATTTTTAGGACCACCACTCCACCTTCCCACAGTGGCAGGGGCCGTCTCACAGAAATACCGCCCCCCAGTCTACGACAAGATGAGCCTGAATGTGGTAAAAGCGAGGCTACTGGTCGACACGGGAGCAGCCAGATCCTGCCTCTACAGCCACTTCTACTCCCGCCACATCTTGGCTTTCGGCCCACTTCTTCCCACGTCAGCTCACCTCGTAGTTGCAGGGCATGGCACCCTGCCAATACGTGGGGAAACCTGGGCCCTATGTGCCGATAACCAACAGCAAGTATCCACCCAACACAAGTTCATCACACTCGACTCAACCTGCTGTGCCTACGATGGCTACTTGGGGCTGGACCTCCTGCTGAAGTTACACACCAGCATCAACTGTCATAAACGATGTGTCCACTTGCAGAAGCCTCCAGACCCCCCCCTCCCAGCCACTCTACACATGCACACCCCCACCCTCTCCCTCACCCTATCCCTCTGCCATGTCCTCCACCCTGCCCCTTACCCCCATGCCCCCCCACTTCTCCACACCCTACCTTCCCTGCAACCATCACCTCCGCCCTGATGACCCCCCTCCCTAGCATGAGGCCTGGCTACACCTGAACAGACCCACTGGAATCTCCATCCTGTTCTCCCCTAGCCTACCTCCTGGAACTTTATCCAGCCTACTTACTGTCTCTCACCTTCCTCCCCACTCACCTTGGGGCAGTACGTGTCACCAACATCACCACCCCCCTCACCGTCCCCAGAGGATTAGTGGCTGGAGAAATGGAAGAAGCCGAGCCTTGTGTACCCCCCCTCCTCCCTTGCCACCCTACCCAACCTACCTGAACACCTCTCATTCCACGAGGCTGACAGCCTTTGACGCCTCCTCCTGGACTTCCAAGACCTATTTTCATCATGACCGGCAGACCTTGGCCACACCACGTACCTGACACACGAGATCCACACCACAGGACCACGTATTCGCCAACCATCATGGCAGAAAAACCCCAAACAACGGCCTGAGGAAGACTGGCAGGTCCAACAAATGCTCGATGCCGGCATCATTTCTCCATCCACCAGCCCATAGTCCTCTCCAGTCATCCTGGTCGAAAAGAAAGATGGCACCATGTGTTTCTGTGTGGATTATCGACGACTAAATGACGTGACTACCAAGGACATCACCCTCCTACCCAGGATAGACGATTCCCTTGACTCACTATATGAGACATCCTGGTTCTCTCCATTAGACCTACAATCAGGATATGGGCAAGTCCCCATACACCCAGAGGACAGAGGACAAAAAGCCATTTCGACCAGTAACAGGAAACATGAATTCAACGTCCTCCCATTCAGACTCTGCAATGCCCCTGTCACATTTTCCCAATTGAAAACCCCTCCACGACTTGACCAAAATGGGCGAGCCCTTCCTCTGGACCGACGATCGAGTCACAGCGTTCCACACCCTCAAAACCAAATTCATCACTGCTCTGATCATCGCATGCCCTGACTACACCCTGCCCTTTCGCCTATACACCGACGTGTCCCTAGTGGCGATTGGTGCTGTCCTAGCCCAGATCCAGGGAGGACGAGAGCAAATAATTGCCTGTGCCAGCTGCACCCTCAACCTAGTTGAGAAAAACTATGCCATCAGGAAACAAGGGTGCCTGGGCATTATTTGGGCATTGGAGCACTTCCAAGCTTACCTTTCTAGCACACACATCACCATCATAAGAGTCAACCAGACCCTGGAATGGCTATGCCAGTCCCACACCCACAATGCCCAACTGATCAGGTGGAGGGAAACTCTCGAGGAATTTGACTTTGAAATCTCCTATTGACCCAGAAAATTACACACCAATGCCGACGCCTTGTCCTGCCTGCCAATCAACTCCATCAGTGCCACCTCCAGCCTCATACACCAGTGGCAGAACAAAGATCGCCCCCACTGGATACAACTCCAGGTATTCTCTAAGCTCCACCAATATGGCAGTCATCTGTTCGCCCAAGTTGGACACATTGTGGTCGACCCTGACACCTCCCTTGACGTAATGACCCATCTGCACTCAGACAACAGCATCCATCTCGTCACCAAGAAGCTACTGCAAGTATTTAACCCCTTAACCGAGGGGCGTCACTTTTGTGACGCTCGGGCACAATGGATCATACCGCAGGGCGTCACTTTTGTGATTCTGTGTTATTTTGAATTATCCCGGGCTTTCAAGTGGTGGCTTGTATCATCTATCAGTACTGCCAATGTCCAACACTAGTCAGCACTCCCGGCGGCATATGACCCTGGCAGTTGCGCCGCCATGATTATTAGGGAAAAAAAAAAAAAAAAAAAGTCAGCACTCCAAATCTCATCTGTACTCCCATCCATTGTTGACATTTTAGCGATTTTCCCCCCTTCCTGACTCCCCTCCCTACCTGCCCTCCATTACCCTGTCCTCTCACCTCCCAGGCCGCGCTGCGCTAAGCAAATTTCCCCCGGATTTTTCCACAGATTTCATCCATTGAAATAAGCCCTATGCCCTATACTTATACAAAATAATATATACCAAAAAAAAAAAATAAGGTAAGTGATAGTGTTATACACCAGGAATTGGCTAATTATCACCTGACAACACCTCATGTGCATTCATTCGCTACATTACCACGGTAATTTCCCCTTTGAATTATGCCTTGTAATCTATGTCTGTAATAAAAATATTTATCAGAAAGGAAGGGAGAAGCCTAAGTGACATTTACATTCACCTGGAACTACCTATTTCTTTATGTATTGCCGAGATTTTCTACCAATAATTTATTAGCATGTAAGTTTGCAGCTGTCAGCCTCTGTGTCATTGTCAACCCTTGCCTTCTCAGATAAGCCATGGGATTTAGTTCTTTGTCCTCCGCTGTGGTCAATCCATGTCTTACTCGCGCCCCGCCATTTCTGCCGCTTCTGCGCCCATTGCAAAGGGTCCCGTGACTTCTACACCCATAAAAAGTCATGAGGGAAGCAGGAAAGGACTTAGTGACTCTGCAGTGGCACGTGAACTAGCAGAATTGTCCATGGTGATGATGGATAGTGATTTTTTCGATCCGGGTGAATCGTGTGATGAGCCGGGTGAGGTAATCGTGCCAGAAAGTGCTAGTACGAGTGCTTCAGTGTCGGAAGTTATCCCCAGCTCCAAGGGAAAGGAGCCGTTAGTGCAGCAAGGGAAGGAATTTGGGAAGGGAGTGAAAAGGCGGCGTGTCAGCCCCAGAACAATGGCCCGGCGTGACCCAGCCCACCATGAGTCCCGAGTTGATTCACCTCCCCGTTCCCCAAGCCCCACTTCACTCATTTCTTCCTCTTCGTCTGCTGAGTTATCACTGGAGTCTTCATCGTCGGAGTCACCACCAGCATCGACAGTGAAGGCAGGCTGTAGAGGAAGAGGTAAATCCCGGACTAGTAAAAGTAGAGTTGGTAGTAGAGTAAGGGCTGCTAGTGCTGTACGGCAACCCAGGGTCAGTGCGAGCGACCTTGAACGGGGTAAATCTGCCTCACAGCCACCCACCACCACCACCCACCCTACACCGCCATGACAGGGAATCCTGGACGCCTTCGCGTGGACGGAAGGTCTGATTTTGTGCCAGAACATTTAGTTTTTTATGAGAGCTCCTCCGGAGTACAGCCTGCCTTCACTCTTGATGATAATGCTGAGTGTATGGACTACCTTTTGGCCTTCCTAGATGACGAAGTCATGCAGCACATATGTGATGAGACCAACAGGTATGAATCACAACATGCTGCAAGTGGTACAGGTGCAGCCAAGATGCAACAGTGGTCCATGCTGGGAGTGCAGGAGCTGTATGTGTTCTTTGCCCTCATGCTTCTCATGCCACACTCCAAGAAGCATGAGTTGGAAGAATACTGGTCCATGGACCCCTTACTACCCTCACCCACCTTCAATAAGTACATGGCCAGAGATCGCTTCCGGAACATCATGGGAAACCTGCACTTTGCCGACAACGATGTACCTTCCCAAACCGACCCACTCTGGAAGATCCGGGAGATTCTGGGCAGAATGAAGGATAAGTTTATGTCATTCTTCCACCCCTTTCAGAAGGTTGTCATTGACGAATCCTTGGTTTTGTTCAGAGGACGTCTTCAGTTTGTAAAGTACATTCCAAGCAAACCCCATCGCTTTGGAATTAAGTTCTTTGTACTGTGCGACTGTAAGACAGGGTACATCCTTGACTTCGTCATTTATTCAGCCAGCACTGTCGATCTGGATAAAACACACCCCCTTGGCTTCTCAGGCTGTGTAGTGAAAGTGCTCCTTGAAAAGTATTTTGGTGGGAATCATGTGCTGTAAACAGACAACTACTATACAGCACCGAAACTTGCCCATTACCTTTCAGAGCACGGCATTGGCTCCTGCGGCACTGTCAAAAGTAATCGTGCCCACTTCCCTAAATTCACAGAGGCAGGAACCTCGCAGCGAGGAGACGTGCACCTACGTAAGTCTGAGAAGATGCTGGCAATACGGTGGCATGACAAGAGGGTCGTGCACATGCTCACCACCGTCCATAAGGGGGAAATGACAGACAGTGGGAAGGTCGACCGTAGGACAGGCGAACCTGTGATGAAATCTGATGCTGTGTTGGACTACTATATCAACATGCAGCTGGTGGACAAGTCCGACATGATGATTGGTGAGATTGACTGCCTCAGGAAGAATACTAGGTGGTACAGGAAAGTTTTTCTGCATCTCATAGATATGACGATGCTGAACGCCTTCATCCTGTACAAGATGAAGGTCAAGCCACCCAAGTCCTTCTCCCTGAGGTTGTTCGCCAGGACTTGTGTCCAGCAGCTGCTGGAAAGATATGGTAGGGTGACAGCAGCAACTCCAAGGCGCCATCCAGTAACACTTCCCGACCGACTTGAGCAGAGGGCATATATGGATCGGCACAGACTGGAGTTAATGCCTACCACAGGTAAAAGGAAGGCTGTGATCCACAGGTGTCAGGTGTGTGCACATACCACCCGCCGCACACCTGAGCACAAACGCACCTCTTGGCAGTGCGCTGAGTGCCAGGTTCCCCTCTGTGTTACCTGCTTCTTTGATTACCACAGCCAGAAGCAGTTCTAACAGTGCAAGTGGGAAAGGAGAGTAATGTGGAAATAATGTGTAAATAATGTGTAAATAGCAAGTGAAAGCAATGGATGTTCAGTACATTTTATTGAACAGTGTATTATAGTTTTATCTTACTGAAAGTGACAGTGACTAACATAGTGTAAGTGAAATAGAAGGGTAAATATTGAAAATACAATAGAAAATGTAAATATTATGTAAGTAATTAGTAATATAAGAATATGAGTACAAATACTTTATGTTATAACAGTGAAAGTGAATCTGGGGCTCTCTACGTATTTTACTGAATGAAAAATTGAATGACTTCAGTGACAATAAACTAATACTACTGAAGGAAACTTATGGAGAAAAACTCCAGATATATATAAGTGTGATATAGTAATAGAAATATAAAGTGTGAGGGGTTTTATGAATAATAAATGACAGAGTACCAAGAGCGAACTAGCGCAAGTGCGATGGTCAGACGCGCTCATAATTTTCATTGCTTTCACAGTGGGTTTTTTTTTGGAGTATGGATCCCAAACTACTTGAAAATCATAGAGTAGTGTTTATAGTGTTAATATCTTGCTGTGGTAATCATATTACGGGTTGTCGGGAAGTGTAAAGTGGAGACTTCGTTACCCAACTTCAGAGGTCTCCACAAGTCCTACGGTAACTGATGAAGGCTCAACAAACATTCCAGGAGAAAGCTGAAGGTATGTGCCATAAGCATATTAAATTATAATATTCTAGGATAAAGAACTGATTTTTGGCAAATATTTTTTGAGAGTCTGTCAGAGCCCGAATAACCCCGCGGGACACGCAAAGCATTGGTAAACATGCCCGTGGTGTAGGGGTTAATGATATTTATTGGACACCCGGCCCCTCCAACCTGGCCAAACAAGTCATCCAGGCCTGCCGGGCCTGCCCACTAGGCAAGGACATCACCCAAACTCCTGGCCCATCGGAGAACATCACCCACAAACCATGGCAACTCTAGTCTGTGGACGTAGTCAGCCCCCTACCATCTAAAGCTGGCCACAAGTACATCATTACCTTCGTGGACACTTACTCGAAATTTCTCATAGCCTGCCCAGCCAAGAAACACCATGCCATGGCTGTGGCCGACACACTCGTCCGCCATGTCTTCCCCTACTTTGGCATCCCTCATACCCTTTACTCAAACAATCGCCTGGGGGTAGGGGGGTTTCAAGAATACTCCACCAGTATCCCTGCTTGTCGTACGAGGTGACTAAAAGCGTTGGTGGTGGGTTAGTGCCCCACCCCGTAAAAAGAACTAACTAAAAAAGTGAATAAAGCGCCTCGGACCCGGACGGACCATACGTTGACGACTAAGGAACGGACAAAGGACATTCTTAGGGTGGGAACATGGAATGTGAGAGGAGTGAATGATGAAGTGACAGAGAGAGAGAGATTGTTCAGGTGCTTGAGGATGCACAAGTGGATATATGTGGATTGACTGAAACTAAATGGGAAGGTGAAAGGGTGAGAGAATGGGAATATGGTGTAGGTATATGTGTGGGAGTCAGTGAGAATGAGAGGGCAAGAGAGGGAGTATGTCTGATGATAAGCAAGAAGTGGAAGGAGAATATAAGAGAGTATGGAACAGTGGGTGCAAGGATTGTATGGGTGAGGATGCAAGTAGGTATACAAGCATGGGTGATTGTATGTGTGTATGCTCCAACAGAGGATCAAATGGCAAGAGTGAAAGATGAGAATTGGGCGAGAGTAGAAGCATGTATGGACAAGTTTGAGAGGAGCGAGAGAGTGCTGTTGATTGGAGACATGAATGGCAAAGTTGGGAATGTACGAGTGGATGGAGTGGTTGGTCAGTGGGGTGTGCCAGCTGAAGTAGATGGGAATGGTAGTGCTTTGGTGGACATCTGTGCTTGTAAGGGGTTGGCAATAGCCAACACCTACTTTCGTCATAAGATGATCCACCTGTATACATGGAGAGTAATGAGGAGGATGGATGGTGAACTTGTTGAACGAAAGGCAATGATAGACTAAGTGTGTGTGGATGAGCGAATGAGAAGACAAGTGTTGGATGCAAGAGTGTGGAGAGGGTAGGGGAATGGAGTCTCGGACCATCACTTAGTGATGGCCAAGGTAAAGATGCAAAGAAAGTGGTTGAGGAGGCGAAGGGGAAGACAGGAGGAAACAGCTCCTGTGAGAAGAGTGGAGAAATTGCAAGAGAGTGAGAAAATGACAGAGTATAAGAGCATAGTGAAAGAAAGATTGGGAAGGTATGAGCTAGAGCAGATGGAAGGGGTGGAAGACGTATGTAAGATATTCATGGAAGAGATAGGCGCAGCGTGTGAGGCGGTTTGTGGAGTGAGGAGGAGATGCAAGGGTGTGCAAGGGACAGCATGGTGGAATGATGAGGTGAAACGAGATGTGGAACAAAAGAAGAAGGCATATGGTGAATGGTTGGCGAGTAGAGGTAGGGGAGAAGATGAGAGAGAGAAGAGAGAGATATATGTGAGCAGGAGAAGGGAGGTTAAGAGACTGGTGAAGGAGAGTAAGAAGAAAGTGGATGAAGAGTTTGGGAGGAATCTGAGTGTGAAATGGAGGGAGAGTAAGAAATTGTTTTGGAAGGAGGTAAAGAAAGTAAGGCAGTGTGAAAGGGGAAATAATAGGGGAGTGAAAGATAGGAATAATAGATTGTTGGTGGAGAAGAGAGAGAAATTGAGGAGATGGAAGGAGCACTTTGAGGATTTGTTGAATGTTGAGAGTGAGAGCAGTGTGAGTATAAGTGGTTGGGGAATGGTTGTGAGAAGAAGAGATGAGAGGAGGGAGGAAGAGATCAGTAGGGCGTAAGTAGAGGAAGAGATGAAGAAGATTAAGCTGGGAAAGGCCCCAGGAATTGATGGAGTGGGTGGTGAAATGCTTAGGTATGGGGGTGAGATTGTTGTGGAGTGAATATGGAAGTTGTGTAGATTGGCTTGGGAAGAGGGAAGGGTTCCAGAGGACTGGAAATCAGGTATAATTGTTCCTCTGTATAAAGGAAAAGGGGAGAGAGAAGTATGCGGTAACCATAGGGGTATTTGCCTTCTTAGTGTGACTGGTAAAATATATGGTAGAATACTCATTGATAGGGTTAGGTATATGACAGAGGAGCTAGTTGGAGAAGAACAAGGGGGATTTAGGAAGGGAAAAGGGTGTGTAGATCAGATATTTGTTCCAAGATGTTTAGTGGAGAAGTATCTAGAGAAGGGAAGGAAAGTGTATGCTGCCTTCATGGACTTGGAGAAAGCTTATGACAGAATAGATAGGCAAGGTATGTGGAAGGTATTAAGAATATATGGAGTGGAGGGGAAATTGTTGAGTGCTATGAAGAGTATGTACGAGGGAGCTAGGGTTACGGTGCGAGTGGATGGTGAGCTGAGTGAGTTCTTTGATCTCAATGTGGGACTGAAACAGGGGTGTGTGATGTCTCCATGGCTGTTTAATATATATATATATATATATATATATATATATATATATATATATATATATATATATATATATATATATATATATATATATATATATATATATTGATGGGGTTGTAAAGGAGGTGCAAGGTAGGGCAGTGGATATGGGGCTGGCCCTAATGAATGAGGGTGAGATTTGGAAGCTTCCGGTGTTGCTGTTTGCTGATGATACAGTATTGTTGAGTGAAGATGAATGGGAGTTGCAAGGTTTGGTGTATGAATTTGGGACAGTGTGTAGGAGGAGGAATCTGAAAGTTAATGTAAACAAAAGTAACGTTATGGTGTTTGAGAGGAATGAAGTCACAGAGTGTGCAGTGAGGTTGGATGGTGAGGATATTGAGAATGTGAGTGCATTCAAGTACTTGGGTAGTGTGATGAGTAAGGATGGAACTTTGGGGGATGAAGTACGTGAAAGGGTACAGCAGGGAAGGAAGGTTGTTGGTACACTGAAAGCAGTGATAAGAAATAGGGAGGTGAGTATGGAAGTTAAGAAGTCACTGCATGTTGGTATTGTGATCCCTACCCTGACGTATGGAAGCGAGGCGTGGACCTTGCAAGAGGGGAACAAGTCAAGAGTGAGAGCAGTGGAAATGAGTTACTCGAGAGGAGCATGTGGAGTGACTTGGAGAGACAGGTTGACGAATGAAGAAGTGAAGGAACGTTGTGGGGTAGATGTGGATGTGGTTGAGAAGATTAGGAGAAATACACTGAGGTGGTTTGGACATGTGGAGAGAATGGAGAGTGAAAGACTGACTAAGAGGGTGTATGTAGGTGAGGTGGAGGGAGGGAGAGGGAGGGGTAGACCGAGAATGAGGTGGAGAGATGGAGTTGAGAGGTATATTAGGGAGGGGGGGGTGAGTTGGGGGGAGGGTAGTCAAATGGTGGGTGACAGAGTGACTTGGAGGCATTTAGTCTGCGGCCACCCTTTGTGGGATTAGGGCGTCGGGCTATAGATAGATAGATGTGGAAAGAACACGCCACCATCTTTGGCTCCCAGATCTCCCACTCCACTCTCTCCTGGCCCCAAGGGAATGGAATATGTGAGAAGCCACCACACCCTTCTCAACCACGTGCAGGCTCGAATAGAAGGAACAAAAAGCGGAGACTGGCTGGCACATGTAAAAATATACAGTGGGGGATGAACACCTCCCCCTGAAAAGACGGCATCTCTCCCCACGAATGGGTGTTTGGAGAAACCCCCCTATTCCTACCCATATGACACCACCTCCACCCCCCTTCATGTCTCCCACACGTCCGACCCCCTTCACCAGTCACCACCTCAAGATCCGACTGCAACACTTACAAAAACATCAGGTCTTACAACCTGACATCACCCCATCCAACCCCTACAAGCCAGGAGACTCGGTGGTAGTAGTGCAATTACCGATCCCAAACAAGATCTCACAATGGTTCGTGGAACCCTACACCATCATCAACATCTCCAACCTCTACCAAGTTACCATCGAGTGCCGTGACACCCAGCACACCTACCACAACTGCCACATGTTACTATTTCACCCCCACCCAACACCTCCCAACCACGTTGCACTCACTCCATCACCCACCACGCTACCCCACCACCACCCACCATCCCAGATCACACATCTGACTCATACGCCTGCTGTTTCACACCCTCCTCCTCCTCACCCTCACCTACTCCCTCTTCTACAGCCACCTCCCCCATCCCACCCTCCACCCACTCCACACCATCCCCACAGGCCCCTGTTGCACCCCCAGCAACCTCATCTAACACTTCACGTCTCATCACCATGCTGCCACCACAGAACATAAAGGCCCAGCACCCAGCCTGGAGACCCCCCACCCATCCCCAGTCACCCCACCACATCACCAACATCACCCACCTCCTGCTGCCACCCCTACACCCACACAGTTTTCTTCCCCACACCCACCCCCTGCTCCACAACCACGATCTACACCAAACCACCAGCCACATATCCCCCACCACAACTCCACTCCCCAACACACGTACTCCACCACTGAAACAATCAACCACCCATCCATGCCTGGCCACTGCACCACGTGGCCCCAACTCCTGATCACCACCACAACCAGATTCAGCTGCATCTCCCACCAACCAGCCAGGTACGCAACCACACTCTCACCCACACCCCGAACATCACCAAAACCACCCTTCCCCACCCCCACCACACCCAACACAGCCCCTATAACACTAAGAATACACCAGGCACACTGGAAACTTCCACTGACCCAATCTTCCAAGAAGAGGATTTGCATTTGCCCTCGGCAATCCCATAAAACCCAGCACCTCACCCATTGCCATCATTCAGCCAGGAGACGTTGGCCGCTCACCACCACCAGAGATAAGAATACACCACATGACCTGGACCCCTTCCCAGGGGAAACACCAACGGATCCGAGGAACACCTCACCTCCGCCTCCTTCTGAAGACACCGCAGACCTCCACCCTCCATATCACCTACACTCCGCACCAAAAACCAAACCCGCCCACCCACCACTGGACCACCCTCCTTCACCACCTCACACCAACCCACCAGACCACCACTTCGGACACCTACCACCTCAAGGCACGGGGACGTGACTTTCCCCACCGATGGTGGTAAAATACCCACCCCAACGGGAGACCACAGAAAGGGTGGCGCGATGCTCACCCCATGGAGGAACCACATACAGGGTGTTGCAACACCCACCCCAGGGGGAGACCACAGGGAAGTGCATAGGGTGCGTGAAGGACCCAGTTAAGACGAGCCTATCCCCCACTACCTTGCGCCCCTCTTCCCCTCAATGGAGCAAGACACGAGAACGCTGCCCTGGCATACTGCTCTCCAGCTAGGGCAGCACTTGCCAGGATCGGGGTGGGACTTGTAGCATTGATGACAGCCACCATCTGCACTGGGGAGAAGTCAGCCACTGTACACGTCTCAGGTACTTCCTCCTTGCAGGACCGCGGCGACCGCCACCATCTGCACTGGGGAAGGGACAGCCACCATACACCCTTCACCTGCAGCCTCCGCTGGGAACAGCACCTCAGTGACACCCACCGTCTGCACTGAGGAGTGATTGGCCACCGTATGTCTTTTTGCTGTGACCCCAGAGAGGGGCAGAACCATGGCAACAGCCACCTTCAGTGCCTGGGAAGGGTCAGCCACCATCTATCCTTCATCTGCCACCTCCTCAGGGAGCAGGACCGCGGCGACGGCCACCGTCCATGCTGGGGAAGGATCAGCCACTGTACCCCCTTTACCTGCTGTCTCAGGGACTAGTAGAACAGCGGTGATGGCCACTGTCTGCCCCAGGGAGGGATTAGCCACTGTACATCCCTCATCTGCTGCCCCTGTGACTCCCCTCAGGAAGAACGTCCCTTGCTTGATTCACCGCCCATCCAGAGTCCGAGTGGGACACCCTTCTCTCTCTCCCCACAGAGGCGGTTCCCTGGCGGAGTTGCAGCTGGAGGAGATCTGGCGAGGCCCCATAGTAAGTCTGGGGATCCGTGCCCTGCAACCAGCGCCCTGACAATGCCCCTCGCTGTCAGACTCCAGGAGGAAGGGACGCCGCAGGCAGCCCCTGACAGTGACTCAACCTGAATGAGACCACAGCCTCCAATCACCCAGGGGTGCCCACAGGACTCCGGGGCATGACATCCCCAACCCCATCAGCAAGCATTCCTCCAGGAGCAGGCGAAGACAAGCCCACCTGCTCATCCTGTTCGGCCACAGTCCCGAGGGCTGCCCTCCCCACCGAGGCCCCACTAGGGAAGGGCCTCCCTCCACGCCGTCCAGCAGCCCATTCCGGACCACCCGACCCCTGGCAGTGGTCCTGTGCCTCCTGCAGGAGGGCACACCTGAGGAGATCCCTCCCACATCCGGACAACACCCATGACCAGCCCAAGTCCACAGCAGCCTAAACTTGAGTCCACCTGTTGTATTGTGACTTTTACCAGTCTCATACAATGTATAGTATTAATATTGTGTTCAGTAATTTGTTGTAACTATGGCAATATACGTGTAAGGTTGGTTGACCCGAGTTTTTATGCCCTATTCCTCTAGTTGCATGCTCTAGACCCGGTCTTGAAAGGAACCCCAGCTCAGTCTCTCGTGTTCAGAGGACAAGAAGTTAACCTTTGAACATACACTAAAATGTATGTCAGTTTCATATGTAGGGACATAAACTAGGACTCATACACTAACTTTTTTTAGAAATGAAGATGATCCAGCAAGTAGTTTTCAAGATACAGCTATATATATAGATTAGTTTCTTTATATGGAAATAGCTCTTAAATATACAGTGTGGCAGTTTTATATAGAAGGACATAAACTAGGACTCATACTCTATTTTTCTGTAAGATATGAAGAGAATCCAGCAGGAAGTTTCCATAATAAAAAACAAGACAGACTTTTCCTTATATGGTCATAGTTCGTAAAGTACAGAGAATATGGCAATTTTACATAAACGGGCGTCATTTACTACACATACTCTGTCTTGTGTGATATAGAGGCAATTCACTAGATAGTTTCTAAGATATAGGCCCGGACGGACAGACAGAAAAACAGACGGACAGGGGTGATTCCTAGATCCACACCATGTGGAATACTGGTGGTGATAATAACGGTGACGATGGGATTGATCGTGATGATTACTGTGATGACAATGATGGTAATGGTGATTATTATTATTGTGACGATAATGTCGGTCATGATATGCATGTCATCTGGTAGCTGGTAAGTGGATGGCACAGGTGGAGAGGAGTTCAGACTGGGTGGATGTTCACAGCCTTGTTGGCGGTGAGGATCTTGTTTTGCCATATCCAGTAGTTGTACACCTGCTGGACGACCCTCATGTCACTTAGTATGTGGCCACATTTACTCCAAACGTGACCTTCAAGAGAAAATGCAGCACTGGGTTAGAGCCGCCATGGTGTCCGAGTCTGACTGCATGGTGTAAAGAAGTGGTGTACTCACGTGCAGGTGGGCGGAGCCATGTTGACCAGAGCCGTAGATAGAGAGAGTTTGGCCACTGACTGCCCAGGCGCCATCTTGCCTCCCTCCTCGCGCTCCCTCTTCCCTTGCTACCCCGCGCCGTTGCCTGCGCCCGCTTATGCTTCTCATCAAGCCAAAATGAAAACACTGATGATTGAATATGGTTTTTAATAAGATTGTTCATTACACTATATTGGCGTTAAGAATTAAAATTAGAAGTATGGATACAAGAATAACTTTATTTACGTATAGTTCCTAACTGCAGCTCTCATCATCATGCTTTAGTTCCTAACACACTTCTCCCTTTTGCTGCTTGAACCTGTGTCTTACGAATGTTTTCTTGTTTTTTTGCATAAATGTGCTACCGTAAACTGAAGAAGTGTTTAAGTAGTTTCCTCTTAATATTATGACAAGAAGGAAATACAACACTTTTTGTCTGAGCTTCTGTCATGGACACTAAACGGCCTACCAAATTGCTCTTGTTTACGAAACTCTTTTCACTCTCTCTAAAGATAGTCTCTGCTTTCTGAAATACACTCAAGCAGTCATCAGTGTAATAAACTAGGCAGTTTTCTTTATACTCTTTATGTTGGGTGAGCTTTTTCACAGTATCTGTTTGTAGTGTCTGCTTATTCTCGACTGCCCGCAGGCAGGATGAGCAATGAGTGTTACTCTTTTTTACTTTTCTGATGCAGTAACCTGTTATGTAATGTAGGCTGCTCATCTCAGTTTAGTCAAGTACAGTGTCTCTTGAAATCTCTTCTAAACCCAGTTTGTCTGTTTCACTGTCAGCATCTTTGTCTGCTTCAACTTTTGGCTTATCAAGAAAGTCAGCAAGATGTTCCCTGTCGTCCACCATGTAATTGCTTGTATTTGCATTTGAACTTTTGAGGAACTGAGCACCGAGATAACTTTTAGAGCTTGTCAAAACTCTAAGGCAGTTGGTACTGGATTTTTCAGTCTGATAGAGCTGAACAAGTTTTCCAAGCAGTCCTGGGTGAACCTTGATGTGAGCAAGTATTTATGACCTTTGGCTACATAGTTACTTTGCAGATCAAGAATTGTAGTTGTGGATAATATCACACTAGTTTGAACTGGTTTCCACTGTGCCTTAACTCCAACAGTTATTTCACTGAACACCATTATTACCTTCTGAAGATGAGATATGGCTTGCTCGTAACAAGATTCATTGATCTTACTTAGTGCCATACTTGGATGTCTACTTGACATTATATCAAACTACTTGTTTATCAGACCAGTGAACCAAGATGTTGTAAGTACTGAATGACTAAAGAAATTTAAAGCACCAGACACTTTCATTTTCTCAAAAAGAGGTGGATTAACATGAGCCACAGTTAGTTTGGGGGCAAGCTTCAGATCTTTGTCTTCCTGAAAAGAAAACAGTTTCTTGACATGCTCAACTGACACTTCACTCGATGACAGTTCCAATTTTTTTATAATTGCGTCACTCAAATAAATGATATTGCCTTTCACAAGGGATGCCCATAAGTTCTTCACAATATGTGGCACATCATGCATAAAGTAAAGGAAATCATCTTTGCTACATGGATGAGGAATCTTGTTTACTACTTTACAGTGCCGTGAACAAATAATACCAAAACTATTCAGAAGGGCCCGGTTTGCACTCCCCATGTCTGATGTAATGGCACTAACATGTAATCCAATGCCCTTCGTTCGTGTTATTATTTCCAAAACTACAGGCTTTAGAGTTTCCCCCTTGACACTATTTCCTGTAGAGTAGTAAGCGTCTATTTATTTTCATCCTGTAGTTATTCCTCCTAACATGAAGACGAGTGCATGAGTTGCTATATCACTGTGATTAGGAAGTGTCACGTCACCCCTCAAACAGCTTGATGATCGGTCGTACTGGAGACCCGCTTGAATACACATTTCATCTAACATCATGCAACACTCCCTTTCTTCTGGATTCATAGCAGCAACCTTTATCTGTAAAAAAGAAAACACCTCTTCCACAATGCCAGGTTCCATACTTATAAACTCGAGTCTTCTCCTCAGTGACCGAAGAGATGGCAAGAGCTGCTTTTGTTGCACAAGTAGATTATACCCTGTTGACCCACAAGCAAACCTCAGCTGAAGACCCTTCTTAATTGTCTCATTTGACCATTTCATCCCTCGAAAATTACCTCCCTGCCTGCCACGACTGAGACAAGTAAACTGATCCTGTTAAAAACCTTTGTCAAGTTACCTTCTAGAGCTGCTTTCTGCTTTAAGGCTTTATGTTTTTCTTTTCGCTCATGTGCAACCTTTTCTCTGAGAAGTTTTATCGTCCTCATTAATGCTGCTTCCCGTAACTCTTCCACAGGCTTTACAGCAGCAACTATTTCCTCTTTTGTGTGTAGCTTCTCTTTCCTGCTGTGCAATGGAGTAGTAATTTCTGCATCGTCATCATTATCTCCAGAATTTCCACCAACAGCTTGGGGAGTGATATTCTGGCAATCATTTGCAGCTGAAATGTCATAAGGCAAATTGTTGGTGTTGTTGTGTACACAGATATTCCTTTTTATACCTGCTGCTAGTGCTAACACTAAGTTACCTTAATATGTTTTAAATCTTAATACGTTCTGTGATGCATACTCTTATTTCTCCTGCGAGTACTAACAGTAATTTGTGTGTGTGCATACTGTCTGATATATATATATATATTTTTTTATGCGAGGAAGAAGGAACCAAAGGCCACGATCCCGCAATTATTGTTCCTTCCAAGAGAAAACAAAATACAAGAGAGAGCCAAAGTCAAGATCCGATCATTTCGAGATGCCTGGACACACTGCGTTTGAAAGACTGGAGATCATTAGAAAATGTTTGTAGTTCATGTTGAGCATCATTAACTTTAGACATTGCATACGAGTGTTCAACAAGTACTCGTTTTGCAGCGGGATCTATAGGTTCTGTGCACGTTATATGCCTTTTCCGTGGAGGTTTGCATGGTGTAGCACTTGATTTTGTGAACACAAACTTTGTAGGAACAGCGGTGGACCTCAGTCGTTTCAGGCCATCAACTCTTCCACATTCATACTGATCCTCCTCGAAATGATCCTGAGGATAAATTATTTTTCGGTAACAATGCACATTATTATGAAATCTTTCTCCAGAGTCACGATATAATATAACAGTGGCTGTAGACTGAAAATTGCTCATAAGTACGAAGGAGAAAAAACTTGAACTTACCAAACATATGTATGATCTGTCGTGAGCTTTCCAGTTCTTACGTCTGACTTTAATTTCCCACTGTCGTCGTCTGTCTGGGTTTCTGGGAAATCTATGCATTACTCTACCCATCCCAGGCCGTACACCACAGCCCACAGCTACACAGAGAACCATATCGAACTAATGAACTATGGTAGTTGGTCACTGCACTGTGCATTGTTTGCAGACACTAGGCTCTCGTGTTCCTGAACTCGATTCTTCTGAATTCTCTACACTCTGGCTTTGGCTTTTCTGTCATTCTCTGACTAAATATATCTGTGCTGTTTACTTATCCCCTAATTCTACTGACTATCAAAAATTCTTCGACTATCTTACTTCTACGATGGAACACATTCTAGCCATTTCTCCTTTCTCTGAAATCTCCATTCTAGGAGATTTCAATGTTCACCACCACCTTTGGCTCTCCTCTTCTTTCACAGATCCACCTGGTGAACAAGCCTACATCTTATCTATCCTTAATGACCTAGAGCAGCTTGTACAGCACCCTACTCGTATCCCAGACCGCCTTGGAGAGAGCTCCAACATACTTGACCTCTTCCTTACAACTAATCCTTCTGCTTACACTGTTAATCTTTTTTCTCCGTTGGGCTCCTCCAATCACAACCTTCTCACCTTAACCTGTCCTATCACTCCGGTGCGGCCCTTGGACCCTTCAGGGAAACATCGTCTGTGGCATTTTGGAGCTGCAGATTGGGAGGCCCTCAGGCAGTACTTCTTTGATTTTCCCTGGAATGATTATTGCTTCCATGGCCGTGAGCCATCTGAGTGTCCCTTGCACATTACGAAGGTTATTTTCTCGGGCATGGCAGCATACATTCCTTTCTCATATCCTTTGACTAACGCAAGAAAGCCTTGGTTTAATCACGCTTGTTCTCATGCTGTCCACAACAAGGAGAGGGCCTACAAAAGGTACCGGAGCCAACCCACCCCTGAATCACATCATCTTTACGTTTCTGCCCGGAATCGTGCTAAGTCTGTTCTTCGCTCTGCCAAAAACAATTTCATCTGTACTAAATGCTCTCAACTCTCCAACTCGAATTCTTCCCGCTCCTTCTGGCACCTTGCCAAAAACCTTTCTAACAACTTTACCTCATCATCCTTCCCGCCTCTTTTTCTACTCTCATGGCTCTGTAGCTATTTCTTCTACTGATAAAGCAGATCTCTTCACACAGACTTTCTCCTCCAATTCCACCTTAGACGATTCCGGTGCTGTTCCTCCATCACTTCCCCCCTCTGACTTCCTCATGGCTGACATTAAAATTTCTTCAGCTGATGTATTTTCTGCCATCACTGGCCTCAATACTAACAAGGCATATGGGCCTGATGGAGTCCCCCCTGTTGTTCTCAAGAACTGTGCTTCTGTGCTTGCACCCCGCCTAGGCAAACTCTTTTGCCTTTGTCTGTCAACTTGTACCTTTCCTTCTTGCTGGAAGTTTGCTCTCATTCAGCCAGTCCCAAAGAAGGGTGACCACTCCCAACCCTCCAACTATCGTCCAATTGCTTTAACATCCTGTATTTCAAAAGTTTTCGAGTCAATTCTCAATAGAAAAATTTTTAGGCATCTTTCCTATCACAACCTTCTTTCTGATCGTCAGTACAGGTTCCGTCAGGGACGCTCCACTGGCGATCTTCTCACCTACCTTTCAGACTACTGGTCATCCTCCTTTTGTGACTTTGGCAAAAGCTTTGCCATTGCACTTGACATCTCAAAGGCTTTCGATCGAGTCTGGCATAAATCTTTAGTTTCCAAACTGACCTCTTACTGTTTCTATCCTTCTATCTGTGCCTTCACGCTAGCTTCCTTTCTGGTCGTTCTATTGCCACTGTTGTAGACGGCCACCATTCTTCTCCTAGATCTATCAACAGTGGTGTTCCTCAGGGCTCTGTCCTGTCACCAACTCTCTTCCTTTTATTCATCAATGACCTTCTAAGCTCTACATCTAACCCTATCCACTCATACGCTGATGACTCCACCCTTCACCTTTCCACTCGGTTCCCGCAATGCCCATCTCAGCAATTACTTCAACAAACAAGGGATGAGGCTATGGCACACCTAATGTCTGACTTGGCTTGTATCTCTGACCGGGGTAAAAATAATCTTGTTGTTTCTAATGCATCTAAGACTCATTTCTTACACCTATCAACTCGTCAAAATCTTCCACAGGTTTACCCACTAACGTTTAATAATATTCAGCTTAATCCTGCATCATCCTTGAACATGCTTGGGGTTTCATTTACTCGGGACTTATCTTGGAAAGTTCATATTACATCTCTTGTAAAATCTGCTTCCAAGAGATTGGGTGTGCTAAGCCGACTCCATTCTTTCTTTACCCCTGCATAATTGTTGACTCTATACAGGGGTTTTATCCGCCCCTATGTGGAGTACAACTCTCATGTGTGGGGAGGCTCCCCACATACAGCTCTTCTCAATAGGGTGGAGTCAAAGGCTTTTCGTCTCATTAACTCTCCTCCTCTTACCGACTCCCTTCAACCTCTGTCTTTTTGCCGCACTGTTGCATCTTTATCTCTTTTCTATCACTACTTTAATGGTCACTGCTCCTCTGAACTGTCTGCATGCATTCCTCCACCTTTACGACGGGCCCGTGGCACCCGTCTAGCAGCAAACTCTCATCCCTTTTCTGTCCAACTCTCTAATGCAAGAGTTAACCGTTACTCTCAGTCCTTCATTTATGCAACAGGTCAACTCTGGAACTGTCTCCCTCTGTCTGTATTTCCTGCTGCCTATGATCTCCAGTCTTTCAAACGCAGTGTGCCCAGGCATCTCGAAATGAACGGATCTTGAATTTGGCTCTGTCTTGTAATTTGTTTTTCTCTTGGAGGAAACTGTTATTGCGGGCTCATGGCCTTTGGTTCCTTCTTCCTCACACACACACACAAAAAAAAAAAGGTGAGCTGAGAGCCGTCTGACGCGGGAAGCACGGGTGGGAGGGAGGCAATACGGCCCCTTGACATCACGTGACCTGAACTGGCCAATCACGCATGACCTGCTGTGACTAAGCATGGCCAAATTCTCTCTGTATACGGCTCTGATGCTGACCTAAACTGGAGGCCACAGCTCGCCTGCCTGCTTTAAATTGCCTGCCAGAGAGCAGTGTGATGTTGCCTTGTTGTCCATTTCTTCTCTGTTTAGAGTGGTTATGTTGCTTCAAAGCAATGAGGATGAGTAGAAAATTGTTTCTAATCTTATATATTCCGTTGATTAACCTACCGAAACTTTTATAATATGAAACATAAGAGTATAAAACCAAAATAAGCTGTGTAGACAGTCTATTCTGTTACATAGACACTGTGTCTGAAAAATAAAGTATATAGTATTAGAAAATTAAGAGAATTGGATAACTCGAGTAGGATATGCGTATTCTACTGCTGAAATAAAAGAAGGATTTATACAGTAGACATCATCATTGGTAGCATGCATACCCTCTCCTCTGTCTTCCCCTATCTCGCTTTTTCTCGCTTTGTGTCTTCCTTTGTTTTTTCCTCCTCCTGTCCCTTCTCCCTGTTTCTCCTTCCTACTTTGCTATATTTAATCTCAGTCTTCTTTCGAACTCCCTCTATCTCCCTCCTCTGTCTCCCCCTCACTATCTCCTTTACCCTACCTTCGTACCTGTCTCACCCTCACTCTACTATCTCCATATCTCCCTCCTGTCTCCTCTGTCTCACTCTCATCCTCCTTTCTCAGTCTTTCCTTCCCTCTGTCACTTCCTCTCTCTGTTGTTCTTTCACACCAAAACCGTCTGCACAATATCTCTCCCTCATTCAATCTCCTCTATCTAGCTCTTCCAAAGCTTTGACATGTTTCAACTGCATTTTCTTGATGATTTTACCTTATTATTTAAGATACACATTCTAAAATACATGAGGCCGTGAACAAAGAAAGTTATTACGAGTGGCACATTTACATGCCTGGCTGTATCTGCTGAAAAGTACTTTGACTAAATTTTTTTCCCAGACTCTAATCCTTGCTGTCTATGAAATCACTTGAATACTCTTTCCATGTTCGGAAGCTTTTCATACAATTTCTCATTTGGGTTCATCAACTGTCCTTGTTCCTTGATACTTGATACCTTTGAGCCAAATATTGCTGATTAGAAATCCGTGCACTGTCATCATTAATCTTGTCTTTTCTTCCACAATGACGAATCCATTTCTGGTGGAGTTCTCATTTCTCTGATGTGCGATAAAGGGAAACTTCGTCTTTTCGCGCGTGCAGTGAGCACCGAATGAGCACATTTGTCAGGCATATTTCAAGCAAAACAAAATTAATGATAGAAAATTGGGTTGACCTTGACTGACTGAAAACCAACACTGAACTAAGGTCTGTCCCGGGAGTATGGTTGCTGACGACATGTGCATGGCTGTACCCTTTTCGCCTGCGAGTACCCACCACCTCTTTATACTATGTCTGAACGTTGGGCGAACCCCGAGCCTCGCTTTCTCTGGTCAATCACATGTTTGGAGCAAGTGTGACCTCACCCTAATACCACCACATGTAATGTGTAATACTATAGGCTGGGCTACTTTGATCTTCTCAGTTCTTGCTAAAACGTTCTCATTACTGATTTTCAGTTCATGAACTCTGCACAGCTTCACTGAATAGATTTCAGTTAAACAGGCACTTTATGAATCTACCAGTAATTATGTGACGTAGCAGTTGCTTGCAGCATCAGGAGGCAGAAATTGATGTGTTGCCAGCTTCATTGGCTGTGGTAACTTCTCAGGAGTATGGCGGGACTAAACTGGCAACGGTTTTAAGTAGTTCATCCAGAGCCTTCAAGAAAAACCAGCATAATATCACTTTGTTGTTTCCAGACTCAAGGGAAAAACTTCCTTGGCGAAAAAAGAAAAGAAAGCCAGGTTGGAGTGTCTGAATCTGGGGAGCATCAGTTCATGTCATTATGGTCTGTCAGAGCAACACCACGACTGTACAGTATTACAGGATGGCCTGCTTTGACTTTAGTTCTTTCTTACACTGTTTCTTCACTGATCAGGATTTTGTCACTGTTTGGATAGTGTTCAGATGATGAAGATGATGATGATGAACTCTCTTGCTTTTCTTCCCCAGTCAGTGGGATACTGAATTTATCCACAAAAGACGCCCTCATAGATTATTTAACTGACACTTAAAAAGAATTAAACATTTACTATTTAGTTCATCTGAGTACTTAACATAGCAACAAACCTTCTAGCAAACTGAATCCTGCTGACTATTGATCATTTGGCTAGCAATAACTTTTGACATGTTAGCAAATTTCTGCCCCATGTAAGCCAGCAAGGTCTTTTAAGCTTAATAAGAGTACCCTGGCGTTGGCAAGAATAAAATTATAAAAATGTCTGGTGAAAGGGTTAAAGAGAGCACGGGCCTAACTCAGTATATCCATAATCACAGCCGCTGATTTGGTTGAAGAGAGCACGAGAAACTGAGACGCCAATACAATAAGAAATGACGACGAGCCCTGTTATATATTTGCTGAAGACAGGAGGATAGTTGTGGGAAAATGACGAGGAACAGGAAGACGTGTGTGTGTGTGTGTGTGTGTGTGTGTGTGTGTGTGTGTGTGTGTGTGTGTGTGTGTGTGTGTGTGTGTGTGTGTGTGTGTGTGTGTGTGTGTGTGTGTGTGTGTGTGTGTGTGTGTGTGTGTGTGTGTGTTGGTCAATCACTGCTGCAGGTGTAGCTTTGACCTCACCAAATGGGAGGGGAAGAAGGAGCAATTAGGTATAGGGAGGAGCGAGGTCAGGTCAAGGTAAGACCACCAAGTCAGGTCAACACAATTGAGAAGGCAGCCAATCAGCAATAGACAGAACAAAGGTCCCAGAGACGTCTTGTGTTTAAATATCTCTGATTTCCTCACTTTTCAAGTCTGTCTGAGGATGGACACTGTGCAGTCCGAAACGTTAGAGAAATATAGAACTATAAGGTGTTTCCTGTTTTTCCCTCTCGGTCATTCCAATCCTTGGTCAGTGTTTCTCAAACCCTTTCACTTCATACCCCACTTGTGGGGATCTTAACATCCTCGTGCCCCGCCCCCTCCCCTTCAGTTTTCTCTGAAGCCCTCACAAATAATGATGAAAAAACTGTTTTGGTGATATCCATTTATTTTACTGTTTACAACTATTAATCAGTATTCCTATTTTGTTACATAGCAGTGGGATGGATGACACTGTTTTCTTTCAGGCCGTCAAGTCCCTGATAACGCACATCTCATATCTGGGTCCACATCCAATAGGTTTCAGCTTTTATATACGTTTTATGTGTGGATGGTTGGAGATACCAGATTCACATAAATATGTTTTGGAAAATGGCAAGAAGACTCTAAGTGCGAGTATACAGACGCACTTTGATGTACCGTACTTCTTACACTAGCCCGCCGTGGCCCCCGTAAAATGCTCCCAGTCTGAGAACCAGTGTCCATGGCTGAAGAGTTTTCTGATTCAGCGTTCATCGTTCCACCTTCATCTTCTCTATTCCTTCTTTTCTCTGAGACTTTTGTTAGCCTGTCTTCTTATTATCACTATTTTTTTTTTTTCATTATCATTTCATTCGGTGCTCTAGGTGCTTCGGCGTTACGTGACTATGCCAGTATTGTGACTATGTCACAGCCACTTATAGCGCTTGCACTCATCCATTTCAACCTATTGTATTCAGCTGAATAATAATAATAATAATAATAATCATCATCATAATAATGATAATAATAATAATAATAATAATAATAATAATAATAATAATAATAATAATCCAAGAATACGGTGTCCTAGGTTGGAAGGGCGGTGTGATCCGTGAGGGGAGTGTCAGGCTGTCAGCGTATAGTGAGGGTGAGGGTTTTGGGGTGGATGAGGGTGTTGGGGTGTGAGGGTGGAGGGGGAGTGTGCGGTGCAATAAATAGGGGCGTGTCGGTGTGTCCGCGTCAATGGCAGCCTAACCCTGAGTGGCCGACTGCCTCACCCGCCGCTGCCTGACCATCGTCTCTCCACTGGTGAGTCTTGAGAGTGTGGCGCCGTGTTGGTGTGGCTGACGGTGTTAGTGTGGTGTTGGTGTGGCTGACGGTGTTAGTGTGGTGCTTGTGTGGCTGACGGTGTTAATGTGGTGCTTGTGTGGCTGGCGGTGTTAGTGTGGTGCTTGTGTGGCTGACGGTGTTAGTGTGGTGCTTGTGTGGCTGACGGTGTTAGTGTGGTGCTGGTGTGGCTGACGGTGTTAGTGTGGTGCTTGTGTGGCTGACGGTGTTAGTGTGGTGCTTGTGTGGCTGACGGTGTTAGTGTGGTGCTGGTGTGGCTGACGGTGTTAGTGTGGTGCTTGTGTGGCTGACGGTGTTAGTGTGGTGCTTGTGTGGCTGACGGTGTTAGTGTGGTGCTGGTGTGGCTGACGGTGTTAGTGTGATGCTGGTGTGGCTGACGGTGTTAATGTGATGCTGGTGTGGTTGACGATGTTCGTGTGGTACTGGTGTGGCTGACGGTGTTAGTGTGGTGCTGGTGTGGCTGACGGTGTTAATGTGGTGCTGGTGTGGCTGACGATGTTAGTGTGGTGCTGGTGTGGCGTAGGGTGTTAATATGGTGCTGGTGTGGCTTAGGGTGTGTTGTAATACAAACTTGGCAAACAGGTGTTGGCAAAAACTACAACAAATTGTGAATACCGTCGCTATAATGACAAGGGCATTTAGTTATTAGACGAAATACATCTACACAACAGATTGCACAGCGAACAACAGGTATATAATTCTCTCTCTCTCTCTCTCTCTCTCTCTCTCTCTCTTTCTGTATATATATATATATATATATATATATATATATATATATATACACTCGTATGTATGTACATGTATATGTATATATATATATATATACACACTCGTATGTATGTACTGTACATGTATATGTATATATATTTAAATAACGGAACAGAGGTAGGAAAAACAAATGAATAGAAAAAATAATCGAATAATCCATACACCAGATTACTGTCCTCCTCCATTCATAAAAAATCTGTAGCAGTTGGACTTGAACAGCTGTAGGTTGAAGTTTGCGGGGAAAAACCCTGGGGAAGCGAGTTCCAGAGAAATGCAGTTTGGGGAATAAAAGAATTCTGTTAGGCAGAAGTTCTGCAATGTGGCTGTATGACATTCAAGTCATGAGCGCCATCAGATGCCCGTGTATCACGAGCGAAGGCATGGGGAGGTGGCACAATGGACGCAACTTCGTTTAACCATTTGCCAAAAAAGTATCTGCACAATAATGCAAGGGACGCAACATTCTTTCTTACTTGTATGGGAGTTAGTTTATTGCATTAGCAGGGTTACTAATAATTCCAGCAGCTTTGCTCTGAATTTAGTCGTTTTAGTGCAACCTCTCCACATTCATTCCACAAGGGTGAGCAATATTCTAGCTGAGAGCGCACATTACTTTTGTAAATTATAGCTAACTGCTCGTCAGTGGAGAAATTACAGATTCTGTACAATAATCCAAGTTTCTTTGAGGTGGTTTTAGCAAGTGATCTGATATGAGAGGTCCAGCTGAAGGCATTCTTAAGTGAGACACCGAGAATTTCAATACTTTTGGAGATGGGAATATTAGTATCACTGAAGTTAATATACGAATCTGGCAATATCTGTCTATTAGTAAAATGTATATACTTGGTTTTACTAGCATTAAACGAGGCAAGGTTATTGTGTTCCCACTGAATGATCTTAGATAAGTCTTGATTTATGGAGATGGCTGCACTGAGTTGATAGTTAGAGGAATCAAACTTTCTGAATGGGTGTTTGAGTGTGAATGAACTGTGAAGTGTTGAGTCATCTGCATATGAATGGATGTGGTTGTGGGTGACAGAAAAGAGATCATTAATATGAAGTAGGAATAGAGTTGGCACCAAAACTAATCCTTGTGCGTTAATTGAGTGGAAATCGGAATATACAGTATCTATTTTTCCTCTTATTTTTCTGATGCTGAGATACAAGGAATGCAGAGAGAGAAAAAAAATGTTAGTCCATAGCAAGGGAGTTTGGATAGCAAGAAACGGTGCCATACTGTGTTGAAAGCTTAAGAAATATCAAAGGCTACTGCATAAGTTTCTCCTTGTTGGTCAATTGATTGATGGATGGTATGAGTCACGAGATTGAGTATATCATTGGTGGATCTTTGGCGGCGTAAAACATGATGTCTATCACTAATTAAGTTATTAGATTCAAGGTGTTTAACTACTGTATATACTTATCAAATACAGTTTCAATTACTTTACAAAGAGAAGACGTGACAGATATTGGTCTGTAAACAGAGGGGTCAGAGGAACTTCCTTTCTTTGGAAATGGGTTAATACAGGCTTCTTTCCATGATTTAGGGAATGAAGAAGTACGTATGCATAGTCTGAATAATTTATCTAGAACAGAGGCAAGTTCTGAGGAACACTTTTCCAAAGAACTGGAGGATTTCCATCCGGGCCTGGAGCTTTGTTTGTTGGTAAATTGCCTAGGATGGATTTAACGTATCTAGTCTGTATTTTAAGTGGAACATTTTCTGGAGAATCAAGGTATAGTACAGGGAAGTTCTGGCTGACATCCTCTAAGGTAGAAAATCTGGCAAATATACTGGCAAGGATACTCACTTTCCCACGCAGATCATTTGTAATGTTAGAGTCTGAAGATTTTAGGGGGGGACTGGGTGATGATTTGTTAAGGGTTATTATTGAAAGAATTGGGAGTTTACCAGAAAATTCTATTGCCATTAGGATTGTTTAGTAGTTTTGACGCTTGGTTTTGAAAGTTTGATTTAGCGACATTCATTACTGCTTTCGCATGGTTTCTAGCAATTTTTAATTGACAGAGTTATTTGGATTTTTTTTTAATTTTTATGTGAGAGTAATATGCTAAATGACTTTTGGGCCGTTGCTATGGTACAATTGCAATCAGACTATTTTGGAGAGTTCAGCGTTTAGTGAACTGTTGACTTGGTATGAATAAATCCATACCAGCCAGTGTTACAATATATATATATATATATATATATATATATATATATATATATATATATATATATATATATATATATATATATATATATATATATATATATATATATGTAAAGTTAATTTCTACATAGCTTATTAGGTGATCCTTTATGGTAGACACATCGTATATATATATATATATATATATATATATATATATATATATATCATCATCATCAGCCGTTTGAGTATCCACTGCAGGACCGGCTTATCCCGACCGAAGTCG
The DNA here is from genome assembly GCF_032717465.1 of Coenobita brevimanus. Lineage (NCBI taxonomy): Eukaryota > Metazoa > Arthropoda > Malacostraca > Decapoda > Coenobitidae > Coenobita > Coenobita brevimanus. Next base: position 38,986,183 of record NC_136983.1, on the reverse strand, counting down.
GGACGATACAGCCAATGAATCTCTACCAAGTGGCTTAGGCTGTCTGGTAGAGATTGTATGTAGGGTGAGAAGTGCTTGTAAGTGTAATTGTAGTGTTGGAGTGGCTTTGGATGTGTGTGTAGTCTGTGAACCAAGTGTAATCGGCCCACGCAAGCCGACTGGGTGCAAGCATACTATATAGTAACCGACACTGGTTCAACCACAGCACCCCTTGTGTCTGCCAATGCAGTATGTGGCCTGATGAACACTCCCAAAGTTTATTACGCTGGCGGGGCGAGAACCCTGGCTCACCCATGTATGAAACGCACACTTTACCACTGTACCACAGAGGCTCCATATATATATATATATATATATATATATATATATATATATATATATATATATATATATATAAACAAGGCGCAGTTCCTATAACACTTGATCTCCAACATTCAACATCTTTATTATATTGTACATCAAAAATATATTCTTCCTTCTTGGTCGTCCAGTCTGTTCCCTAAGGCCCAGCTGTCTTATGCGCATCATATTGCTGGTGTGATGATATTTGCCAATAGGTTTTTATGAGATGTCCGTGGATAATGTGAAAGATCAATGACGACTTAAAGACACAAGAACAACCTATTCCCCAGGCTGGAATTGACCCCGCATCCTATTAGTCAGCCATTTTATCATGAACTGGGAAAAGGTAAAGAAAAAAAAAAAACAAATATTATATTAGGCAAAGCTCTTGAAGTACCAGCAATGGCTGGCCAGGAAAATAACACAGAAGTGATTTAAGGAATTAGTTTGTTTATATATATATATATATATATATATATATATATATATATATATATATATATATATATATATATATATATATGGGAGTATGGAAGGGGTATATGGGCAGGAGTAGGAGAGAATGAGAGAGCAAAAGAAGGAGTGTGTATTGTTATGAGTAACAGATGGAAGGAGAATATAAGAGGCTCGAGGATTGTGTGAGTAAGACTGAAGGTTGGACACCAAATATGGGGGACTGTGTGCGTGTATATGCCAACGCAAGATCGTGCAAGCTGAGTGAGAGAAGAGTTTTGGACAAATGTGGAAGCGTGCTTGGTAATGTTTGAAAGGAATGAGAGAGTGTTTTTGACTGGAGATATGAATGGAAAGGTAGGAAGGTTGGACTACAAATGTGGGTGATTGTGTGCGTGTATGCGCCAACGCAAGATCGTGCAAGCAGAGTGAGAGAAGAGTTTTGGACAAATGTGGAAGTATGCTTGGAAAAATTTGAAAGGAAAGAGAGAGTGTTTTTGACTGGAGATATGAATGGAAAGGTAGGGAATGAGAAGGTGGATGGAGTAGTTGGCTAGTTGGGTGTACCTGCAGAGATGGATGAGAATGGCAGTGCTTTAGTGGACATTTGTGCCGGGAGGGGGTTGGTGATAGCTAATACTCTCTTCAGGCACAAAATGATCCACAGGTATACATGGAGAGTGATGAGAGTGAGAGAGGGCAGCATTTGGAAACTACCTGTACTATTGTTTGCAGATGATACTGTGTTGTTAAATGAAGACGAAGGGGAGCTGGAAGGCTTGGTGAATGAGTTTGGGAGAGTGTGTAAGAAACGGAATCTAAAGGTGAATGTATGGAAGAGTAAAGTTATGGTCTTCGAGAGAAATTAAGTCACTGAATGTACAGTGTGGTTGGATTAGGAGGAAATGGAAAATGTGAGTGCATTTAAGTACTTGGGTAGTGTGATAAGTAAGGATGAAAGTTTAGAGGGGGAAGTGCTTGAAAGGGTGCAACAGGGAAGAAAGATTGCTGGTTCCTTGAAAGCAGTGATAAGAAACAGGGAAGTGAGCATGGAAGTGAAAAAACTACTACATGACAGTATCGTGATACTAAGTCTAACATATGGAAGTGAAGGTTGGACCATGTTGGAGGGACACAAGTTAAGATTGAGTGCAGTGGAAATAAGTTATTTTGAGAGGAGCATGTGGAGTCACATGGAGAGACAGACTGACAAATGAGGAAGTGAAGGAGCGTCGTCTTGTGTATGTGGATGTGATAGGAAACGTTAGGAGAAATACACTGAGGTGGTTTGGACTTGTGGAGAGGATGGAGAGTGAGAGCCTGATGAGGAGAGTGTATGTGAGTGAGGTGGAGGGGGGGAGAGGGAGGGTGAGGTCAAGGATGAGATGGAGGGATGGAGTGGAGAGGTATATGAGAGAGGGGGTTGTAAGCTGGGAACCGGACAGCGAAATGGCGAGGGACAGGGCGACATGGAGGCGATTTGTTTGTGGCCACCCCTTGCGGGATTAAGGCGTCTGACGATAGATAGATAGTTTGTTATAATATACGAAATTCACTCAGGTCGGTATAACAGTATAGGCTACTGCGGCACACCCCAGTGCAAGTTTGATCAGTTTTCCAGTAAGAGCACAGAGTATGAAGGGACTGTCATCTCCAGCACTTATGATGCTTCGATTTTTTTTTTTTTTTAATGTGTCCGACTCTGGGCAAAGGCTTCAGAGCCTATATCTCGGGGGCAGTAGCCTATCCTAAGGCTCAATAGTTCTCCTACACCTCCACATGTCACCACTTCGGCGCTGACACCCACCGTTCATATTGAATACATGCTAGGGTTGTCTCATACAGGACTGGTGTATTGGTATTACCGGGAGTATTTTTACGACATGTCGGCGGGTCATCTGGTAGATCAGGAAAATCTGCTTTTTAAGAAATTCAAATCCTTAAACTATTCCCTGCCCCAGCCGGGATTCGAACCTGGGCCCATCAGGACTGCAGGCCGCCACTCTACCGATTCAACCACCGCCTTTGTTTGTTATATCCCTCTATAACCTTGAAATCTGTAACTGGTTCCAAGAGATTAGGTGTGCTAAGCTGACTTTGTACCATCTTTACCTCCTGCACAACTGTTGACTCAGTACACGGGTTTTATCCGCCCCTGTGTAGAGTACAACCCTCATGTGTGGGAAGGCCCCCCACATACAACTCTTCTCAATAGGGTGAAGTCAAAGGCTTTTCGTCTCATTAACTCTCCTTCTCTTACCGGCTCCCTTCAGCCTCTGTCTCCTCGCTGCACTATTGCATCTTATCTCTTTTCTATCACTAATTCAATGGTCACTGCTCCTCTGAGCTGTCTGCTTGCATTCCTCCACCTTTACGACGGGCGCGTAGCACCCGCCTAGCAGCAAACTGTCATTCCTTTTCTGTCCAACTCTCTAATGCAAGAGTTAACCGTTACTCCCAGTCCTTCATTTATGCAACAGGTCAGCTCTGGAACTGTCTCCCTCTGTCTGTAATTCCTGCTAGCTATGATCTCCAGTCTTTCAAACGCAGTGTGTCCAGACTTCTCGAAATGATCGGATCTTGAATCTGGCTCTCTCTTGTATTTTGTTTTTCTTTTGGAAGGAACAGTTATTGCGGGCTCGTGGCCTTTGGTTCCTTCTTGCTAGCATAAAAAAAAAAAAAAAATCATACGAGCAGTGTGAGGTAGGCCTTTTTTTTTTTTTTTTTTATTAATGTAAGAAAGAACGAACCAAAGGCCAAAGGCCCGCAAGATTGTGCCCTAAAAAAAAAAAAAAAATTAAAAACAGTAAGCCTAATTCAAGATCCGTTTGTTTAAAGATAGCTGGACACACTGCATTTGAAAAACTGGACATCACAGATAGTAGGAAATACAAACATAGGGAGACAGTTCCAGAGTTGACATGTTGCATACTCCACAATATCTAAGAAGGGTTTAGAAGGGTCTTGTAAGCAGAGATATGAAAAAGAATTTGCTTTAACCTTTTTTTATTCATTATTGCGAACACAAGATTCTATTTTGGTGACCGTCAAACGATGTATTTTATAAAGCATGTCAAGTCGCCTAGAGTATAATGTCAAAAACTACCATTGTTTTTGTTTTGGTGGAGGATACAGAACTTCGTATTTTATTTCAGTTTATGACGGATAGTCTTATCAAGCTTTAATTCCGTGAGACGAAAGGGTTAATACAAGTCTGCACAGATGTTGACCATACAGCGCCGTCCTCCTTCCATGAGGACAGTGATGGCGGAACGTGAGATGATCGTGTGGTTGTGGCTGAATGGACTGTCATTCAAAGCCATTGGGCAATGGACTGGAGCCAGCACGACAACTGTGCGTAGGTGGGTGATGCGTTGGCAGGAGGAAGGCAACCTACGCAGCAGGAGAGCACAGCGTAGAATAGATCAAATAAGACGGAGTGAACTGGATCTATAAGTAAAATATGTGCTTCATCAACTGGGATACTACCGCTCTCCTAACAAGAGTAACTTTCCTCGTACAATCGACAAAGCCAGTCACTACAGTAGAGTTCAGGGAACACAGTTTGCAAAAGTTATGTGTTTTGAAGTGACGAACAAAAACACTGACCATTTCAGTAAAGTTATTACCTCCTTCACACCATTTTATTCAGCTTAACAGAAATACAAGGTATCTCCTTAGCTATCCTTGCCTTACTCCACTGTGGTCATACCCATTGCAGGTGATGAATATACTCTTTTTACCATAACTTGCCTTACAATTGCCATCTCTCCATCTTGAATACTGAGTTGTAATAAAACGATTAACACTAGAATATGGTCCTAGTCAAAAAGAAGTGCTGTGGAACGAGTGTTGAGCTGTAGCATTGTCTCTTTCTGTTATCAAACTTTATTTTTTTTATTTTTCTTTTACAGAGGCTTAACAGAAGAGGGAAAACAAATTAACTAAGAAAATATCTAAACGCGAAAGATGCCGCAAATGAACAATATTCTGGAGAAAATTCTTGGGTGAAAAGAGTACAGGATGGTCCAGTGGAGTGCCATCTGTGGTATATTGCTGTATGTTCATAAGTTTTTTATCGACTTTTTCCAGTTCGAAATGTCTCAGGCTGAGTAATTGTCTGGATATCAAAAGACGTCAGTGAAATGAAAAGAACTTAGAACCCTTCAACTGATGTGATACTGAAGAGAATGAACTATACTCTGTTAACTCTAACTTGGCCTAATTTTTCTATCTCTCCATCGTGAATATTGAGTTGTAAGAGGGGATTGATACAAAAATAAGATGCTGGTCACGAAGAAGTGCTATATAAAGGATGTAAAGCAACAGTATTGTCTTTTTCTTCCACTGAACAATATAAAATAAGCTTCAGAAAGAGGAAAATCTGGGCCAAGTTAAAACAAAAACAATATAGTACTTAAAAAAACTGACATTGATATACTTCAGTCTTTTTTCTTATAGGAATTCATTATCGAAATGTGTGATTTTTGCAAACGTCATTATATGCTTCACCGCCACCTGCAGTTTGCGTCATGTGGTGGAGTGGTGGACTGCTGATCGAGAGAATGCGATATCTATCCTAGGCAAATGCTGGGAACGGTTTGTGGAACTGGAATATCGTCCAGTTATTCTTAGTTTATTTATTACATGATCCATCGACATATAAACAACACCAGCGCTAACAACGTCACACCAGCCCTAATCAGAGAGCCTAAGCATTAAACCAGACTCCTCGGTGGGTGTAAGTAGCAGAGTGATGACATGTGTGATCTATGCTATTTCGTGAAGGTTTAATGACTGTTGGGCCTTGGGAGTGAACAGTGCAGTGTATGCCCACAGACAAATACATAAACTATCTTGTCCACTAGGCTGTTTGTTGATCCTTTGGCGTGATGAAGTCTAGTTAATTTATTTTTCGTTAATGTCCAATTGATATATTTACCTTTGGAGACGCCCGATGTAGAGAAGGAGTTGTGTGAATGGTATGTCTAATCCCTAAAATTTTCCCGAGAGAGAGAGAGACAGAGAGAGAGACAGAGAGAGAGACAGAGCGAGAGGGAGAGAGAATAAAAAATACTGACACGGTTAACCTGGCTAAGAAAACGTCATATTTTTTCTTCATTTGTCACTCGCCACCGGGAAGGCTACATCTGAAACATATCCAGGGATGGGATTCTCAGCCAGAATATTTACGATCCATACCTTGTCACAACCATGATCTGTTTTTGCAAGAAGAACTGGAGACATGGAAAGTTTCTACTGTGTTCTATCTGTGTCCTTCCATCCAAAACAGATAACAGCTGTGGTAGGTTTCCTCTCGTGGACAGGAATTGTTTTTGATGAAAGAACGTAAGGCAGGGGAAGAATCTAATGTTGCCTACCATCCTGCAAGAACTAATTTGAGATACGACAGGGAACCCCTCAAAAATACTCGTACCTTTGTGAATCCCACCGCAGGACTTGAATATTGTTATACATTTATGAATGTTAAGACAGGGGTATTTTTCCAAGGTTGTAGCGTAACTATAATAATGTGTGCTGGTGAGATGTAATAACGCACACACACACACATACACACAAACACACAGAAATAGAGGGATAGTCCCATGAGGTATGGATTGTGGGGGACTCTATCATCCAGGTGAAGGAGTAGACGACGTAACGGAGGCTGTGGATGATGTTTTTGAGAGTGCAGAAAATGATAGCCTAGTTATCATTCATACATGTACAAATGATGTCGTACGAACCCGATCAGAGGAGCTGATAGAGATGTACTAGAGGATGATTCGATGCTACAAGGAGAAAACTAACAACATCTTAATTTCAGGAATACTCCCAACGATTGGTACAGGGAATGGCTTCTTCAGTAAAGCTTTTAGTATCAATAATAGGGTCAGGTCACTTTGCCTGCAGGAAGGAGTTGAGTTCATAGACACATGCAACCAGTTTTACGAGCAGTGAACACTATTTGCGAATGATGGACTACACTTGAATGCCGTTGGTTCTGCCCGACTAGGTTGTTTGCTTAGTGATGCCGTAAGTTTTTCTGGAGAAAAAATAAGAATCAAGGGAGGCAAACGTAGATGTCATACGATCCGATGAATCAAAAAGTAATGGAAGCTTCACACATCAGAAAGTAAAACACATTAAAGCTCTTCTTGTAAATGCGCGTAGTCTACATAATAAATTTTCTGATTTAGAGGCCTTTGTATTTACTAAAGACTATGATGTAATTGGTATAGCAGAATCGTGGCTAAATACTGAGAAAAAAGATTGTCTAGCAGAGTTTAATTGACCAGGCTATCGAATTTTCAGTAGTGAAAGGAAGAATCGAGCAGGGGGTGGTGTGTTGTTATATATCAAATCAGGATTTCATCCAGTCGTAATTGTAACTTGCAATACTTTGGTGATAGAAACTCCGTGTACAAACAGCTAGATAAGGAGTTTATTACAAGCTCACAGTAAAATAGTCTACCCTTCTCGGCTGCCCGATATCAACTGATGCAATAACGCCTTCTTCAGGCGTGGGAGAGCATGCTGACCTAGCAAATTTAGTGGGGGCATGTATGCACTGGGGGGGGGACATATATACATCGGGGGTAGACATATTGTGGAGGGGGTACACTACTCCCCCGGGTAGCGGAGATGGTGTCTCCTGACACCAGGAGTTAAATGGTGGGTGAATATAGTAGTAAGGCAGGACCGGGGAGGTTCGTACAAGGGATAATTATGATACAGGGGCAGTAGGGGAGACATGGCCATGTTGAGGGGAGGGAATTAGAAGGATATATACATATAAGATATACAAGGAATAATAGGTACAAATCCAGTAAGGGTCGAAGGGATATATAAACATAATGGGAAGTACACAATAATAGTTTGATACATGAGAAACAAGAAGTAGATATGAGAGTTCTATTGTTGTTCTTCCTTCATTTTTTTTTTTTTTTGTATTTTCTGTAGGGTACACTGTCACTCAGTAATGCATGAAAGAAATACCATCATTTTCTAGTAGGCAGAGTGCTGTTCACAGTGTGGTTAAATGTTAGATGGCAATGGTAGTCACGGAATGCGAGGGCACTAAGTACGGGGAGTTTCTACGTCGTGTGTAGGGCGTACTATGCCGGTAGCGACTCTGATTTCCTGGAGTCGACGTTCCATTTTTCTGACACAACAATGCACTGCACAGATGAGGAGTAGAAAACCTATGAAAGCGATAACCACAGGGGGAAACACAACTTGTGGATGAACCCATGAATGGCTGAAGGCCAGAGAGAATTGATCCATAATGAAATCACTGTCATTAAGGAAGGTGAGCATGTGCAAGTGAGGGGAGGTGATGGTAATGTTGGCAGAAGGTAGGGTTGAAGGCATGTCGATTGGTTGAAAGATGTCATAGGAGTGTTTACGAACAGCTTGGTGATAGCGAGTGGCGTAAGTGATGACGGACTCTGATTTGACGATACAATAGTCAGGTGCTTTGTAGAGACCACTAGCGGGGACGGAGCGAACGGAAGAACCAGGACACATGATTGTGACAGAGATGGGAACAGCAAAGAAGAAATACTGGACATGGTTGAGGTGAGCATGGTGGACCGGGAGGTCAGGAGCTGGGACAAAAGAACAGGCCGGGTAGATGGAATGGTTGCGAACTAAAGCAGACTCACAGGGTGTGGCACTGCTAGGGAAGATAGTGAAAAGGTGGGCAGCACAGAGACGAGAGGTCGGAGTAAGGGAGGAACATTGCTGGAGGTCTGTGGAAGAAAGGAAGGCAACGGAAAGATGATCATGGGAGAGGAGGAAATATTCTGAAGGAACAGATACCTGTAACAAGGAGTTGTTGAGGCGGAAAGGGAAGGGAATGATGTGGAAGAGGTTAAAGGTTATGGCAGAAAGGAGAGGAATATGGACGACGACGTATGTAGTGAGAAGAGTGGCTTCGAGAACAGGATAATAATATTCAAGGGAGGAGTAAGGGAGGACTGGGGAGAGACCGAAGATGGAGTGAGCCCATTCCAGGACAGAACGGAGAGCTGAGACAGGTACTAAGTCGGCAGTGACACGTCCATTGATAGCATCGACCAGGATACGAACCAAGGTAGAGACTTGAGACAGGAGAGAGTCAACTGCCAGTTGGAGATTATCCATGTTGAGTTTGAGGTAGAAGAACTGAGAGATAACGTTGAGATCTGAAAGGTGGCGTTGTAAGATATCGGTGAAATTGTTTAGAGTGGACGTGACTTCATTGAGTTGGGTCGTGAGCTTCTGTAACATAGTGTGTTGGATTTTAATGACTCGGCGTTGTGATTCTAGGGCTGAAGCTAAATGAGTGAGATCAGATTTGAAACCAGAAATGTCACGGGCTGTAGCAACGCCAAACAAGCCACTCAGAATCTCACCACCGAAGTTGAAGAGACCTCGTTTCACACGAGAACGACCCACGGGTGTCTGAATGGAAAATGTGTCATTGAGCTCAGTGAATCTGTTACTTATGGATTGCAACTGCCAGGAGAGTGGGAGGAAAAGGTTATAGAGATACTCATTCGGGTTGTGTGTCCCCATGAGGGCCGTGAGATGGTTCCTGATTCCGTGGAGCTGGTGCGCATAGGCAGGTAGGGCAATGGCTACGTCGGCCAGGGGTGCAAGATCGTAGCGCAAGGAGACCTCGCCTCCTGAGCCGACCAAGGCCCTGGGACGTACTCCACCATCGTCCTGACCTGACCCAGACCCCAGGAGGGTCAGCACTGCCAGCAGGGAGATCGCTAACATCGTACCTAGAAAATCAGGGTAGAGTTAATGGGGGAGGTCGTGAAGAGGTTGATGGGCAGAGCGCAGTTTGGACCGATATTGATTGATTGATGAAAGAGCAGGTGGAGATGGAGAGGAAGGAGACTGAGGGATAGGTGGAGACAAAGTAGACTGAGGGATGGGAGGAGGGGAAGAGGGGGCAGGAGGTTGTGTAAGTGACTCTTCCAACACGAGGCCACGGGGTGCTCACTTTAAGTCATCGACGTGGACCCATCTGGTGTCCCTAGTGGACAGGTCCTGGAGGTGAAATTTGTTGCCTTGTTGAGTGAGGACGCGGTGGGGCCCTGTAAATTTGTCATCCAACTTAGAGGAACGCGTATGGGAATGAGCAAAGACAAGATCGCCTACATTGATAGTGATAGGAGAGGCAGACTTATGTTGGCGCTGCAGCATGTCCTCCTGAGAGGAAGCCATAGTGGATTGGACATACTTGTGGATTGTCTGGAAGTTGGCCAATTTTAGTTTAACATAATCATCCATGTTGTAGATGGGTTCTGGCTTTGAGGATAAGAGAGAGTATGGGAGGTCCTTGTCAAAACCAAGGAGGACGAAGAAGGGAGATTCAGCAATGGATGCATTGATGGAACTATTGATGGAGGATGCCACTTGGGGAATCCAGTCATCCCAGGACGAACTATGGGAGCCTAGATGTCTGAGGCACTCTAAGATTTTACGGTTGTGGCGTTCTACAAGGCCATTGGAAGCCGGATGGTTAGGCACGACATTGCACTTACTAATATGAAAGTGGCGACAGATCTCATCTAGAAGGCTATTGTTGAATTCTGTACCATTGTCAGTAAGAATGGTATGAGGGGTACTGAATGGGCAAATTACGTGATCTACAAAGGCACGGGCAACGCTCTTCTCGGTCTTGTCGGAGAGGGGTACGAGGACACAGTAGCGGGAGAAGTGGTCGACTGCTACGAACAAGTACTCAGCGCCAGATTCTGTGAGAGGTAGTTTTAAGAGATCGATTGAGACAGTTTCCCATGGTCGTGATGGGATTGGGTATTGTAAGAGAGGTGCTGGTAAGCCGGTTGATCCTTTGTGGCGGTGGCAGGAGAGGCAAGAGTCACAGTGGGCATTGATATCGCGGCGCATGGTTGGCCAATAGTATTTGAGACGTGCTTGGCGCAAGCATCGGTCTTTACCTGGATGGGAAGCTTGAGGAGTATTATGAACAATATGAAGAACCTTTGGTATCAGGGCAGTGGGGACAACAAGTTGGCGTACTTCGCGATTGGGCATATCTTTGCCTGTTAGCATTGTTTTCCTGTACAAGAGATCATCATCTATCATGAACTCATCTAGTGATACTGGCAGAGTAGGTAAGGTCGAGGCATCGCCAGATTCTAGGAAATAAATGACTTTGGACCAATGGGGTCTTGGCGCTGAAAGTTTCGAACAACGTCTGACGTTAGTGTAGTGTTTTCAGTTACTTCAGGCTGCAGTGATGTTATAGCTGCTGCTACGTGACGTGAGAGTGCGTCTGCGACTACATTCAACTTGCCTGGTACATATTGAAAAGTGGGATTAAAGTCCTGGATGATGATAGACCATCTAGCTAACCTACCTGTTAGGTTGCGATTCTTGAACAAATCACATAGTGGAAGGTGGTCTGTTTGGATATACACTGGATAACCATAGACAATATCTCTGAAATGTTTCAAGGACCAGATTACCGCTAGCGCTTCGAGATCTGTGACACTATAGTTACGTTCAGCGGTTGTAAGGGTGCGACTAGAATACGCTATTACGCGCTTCCTTGATGCTTCATCGAGTTGCATTAAAATGGCACCAAGTCCAGTGCCTGAGGCGTCTGTGCAGAGAAGGAAGGGTGTGGTATAATCATGGTACGCTAGAATAGGGGCGTTTACAAGAGCTGTCTTTAGCTTTTGGAAAGCCTGTGACTGGTCGTTAGTCCAAACAAAGGGCACATTCTGCTTGAGTAAGTGGGTCAGAGGAGCGGCGATCTTCGCGTAATCCCGGATAAAGCGACGATAATAGCCACTGAGGCCCAGGAAACTTCGTACAGCGTTGGTAGTGGTAGGTTCTGGGAAGTTAATGATCACCTTAGTTTTATCCTCATTAGTATGAATGCCTTGTGCATCTACGACATGGCCTAGGAATTTGATTTTCTTTCGCAGGAAGTCACATTTACTGAGATTGATTTTCAGGCCTGCGAGCTGGAGGCGTTCAAAGACTTGCTGGAGTTTGGTAAAATGATCAGGGATGGATTTACTCACAACAATGATATCATCTAGGTAAGCAAAAAGAGAGTGTCCCATCATACCACTGAAGACTGAATGGATAAGTCGCATGAACACGGAAGGAGCATTTCTCAGACCAAAAGGGAGTCTCTTAAACTGTAAATGTCCGGAAGGGGTGCTAAAGGCTGTGACTGGGCGAGAGGACTCTTCCATTTCGACCTGCCAGTACCCGCTGAGGAGGTCTAAAGATGAAAAGACTACGTTATTTTCACCAAGGGATTCTAGCAAATCAGTGAGGACAGGTAACGGGAAACGGTCTGGAACGGTGACAGAATTGACCTTACGATAGTCGACTACTGGTCTAAAGTTGCCGTCCTTCTTTGGTACTAAGAAAAGTGGGCTATTCCATGGACTGACGGAGGGTTCAATAATGTCCTGGTCTAACATGTTCTGTACCATTTGATCTGTTTGCTTTCTCTGGCTGTGAGGCAATCGATACGCTGGTATGTAAATCGGCTGAGTTCCTGGTAGTAGTTCAATCGTATGTTTGACAAGGTCTGTTCTACCCATCGGTTCACCGGGTAAGGCAACCACGTTTCTGTACGAGGTCAGAAGGTCGAGGAGTTGAGGCGTATTTTCTGGGAAATCTGTGCAAGTGAGATGTGAGAGCATATTGGGTGAATGCGTCGGCGCAGATCCCGTAGAGTTAATAGTACATACACCGATTGGCGTATCATCAGTTTGAATAGTAGGAATTGAGGAATCCTGGCACACCTTTACGGCCACTGGGTATACTAGGAAGTCACCAATCTTTACATCACTTTTAAGTTTTAGTGGAGCATTTGTGACATTGAGCAAGTACAGGTAGCATAAACTGTCCTCTAAGACTGTACACCATGCTGACTCATAAGTCAAGCCATTCACACAACACGTCTCAGGTAGGGTTAGTACATCCACTCCTTCTTTCGCATCGGCAACACAAACAGAGACTTTGGTGAACTCATACGGTAACAAAATTGTGCACGTATTCGTTACTGCACGTTTCGTCTCTGCGTGTTGAAGAAGATCATTCAGACTGTGTGAGGTAGGTAACTGAGACATGTCTGAGTCAGCGATAGTGTTGTCGGGAGAGGATGTAAGAGCCATGTTCGAGGGCTGAGATGATGTATCAGGGGACATTGAGGAATTTATGTCCTTGCTCGCAGTCAGTAAAGGAATGATCTCTGTAATCTCAGATGATGACAGTGGTGGTTTGGGCTGGGTTGGACTTTTTGGTAGTGATAGGGACAGAGGTAATTGAAGGACTGATTTGATCGTAAGAACAGGACGGGGACATTCCATAGTGTAAACCGGGAATCCAGAAATGTCTATACTACCACAAGCAGGTAATAATGCAATGGAATGTTCTGCCATGGTGGAGAAACCAATAAGGGCATCTGCGGGATACTGCAAGTCATTAGTGACATGAAATTCAATGAGGATAGGGGGCAAAGCTCTGTGGAGTTTGACTTCAAGGGTGACTCTTCCCTTAACCTTAAACTCTGAGCCGTTAACACCACATAGGCGAGTGTCTGGTGGTTCTAGGAAACTGACGTGGCTGTGATGGTGATGAATAATTTGTAAGGAATTTTCGGAGATGGGATTTGCTATAGATCCTGTGTCCAAGAAGAATGATGTTGGTATGTCATGACTGCTTCCGAGAATGACTAAACCTGAGGATGTTATGGGACCTACATGGCGGATGGGGAGATGGGTTTCTGGTTATACGTGATATTGGTCCGATATGGGCGCGGCGCTTCCCCAGACTGTGGGCGGTTGAGGTAACGACATTCCTCAGTGGTGTGAGTCGTGCTTAATTTGTGGTATTTGCAGTGTGGACGACGTGAGCGGGAAGGCGTACGCTGTCTGGTTTGGGAGTGAGGACGTCTGTATGTACAGTCGCAACTGGATGCTCGATGTCCAGGATGACCACAGTACCAGCAAAGAATCGAAGATTGTCTGTTCCGTCGGGCGCTAGATTGATCATGGCCTGCGGTAGGAGAGAGATGTGTGGCAGGTCTGCTGCGTGTGGTGGGACGGGAGCGAGATTGGTCTGGGGTAGTGGAGGTGTAACAGACTGAGGAGGTCAAGGGTTGGGTGGTGCCCTGACGCGTGTAGTTCGAACCTGTTCTTTCATGAATGGCTTTAGTGACCTGAATAATTTTATCTCCTCGATTGAAACCGATTTCCAAGGCTAGCTCTTGCTGTTTAGGAGTAAGCCAGTGAAGGAATCTGAAGTAACCAATTAAGTCAGCAAAGTTGGTGAGTGAAAGCATTGGAACGCCATTCTTGTCTTCTAACCATTTCGTGCCTACCAGTAATTGGAGCATCTCGCTACTAGTTGCTTTCATGGCGGCGGCAGCTTCGCGGAGCTTGGCATATTGCGCTGGGACGCGGAAGTCCTCATCTAGTTGGTTTAGGAGATTAATAAATCCCATGAGAGACGCGGTATTTGAATGCTGGCAACAAAGGCTGATGAGTTCCGTACGAAAATCAGCAAAGGTACGAATGCTATCGAAATGTCCTGCACGGATCGCAGATCCAATGTCTGATTTACCGTGATGCAAGCGACCGAGGACGTAAGCTACTTTGAGCGATTCCTCGGTAATTTGTCTATTATTTATTTCGGTTTCGACTTCTCTGAGGAAATCATAGACAGACCAAGTTGGGTCCTGGCCGGTAAATTTGGGACGATTGGCATCGTCGAGATAGATAGACTGTGGAGGGATGGCCGTGGCTGGAAGTGCAGAAGTGGCGGCAGGAGAGGTGTGGGAGAGAGAGAGAAGGTAGTGGCAGTTAAGGGCAAGCAAGACGGGGTATGAAGGGAGGCAGGAGAAGGAACGACAGGGGAAGGAGTAGAGAAAGAAGAAGGGAGTGTAGAGGCAGGAGTAGAGGAGGAGGTATCTGGATTTACGAGGGTAGGACGGGTAGGAAGTAATTCCGCGGGAAGTGAAACGGGAGTCTCAGGTACAGGGCGGTGGTACTCTTTGCCACTTCGTAAATGAGTGATTGTGTTAGAGTCGGCAGACGGGGTATGAGCAGGTGATGTATCCGGGTCGAGAAGGCTGGTGGTAAGCGGTTGATGTGGAAAGTATGACATTTAATGCGGCAATGGAAGATGAAAGGATGAAGATGGATACGTAGGTGGAAATGTATAAATAACAATGAGAGAATGGAATACACTAGGTGTGAAAATGAATGAAGGTGCGGGCATGGATGGTTTAAATAAAATGCAAAGGATGAGATGGAGTATAAATAACGTAGGTGATGATGAAAACGGGGTAATGGAAATGAGATGGAATATTTACAATAACCAATCTGTAGAGAAAATCGAGGATAATCTCTAGAGAAAGGAAAGATATACTATAGTTACACAGTAGAAACGGGAGTGTCGAGATGTATGACGTGCAGGGTGGCTGGACGTAGCTGGGCTGGGGCGGGGCGGGGCGACGGGGCGGGGCGGCGTTGGAGAGACAGCTGGGTGGAGAGGAGAAGAGATGCCGCGATGAATCACTGGCAGGGAGTGGCGGTCTGAGGAGGCTCTGTAATGCAGACCAGATGCGGGCGACGACGGAGGCCGGTGGTGGGTGGTGAGGCAGATGTTGGCGCAAGGCAGGTGTAGAGTTGGTGAGTTGCAAATGCAGAGAATGGTGGTGGGCAGGCAGCAGGCAGACAGTGATAAGTGGCACCGTGGGGGCAGGAACTATGATGAGTCCGGAACAGGTGCTGGGAACAGGTACAACAGGTGCGTAGGTCGGCGACGGTGACACGTGCGGTCAGGAACAAGGCGTATGGGTGCGGTGGTTTGAGAGGTGAGCACTGGTGAGAAAAATGGTACACTCGAAAAGCACAGCCAAGGTATAGAGGCACGGAGGAGGGGCGAGGCTGGCAGATGCGAGGCGTCGTGTATCTTGTTGTATCACTAAAAATCCAAGGAGGCGGTCAGAATGTGATGGTTCGAAACACCGCTGCTACCAAATGTAACTTGCAATACTTTGGTGATAGAAACTCCGTGTACAAACAGCTAGATAAGGAGTTTATTACAAGCTCATAGTAAAATAGTCTACCCTTCTCGGCTGCCCGATATCAACTGATGCAATAACGCCGTCTTCAGGCGTGGGAGAGCATGCTGACCTAGCAAATTTAGTGGGGGCATGTATGCATTGGGGGGGGACATATATACATCGGGGGTAGACATATTGTGGAGGGGGTACATAATTACCAAGCCAATTATTGAAAACATTGACACTAATTATATTCAGCTTAAAAATGAAACTTCTCATAAAATCACTCTTGGGTTAATTTATCGTCCACCTGGTCAGCAACTCAACATCGATAATAAAATCTACAATCAAATTGCCGAAATATCTTGTATGCAAAGCACTGTAATATTTGGCTATTTTAATTTACTAGTTCCAAAATGGGGAGAAGCGCTATCCTCACACACAGGGTTAGACCTACATACAAACATGCAGGAAAGAGAGCAAATTTTAAGAAATTTAAGTCAATTATTGGTGCAGGTAACTAGCATCCTATAGCCAAAACTTTAGATATCAATGACACATGGAATTATTTTACAGAAACACTGAACGGTGTCAGGTTATGTATTCCAATCCGCAACAGAAGGCCTGCCAAAAATTCTAAACCCAAATGGTGGAACTCCGACATTAAACACTGTCTGGAAGCAAAAAATCTTGCATATAAAAAGTACAATACCACAAAGACTCAAAGTGATAAAAATAAGTACGATGCCCTTTGACGGAAAGCCAAAAAATTTATTAAATGCAGTAAAGAAAACCTTGAGGCACATATTGCAAGTATCAGTAAAAAAATCCCAAAGAATTTTCCAGTTACATAGGAAGCAAAAAGGTAATAACTCCGAAAAGCGGTCCCTTAATCAGAGATAATGGTGAGCACACTAATGATGAAACTATGATGGCAAAAATTCTTAATACTCTCTTTGCGTCAGTATTTACAACAGAAAATATACAAACGATTTCTCTTGTTTCCTCCATCCCTATAGAAGAGGACAACATAATCACTGG
This sequence comes from Coenobita brevimanus, assembly GCF_032717465.1. Classification (NCBI taxonomy): domain Eukaryota; kingdom Metazoa; phylum Arthropoda; class Malacostraca; order Decapoda; family Coenobitidae; genus Coenobita; species Coenobita brevimanus. The sequence goes on along the minus strand of NC_136983.1, from coordinate 38,969,286 downwards.
CATTATAGTTAGTGATCACGACGTACTAATTGCAATTAGCAAATTAAATGATTACTAAACACCGGGATCAGACAAAATATCTCCACGTGTTTTGAAGGAACTACAGAATGAAATATCAAAGCCCTTATCTGAACTTTTTAACCTATCACTTAAGAGCAGTAAGGTGCCACATGAATGGAAACTTGCTAATGTAACCCCAATTTTCATAAAAGGCAACAGAGAACAGCCAGAAAACTACCGCCCAATTAGTTTAACATTGGTGATATGCAAATTGCTTGAAACTATTATCAGAGACAAGTTTATGAGACACTTAGAATCAAATGGTCTCATCAAAGATTCTCAAAATGGTTTTCGTAATAATCGCTCTTGCCTCACAAATCTGCTGGACTTTGTCAATGATATACTGAGCATGTATGACGACACTAAATCAGTTGATGTTGTTTACCTTGATTTTCAAAAGGCTTTTGGCAAAGTTCCACACGAAAGACTCCTTCAAAAGCTACAGGCACATGCTCTCAGCAGCAGGGGCCTTGGGTGGGTTGAAGATTGGCTCACCGGACGAAAGCAAAGAGTTGCAATAAACGGAAAAGAGTCTGACAGGATAAACGTTACAAGTGGAGTGCCGCAGGTTTCAGTATTAGGTCCTATTCTTTTCTTAAAATATATCAGTGATATTGATGAAGGATTATGTTGTAAAATTTCAAAATGTGCTGACGATACTAAATTAGATAACAGAGCAGATACACCACCGCAAAGACAGGCAATTCAGAGATATTGATCTACTATTTAACTGGGCCCAAGTTTGGGAAATAGATTTCAACATTAATAAATGTAAAGTGCTAAACATTGGCAGTAAAAATGTAAAAGCTAGTTATAGCATGAATAATGTCCAACTTGATAGGGTAAACCATGAAAAAGACTTAGGAGTTATAATAACAAACGATTTGAAACCAAGCAAACAATGCACAGAAGCTGTGAAAAAAGCCAATAAATTGACTGGTTTCATAGGTAGAGCATTTGAATATAAATCCAATAGTATTGTCTTTACTTTGTACAATTCCTTAGTACGCCCGCACTTAGAGTATTGCTTTCAATTTTGGTCACTGTATTATAAAAAGGATATGGAAAAGCTTGAAACAGTGCAGCAAAGAATGACAAAGATGATACCTAGATTGAGAAATCAACCGTACGAGGAACGTTTAGAAGGCCTGAATTTATTTACCCTAACTAAACGAAGGTTACGAGGAGATCTAATTCAAGAATTCAAAATGTTCAAAGGACATGATAACATGGCTGTTGATAAATACTTCACAGTTGATCACTCGAATCATACTAGAGACAATGGGTATAAAATAATTGGCAAACGATTCCAGTCGCATGAAGCTAAGCATTTCTTTTTCAATAGAGTTGTAAATACATGGAATAAATTGCCCTCCAATGTAGTAAATTCTAATACAGTACTAACCTTTAAAGGTCACCTCGATAAGTATTTGTAGACTAACCCCCAGCTTAATATGTACACTCCTGAATAAAACACTTGTGTATGTATAATTTTTTATTTTGTTATTTATATTTTTTCAGAACCTGGATCAATTTATGGATGCAGATATAGTATATGCGCAGATTAGGATATGCACAGATAGCCCTGAGTTAACGGTCACTACTCATACTATCGACCTGTGATGGGCTGTGGATCACTGAGGATCCCTGTTAGTTAAGTGACCACCAACAGGATTTTTTAAATGTACCAGGGGTCACTGCTTCAGGAGGTGACTTGTGTGCTTGTCCCGCATGGGAAAGCTCCTAGTCTTAGTGGAATGAACGAAGCTGGGGGCTGATTGACTGCTGCCTACCTTAAAAGAGCCAGGCAAGGCTGCCGCACCACCCCTGAACATCCACACTGTACACTGTGCAATTTCCACTCTGTGTCCGCAGACTCCCCGTTAACTCAACTTACCCTTACATGTTGTCATGCATTATTATTCGATTATTCATTTTACTTTACTACTTTCTCTTTCAGGTTATTCATAAATGTTTATAGATAAAGTATTATAGTAACTTTTCCATTTCAGTCTTTCCTATGAAAATTCCATGTCACTTTTTCCATGCTGCATGGTGGTTTTTCTCACTTTTTCTTACCAGTTTTAACTGGAGGGTTTGGAGGTGGGGGTAGCCTTCTTGCTTCACTATCCTTATCCTTCATCATGTAGAGTTAGATCGTATAGTCATAGTTATAACAAACAACCCCGAAAGGACCATAAGGTCTGTTGCTGTTTGCTTTCCTTTGTGCTCCTCTGTACACACAAGATCAGGCTGTTTAAGCCATTGACTCAGGATGACGCATTTTCTTTATTCATACCCTCTTCTGATGATTTAATACACCTTTAGATTTTTTCGAATTGAAGGGCTTGGATGTAGCATGAATAAACCCCCTCCGTGTGAGAGGTCTTTCATTTAAAATCGTCTGGCAGCAGTAAGATCAAATTAGATAATGACGTTACCCGAACTCAAAGGGTTAACTCCTTTAATTGAAGGTTTAGAGATCATGTTAATATCTGGATCCCCAGACTGAGTTTACTCAGCTTAGGGCATACTTTCTGAAGTGGAGTGGCTACATTAAGCTTTCACTAACCACTTTACCATCAGGCGTTCTTCTCTGCTAAATAGAATTATCTGGTTGCTGCTGAGTGAACCCGGTCTGTCTGGCCAAGCAAATCGATCAACCACAGGGGAGCAATTGTCCCTGCAGGATTGCCCCGTATGGTGAACCGATGTGCCCTTGCGGAAGACCCCACCTCACCACAGTGAAGCGCGAGGAATAATATGGAGATATGGTCCCTGAATGGGCGTTGCACTTGCGTCTCTCCACCCAGTTAACAGGGGCACCATAGCAAGCTCCAATTCACCCCGCAGTTTGGCTATATGGTTGCCACCCAACATTGTAAATGGTTTCCTAGGTTACAAGAAGCCATCAGGCTTGTCCTTAATGTAGAGCCACCTGAAGTGGAAAGAGGAGTAAAAAAATGTGACAGGAAGGAATGGGAGAAACAGGAAAGAGAGGAGGGCAGACACATAAACTGAATGACAGAGAGGGAGGAAAAAATAGGCAGCACCATATCAAATTTCTCTAAATGTCAACACCAAACTACATGCACAGAACACTTCCTTGTCAAAATTAGAAAAGAAAAATGGCGAATAATAACCAAGCCTCGGAGTCCCCAGGGAGGGGGGACCATAAATGCCCCCACCATCCACCCCTCTCTCGCTGACGACTCAACGAGTTGCCTGGAACCACAGTCTGACTCACTTCTTCATTTCTGCATCATTTGCGGCCTTTCCTCTAACTTTCGCTCTGTTAAACACCACCTCTCCTCCCCTAAACCTCACCTTCTCGTCCTAACTGAGACTCAGCTGTCTGAGGCAACTGATAGCAAACCGTTTTCTGTTTCCTCCTATTTTCAAAGCCAAAGTTGGCTGTTGTGTATATGTACGCAACGACTTATCATGCTCTCGTGTTCCTGAACTTGATTCTTCTGAATTCTCAACTCTATGGCTTCAGCTTTCCTGTCGTTCTCTGACTAAATATATCTGCATTGCTTACTTATCCCCTAATTCTACTGACCATGAGAAATTCTTCAACTGTCTTATATCTACGATGGAACACATTCTATCCATTTCTCCTTTCTCTAAAATCTCCATTCTAGGAGATTTCAATGTTCAGCATCAACTTTGGCTCTCCTCTCCTTTTACTGATCCACCTGGTGAACAAACCAACATCTTTTCTAACCTTAGTAACCTAGAGCAGCTAGTACAGCACCCTACCATTATCCCTGACTGCTTTGAGAGTGCTCCAACATGCATGACCTCTTGCTTACAACTAATCCTTCTCCTTACACGGTTAATCTTTCCTCTTCGTTGGGCTCATCTGATCACAACCTTATTACCTTAACGCTTTACCTGTCCTATCGCTCCGGTACGGCCTGTGGACCCTCCAAAGAAACGTCGACTGTGGCACTTTGGAGCTGTGGATTGGGAGGCCCTCAGGCAGTAGGCTACTTCTTTGATTTTCCCTGGAATGACTATTGCTTCCATGGCCGGGAGCCATCTGAGTGTGCCTTGCTCATTATGGACGTTATTCTCTCGGGCATGGAAGGATACATTCCCTTCTCGTATCCTTTGACTAATGCAAGAAAGCCATGGTTTAATCACGCTTGTTCTAATGCTGTCCACAACAAGGATAGAGCCTATAAGAGGTATCAGAGCCAACCCACCCCTGAATCACATCTTTTTTATGTTTCTGCCCGGAATTGTGTGAGGTCTGTTCTTCGCTCTCCTAAAAATAATTTCATCCATACACTTAATGCTCAAAAATTTCCAACTCAAATTTTTCCTGCTGCTTCTGGCACCTTGCCAAAAACCTTTCTGACAACTTTACCTCATCATCCTTCCCTCCTCTTTTCTGCACTGATGGTTCTGTAGCTATTTCTTCTACTGAATAAGCAGATCTCTTTGCTCAGACTTTCTCCTCCAATTCCACCTTAGAATATTCCAGTGCTGTACCTCCATCTCTTCCCCCCTCAGACTTCCTCATGGCTGACATTAAAATTTCTTCAGCTAATGTATTTTCTGCCATCACTGTCCTCAATGCTAACAAGGCATATGAGCCTGATGGAGTCCCTCCTGTTGTCCTCAAGAACTGTGCTTCTGTGTTTACACCCTGCCTAGGTAAACTCTTTTGCCTTAGTCTATTAACTTGTACCTTTCCTTCTTGCTGGAAGTTTGCTCTCATTCAGCCACTCCCAAAGAAGGGTGACCATTCTCATCATTCTAACTGTCGTCCAATTGCTTTAACATCCTGTATCTTAAAATTTTTCGAGTCAGTTATTAATAGAAAATTTTTAAAGCATATTTCCTATCACAACCATCTTTCTAATCATCAGTATGGGTTCCGTCAGGGATGCTGCACTGGCGATCTTCTCACTTACCTTTCAGACTCCTTGCCATTGCACTTAACATCTCAACGACTTTCGATAGAGTCTGGCAAAAAATCTTTAAATTCCAAACTACCCTCTTACGGTTTCTATCCTTCTATCTATGCCTTCATGAACAGCTTCCTTTCTGGTCATTCTATAACCACTGTTGTAGACGGCCATTGTTCTTCTCATAGATTTATTAACAGTGGTGTTCCTGAAGTCTCTGTCCTATCACCAACCCTCTTCCTTTTATTCATCAACGACCTTCTAAGCTGTACATCCAACCCTATCCACTTGTATGCTGATGACTCCGCCCTTCACCCTTCCATTCGGTTCCCGCAATGCCCATCTCAGCAGCTACTTCAACAAACAAGGGGTGAGGGAACAGCACACCTAATGTCTGACTTGGCTTGTATGTCTGACTGGGGTAAAAATAATCTCGTTGTTTTTTATGCATTAAAGACTCAGTTCTTACACCTATCTACCGACAAAATCTTCCATAGGAATACCCACTAATGTATAATAGTATCCAGCTTAATCCTGCATTAGCCTTGAACATGCTTGGGGTTCATTCACTCGGGACTTATCTCGGAAAGACCATATTACATCTCTTGTAAAGTCTGCATCCAAGAGATTAGGTGTGCTAAGCTGACTCCATACCTTCTTTACCGCTCACATTTGTTAACTTTATACGCGGGTTATGTAGAGCCCAACTCTCATGTGTCAGGAGGCTCCCCCACATACGGCTTTTTCGACTCATTAACTCTCCTCCTCTTACTGGCTCCCTTCAACCTCTGTCTCTTTGCTGCAGGGTTGCATCTTTATCTCTTTTCTATCGCCACTTCAATGGTCACTCTCCTCTGACCTGTCTGCTTGCATCCCTCCATCTCTAAGACGGGCGCGTCGCACCCGTCTAGCAACAAACTCTCATCCTTTTTCTGTCCAACTCTCTAATGCAAGAGTTAACCGTTACTCCCAGTCCTTCATTTATGCAACAGGTCAAATCTGGAACTGTCTCCCTCTGTCTGTATTTCCTGCTTCCTATGATCTCCAGTCTTTCAAACGCAGTGTGTCCGGGTATCTTCAAATTATCGGTTCTTGAATTTGACTCTCTCTTGTATTGTTTTTGTTTTTCTCGTGGAAGGAACAGTTTGCGGGCTCGTGGCCTTTGGTTCCTTCATTCATGCATAAAAAAAAAAAAATGGGTGGCGCATGATTGCCACCACGTACCACCATCGTGGAATTAAGTGCAAAATGCGTCATCCTAGTGAAGTGGTTAAGTAAATGGTAGTGCTAGGATACAAGAAATGTAAGATGTACAATGATACAGGATGATACTTACATCTGTCTAAAGCCGCTGTGTCAACATTGTGTTAAATAATTATCGCTGCTATGTTAGGTATGGGGCAACAATACTGATAAGTAAAATTTGTGATATTATGATGTCAATATTGAGTTACTGTAGGTATCAGCCAAAGACAAGAAGTTTATAGAGCTATTTAGTACATTTTTCTTACGTCCTAATTATGTATTGCAATAAACTATTCTCCGTGATTTCAATAAACTTCACTGCTACATGCTGCTTAAATCATGCACCCTCCTTGCTCAGTTTTCTTGCCTACTTCAGATATTTACTCCAGTGCTGTCAAAGGCATCAAAGACATTGTACTCCTTTTATTCTAACCTGACCTAAAACTTCAGTCTCATCATCCTAAATACTGAGTTCTGACAACAGATTAACAGTAGAATATGATGGCAGTTATGAAGGAGTGCTATTAAACGGATGTAGAGCGTTAGTATACTGTATATTGTCTTTCTCTGCTATTAACCTACGTGAAATAAACAAGAAAAGGAACAGAAGGACGAAAACCTAAAATGACTATAGTATGAATGTGTGACGCCATCAAAACTTATCCAGTCAGCAGCATTAATTACCAAAATGAAACACTGATATGGGACTGGTATGTATTAAGTTTGCTTCACGACTGCTTCAGAATTCAGCACTATTTTAATCTGAAGTCGTGAGTACATACTGTAGGTGTCCCATATCGTTGTTTTACTTTCCAGCCTGTCTATAAAAGTACATATCAGTCTCCGTTGTTGGCCGTGTTAATAAAGCTGGGAATAGCGCCGCTACCATTTTAATAGCGATGGTTGTAACGCCATTACTTTTTTTAGCCAGTAGCGGAACTGAGAGCACAGCTACTTTTTGGCTGTACTCACGCGTTACCGCGCTCCTCGCTGCTCACGCGACAAATACAGATCCGGAGTCGGTGAGTACATACAGATATGCCGACGGCTTTGGTTGTATTTATTAATGACGAAAAATAATACTTTCGTCAATTCTATCAATTAATGATGTTTGCTCTACATTACATCAGTAATTTATTAATTATTATTTATTAGTAATGTGCAGTAATTAGACAGGAATATGCTAGTTATTTATCGATCATCTAAATTAAGTAAAGATATATAAGGATGTCAGCTAGATGTAGGCAGTGCTAAGTATCAGAGGAAATCTGTAGTAAAGACATAGAGGAACACAAAAGGTTAGGGAAATACGAGAAAAGCAAGACAAGACCTCTAAAGGTGACTTTCCAGAGTGTAAATACTGTGGAAGAGATACTAAAAAATGCAAAGAATCTTATGGAAAAAGAGGAGTTCAAAAATGTATGGATAAAAAGATGTCTAACACAAGAGGAACTGGAATTACTGAAAGAGAAAAGGGAGGATGCAAAAACAAAAAATGATGGAAGATCAGAAGAAGACAAGAAGAAATTTTTTTACAAAGTAATAGGATTGCAGGTACGAAAGTGGTACACAAACAGGATGGAAGAAAAAGGAGGAAGTTAGTAGAACCATGTCATGACAAGTATATAAACAAGATGATAAAGTTGATGTACTCAAATGTGGATGGAATGGTATCTAAATTACTAGAGATGAATGATTATGTCAGAGAAAATGAACCACAAATAATATGCCTAACAGACAAAATTAACACCAAGGATATCCAATGACATACTAAACTTAGAGGAATACAATATATGGAGAAGAGACAGAAATTTAAAAAAAGGAGGAGGCATTATAATATTAACTAAGAAAAATCTAAAAGTCAAGGAAATAAACCTAGATATACCATCACAAGTAGAACTGATTGCAGTAGAGATCGACACATCTGAAGGTAAAGTAATTGTAGCCAATTTGTATATGCCACCCAGATCAAACACATGGGAAAGAGACGAATATGAGGACCTGGCAGAGAGTACAATTCAGAGTATAAGATCCTTGCTACATAAAATGGAAGAGAAATCGGAAAGAATTATACTAACTGGGGATTTCAATACAAATATAAATTGGAATACTCTAGATATAAATAGCCAAGAAAGCTGCTGGGACCAAAAGCTCCTGGATCTCGTACAAGAGTTTTTCTTAACGCAACACGTGAGAGAAACCACTAGAAAAAGAGGACTTGATGTACCTTCAGTGCTAGATCTAATATTTACTAGGCAAGAAAATGACATTGACAGTTTAATATATCACCCCCCACTCGGCAAAAGCGATCATGCAGTACTAAATTATAACTTCAGGATAACATATGACATAGTAAACAGCACTGACAGTTACAAAAAGAGACTAAACTATAAAAAGGGAAATTATCAAGACCTAAAGAAGTATTTCTTAGAAGTTGATTGGGAAAATGAGCTTAGAGGACAAGATTTAAATGCTGTATATAAACAATTTTGTGAATTTTATGAAATAGGAGTCCAGAAGTACATCCCACAGCACAAAGAAGCAGATAAGAAAATACAGAAATGGTTCAATACAGAATGTAAAAAATCAAAAGAAAGAAGAGATTTTTTGTGGAATAGATACAGAAGACACAATAGTGAAAGGGCGTATAATAATTACAAACAGGCAAGAAACGACTATACAAGAATAAGGAGGGAAGCCCAAAAACATTTTGAGGAGGATATAATAAATAAAAGTAGTGATCAACCAAAGCTGTTTTACAGCTATATCAGAAGCAAAACCAAAGTAAAAGATATAATACAATCCATCACGGACGAGGGAATTACTTATACACAAGAGAAAGATATTTGTGAAGCACTAAATAAGAATTTCCAATTAGTTTTTACAGAAGAAAAAAATTTTGAGAGGGACTATGTGGAACACGCATGTCCACACATACTACCAGATATACAAATAGCAGAAAAAGTAATACAAGAGGAGTTAAGTAGATTAGACAGAGGAAAAGCAAGTGGTCCTGATGAAATTTCATGTTGGGTGTTACGAGAATGTGCAAAGGAGTTAAGTAAACCATTATTTTTAATTTTCAAGAAATCTTTGAGTCAAGGGAAACTACCTGATATTTGGAAAAAAGCTAATATAGTCCCCTTATTCAAGAAAGGAAATAGACAAAATCCTCTCAACTACCGACCAGTATCACTGACTAGTGTTGTAAGCAAGGTATTAGAAAAACTTATAAGAAAAGCTTGGGTAAATCATCTAGAAAAACACAGTATGATAACAGAAAGACAGTTTGGTTTCAGAAAAGGAAAATCATGTGTTACTAATCTGTTGAGCTACTATGACAGAGTAACAAACACAATACAGGAAAGGGAAGGATGGGTGGACAGTATCTATTTAGATTTCAAGAAAGCTTTTGACACAGTACCACACCAAAGACTTTTATGGAAGCTGTACCATCAAGGAGGAATTCGAGGCAAACTGTTTTGTTGGATGCAAGACTTTCTCATAAAAAGAGAAATGAGGACAGTACTAAGAGGAAACTACTCATCATGGAAAGAAGTGACTAGTGGAGTACCAAAGGGTTCGGTGCTGGCACCAATCATGTTTCTAGTGTACATAAATGATATAAACAGTAACACTGGAAATGAGAGCTATCTGAATATGTTTGCAGATGATGCAAAAATACAAAGGAGAATTACTATCACAGACTCTTGTAGGGAGCTACAAGAAGAATTAAACTTCATGAATGGAGTAGTACATGGCAAATGGAATTCAATGTGGACAAGTGTCATGTAATCAAGTTTGGTGAAAGTGGAAAAAGATCTGATTGGGATTATAAGTTAGGAAATAAAACCCTATACACATCAGAAAGAGAGAAAGACCTAGGTGTGATTATCAATAACAGACTATCTCCGGCTGACCACATCAGCGAGAAGGTACGGAACATGTATACACTGCTTGCAAATATGAGAATAGCATTCACATACATAAATGAAGACATGCTAAAAAGGATAACAACATCATTCATTAGACCAACCCTGGAATATGCATCAGTAGTCTGGAGTCCTCATCTCAAAAAGCATATAGACAAGATTGAAAAAGTTCAAAGGGCCGCTACAAGATGGATACCAAGCTTAAGGGACCTAAGCTACGAAGAAAGACTAAATAAACTGAATCTACCAACACTACAGGAGAGAAGGAAAAGAGGTGACATGATAATACTATATAAGTGCATATCAGGAAAGGAGAAAATAGACATAAATGATTACTTAACATATGGAGAAGCATCAGCAAGAGGACACTGCAAAAAACTGCATAAGAAGAGAGGTGATAAAGACGTAAGGAAATTCAGTTTCCCAAACAGAGCAATTGATCAATGAAATGCACTACCGAATGAAATAGTGTGTGCCAAAACAATTCACAAATTTAAGGATATGTACGATAAATATGGTCTAAGACACGGGGCAATACGAGCTTGACTCATTCCTGTAAAGATACAATTAGGTAAGAACAATTAGGTAAGAACACACACACACACACACACACACACACACACACACACACACACACACACACACACACACACACACACCTAACTATCCCCGTCTCTAACTCCCGCTCTCTCCCTCATTCTCTCTTTCAGACTAATCCTTACTACTTTATTATTTCGTAACAGTATGTTACTTTCAGTTTAAGGTAATGAAAAAAACAATGATATTGTATAAATAGCCTTTAAAAGAAAGCCTCAGTTCATTTCCCTTTCGTTTTCGTACATATCTTAAGTAGGTATCACTGAAAATACAATAAATCTATATAATATGTATCAATGGTAGGCCACATTCTTTTGCCTTTTACTTACGTATGTTACTTTCAGTAGGTATACTGGGTAACAATGTAAAAGAACATTTGTTACATTATACAGTAAATAGCTTTTCCCTGTACCTTCGGCTCTAAGCTTCATTAAAGTGAAACCGACATGTATATGATTTTTTTTTTTTTTTTTAGTATAAGTATATACTGACATTACTGGTACACAACATAACCACTCTGACTAATATTATCAAAACAGTATATAGTGTATTGATATATCAGATTTTTGTTAACCTTTCCTTCGTGTACCTTTTTCTTATCCAAAGTAGAGGGAGCGGGAGCGCCGGTACATTTAGTATCAAGTAGCGAAACCAGTAACGCCAGTACTTTTTCGAGCTAGTAACGGGAATGGGAGCGCCGCTACTTTTTACTAGTAGCGTTCCCAGCATTGATTGTTAAATATAGTGCAATATAAACACAATGCTTTTGTATTCGAAGTTGTACTGTAGTGTACTAAACGACTGCTGTCAAATAAATGAAAACAGTACTTTTTCTTTTTTCTGTCGATTTTCAATATCTTCCACAGCTAACATTGGTATAAAAGAATAGTGAAGTGTGTGTGTGTGTGTGTGTGTGTGTGTGTGTGTGTAAACGTTGTCCCCCATTAAGATGTGTCCTTTGTGAGAGCAGTATATACTGTAGGTGCCTCTGGCGTGTTATAGTTGTTGTTGTTAGAGGCATAGGAAATAACCACAAAATGATGAGTTGATGGTACTGATCCAAGGAACTAACTGCTTTTGATGGTTGTTGGTCCCTCATATAGACCGTCCAGTAAAATGTTACTGCGTTTGTCGTCATACACAGTTGTTTTGTAATTTATTTGGACACATTATCATATAAAGTGAAATAAATAATGGTTAAATGCAATGTACGGAAATTAATGTTTTTTGGATTGAAACTGCGGATTAGGAACGGCTAGCATGAAATGTTCCTATAAAGAGAGTATTGAGTGTATGGAATTTTCACTTATGAAGATAAAAAATGATTTTTTTTTTTCTGCAAAACTAATTCAGAGTATTGAAGTTATCTTTATGTTGTTGATTTCATGAAGTAGTAAATCGTACTTTCAATTATTAATGCAAATATGATTAACATAGTAACTGATAACTCCTAACAAAGACGGAGGGAGCCCACCGGTCTCTCGGTCACATTTAGAAATAGGGTTGAAAGAGCTAAGATCTTTGGTCGAAGCCTCCCTATACTGCCAATTGTCCCACGAAACGGCTGTCAGGCCTCATTGTCATCTGATTCCTGCAACCATTCCCAAATATACAGAAAATGTATTTTGTGTTTGCTGGCCAGTGAACGAGAGTGTTTAGTAGGAACTGCGGAGTGGTAAATTGGGGTGGGTTAGCCATAATTCCGGCCATAATACAACCCCTTAAATAATAAGAAAACAAGTGCTCGTGAGCCCTTCGGGTCCCTCGCACTTGGTGCTGCGGAGGGCTCTTGCGTTTATGTGCTGGATTTTTTGCAGCTAACCAATTGATCGTATTTGCAGCTTCGGGAATGGAACCCAAGTTGTCCAAACGCAAGTCCGAAGTACACACTTGTCTAGACACACGGCTACTGCTACAATTTATTTTAGTTCTACCTCTGGCAAAATATTCTACAGAGATCCTATACCGGGCTCCGGGAGCAGCGTTTTTTGGTCAAAATTTGATCGCCCATTAAATATAGTAAAAGTTTTCAATCGTGACGGGACCTAGTTTTTTCACATCAGCGATTTTTTGGCGATTTTTGTGCCAATTTTGGTGCGATTTGAATGTGCAGTTTCGGCTGCCCCAGATACACACACACACAGACACACGGCTAGTTGTATGGTATATTGGATATGTACATTTGGAGGAGGCAACGCAGATCACGGAGAAGGTGTGAGAAAGTGATGTAAGGAGGATGAGGAGGCAAGGGAACTGACAAGGGTAAAAGCTAGTTGGCTGAAGTTTGTACAGACGAGTGCACAGCAAGAGACCCTCCCCCCCCTTTTTTTTTTTGTTTTAAAGTCAGCGGATTTACATTATCTGAGTGGCGAATTCAAGTGCATATGTGAGGGTGGTTATACCTGTGAGGTGGTGTCAGGATTCGAGGGCTTAACTGGTAAGTGAATGAGGTCCGTATTATAGTTGGGTACCTCTGGCACCTCTTTCTTAACAATTTATTTTCCAAACTACCCATTATTATCATTTTTCTTGCTTCGTATATACTATTAATGTCAACATAGATTGCAGGAATAAGACACAACAATACAGAAACGGAGAAGAATCAGAAATAAACAGGTAAGGAACGGAAGTCAGTATGCTTCCTAACCACAGGCGAATACCTGAGTGTGTGGTCCATTTCACTGAGCATATTGTTCGTTAGTTCTCCTTCTGTCGTGGTTTTCCTGAGTCTTACTCTGTGGACTCTACCTCGCCTCACACCCGGAGAGGAAAAAGAAACGGGATGATAATGATTATGATACATACAATTGATATTAATGTTACTTTGCTGAATATATGAGACGTTGACTATAAATCAAGTCTTGACGGCAGGAGAATGTACTTTTTCATCCAGTCATCATAGGAAAGGGTTACTATTAGCTGTAGGTTATAATGCACGTATTAAATAGCACGACATCTGCTGCAGTATATATATATATATATATATATATATATATATATATATATATATATATATATATATATATATATATATATATACCCCTTTTACTCTAACTTGACCTAAAACCGCCATCTCTCCATCTTCAGTGTTGAGTTGTGACAGTTAATTAGATTATGGTGATAGTCATGAATAAGTGATAAGGAAAGGATGAAGAGCTGTAGTATTCTTTTCTTTTGTCACTGAGGTATTTGAAATAAGCTGCAAAAGGACGAAAATCAAGGCCAAGTTAGGGTGAAAAGGGTATTGGCTATTTATACAATTCCCTTCATACAGCGACCATCAGCTGAACCCAAGAGTAATTCAGTGTCCTGCATGAAGGCAGATATGGTGTGTTGGTTCTTCTTGCTGCTAGAGTTGGAATATACAGTCCTCTCTGCCGCCGATGGATCAATATTTCCTCAAAGTAAGTGTATAGCCACATATCAGGTTACTTTGCATTCGACATACCATGTGTGTGTTATACGTGTATGTATACCACAGTACCTATGGGCAGATCGGTTCCTATACTCCATTTTTTTTATTGAGGCGAAGATGCACTTGACAGGTTGATGATGACTGGCTGAATGCAACATGTCCAAAAAATATTTACTTGCCCATGTTTCCCTCTCAGATATTTGTTGTCAGTTAATAATGCTAGATTATGAAGTAATGTTGCAATCAGCCAATAATCACCAATCTGTCAAGTTCATCTTCGCCTCGATAAAAAAAAAACGGAGTATAGTGACTTATAACCAGAATTTCGATGTCTTAAGTAATGTGTAAATGATTTTATCGCTGAATTCACTGTGCATGCAAGCTGATACCTTTCCAATTCTGTCTTTGTCTTTGCTCCTGGCGCTCTCATCGCCCCGTCTTGTAGTTGTGAATATGGTTTGGTATGATAATGAAGTGGTTACTGATACGAACTGATTCCTACTCAATCATTAAATCAACCTGTCCTATACGTTTTCAGGGTACCTTAACTGGGTCTTTAAAATGAAAGCTTGTGTCTAATATTCTTTAAGATGTAAACTTTTTTTTCACATTCTTCATGGTAAAAATGGTTGCATCAATTAAACTCCTAATGATACCACCAAATTAAAAACACAAAATAGTGAATCATCCGCCTACAAACATCTCATCTTCATAAGGTCCATTGACACTATCCACCACGTCTCTGAGGCTGGTATTCTTGTCGGTTAAGGAGGAGGTTCCCTAGCACCTCTTCCGCGACGATCCATTTTCCGAAGTACCCATTAATCTTATCCTTTTGGTTCTTGTATCTTTTTAATATCGACATAGACTGAACGAATAACAAATAGGTTTATATTAACGGGGCAGAATTGGAAATAAACCGGTAAGGAACAGGTGTTGGTTAATTCCTAACCACACGAATATACCGCCTTGAGTAATTGCGGGTCATAAGTGTTCTTTAAAAACTGTCCTTTTCAGAAATTGAATGTTAATTTTAATAATGAAACAAGAAGCGGTGCCAAGCCACAGCAAACCCGTCCCCGGCAGTCATTTTAGCGCTGACATATAACCACAACAGGATATCTAGGCAGAGATGTCACATATCAATTTTCGATTAAATCGTGAGAAAATTTACGATTTTATGCCCATATGAAATTTTAGGCCCGACCCACCTGCTACTGAACCCCCTACTGCTGACTGGGGGATGACCCCCCCTGATGTAATGAGGCATGTTATATGATGCATATTTGAAAGATGCACTTTTAGGATTTTGTTTCATGTTTATGGCGAAACAACGATTTTTTTATTTTACAATATTTAGATCTACAGCTTAGGCTTTGGCCCAATTTGGCCCAAAATTTATACAGGTGATCAGAAGGTCATTGCCCATCGTCCCTTTAATTTTTGTCAAAATCGCACCCGTAGTTTTCGCGTAAAGTTGTTAGCAGACAGACAAACAGACAGACAGGAAAACAAACAAGCAGAAAAACCGAATGAAATTAATACACGTCCCCGAGCCCATCCTTGGTTTTATTTCTGTCTGTCAGTCTGTGTGTTTTTTTTTTTTTTTGCACACTAAACAACTGAGGGTAAAGCTAGTATGAAATATATATATATATATATATATATATATATATATATATATATATATATATATATATATATATATATATATATATATATATATATATATATTTATATATATATATATATATATATACACACAAGCGTGAGAGGTGGCCTGTAATCCTAATGGACCCAAATCGAATTCCGGCAGGGGGAGTGAACCGTATGAGGATTTGGATTTCATTAAAGCAAATTTTACTGATCTATCAGACGACCCGCCGACATGTTGCAAAGATATCCCCGCTAAAACCAATACACCAGTCCTGTATGAGACAGCCCTAGAATGTATTCAGTATGGACGGTGGGTGTTAGCGCCAAAGTGGTAACATGTGGAAGGTGCATATTAGAAGGATGGATTATTGGGCCTTCAGAACGGGCTGTGAAGTCTATGTCCAAAGTGTGAAACAAAAACCATAAGCTCTATTGCCTACCTGATCTGCTGGGTTATATAGTATTGTTTGCCATATTATCTCCTTAAAAAGATAAGCACAGTATCAGCACAATACTTTTTATCTGTTATATCACAAAGTTCCTTATAATTATTTCAAGCAACAGTTCATCCTCACTGATAAGACACTGGTGATACTGATTGTGGGTAGAGACTGAAAATACTGATAACGCTGATGATATTGATAATGTTGAATGCAGGGAAAAACACTGATAATACTGAATACAAGGAAAGACACTGGTAATATTGTCTGTAGGGAGAGACACTGATAATACTGTGTGTAGGGAGAGACACTGGTAATACTGTGTGTAGGGAGAGACACTGATAATACTGTGTGTAGGGAGAGACACTGATAATATTGTGTGTAGGGAGAGACACTGATAATACTGAATGTAGGGAGAGACACTGATAATACTGAATGTAGGGAGACACTGGTAATATTGTGTGTAGGGAGAGACACTGGTAATATTGTGTGTAGGGAGAGACACTGATAATACTGAATGTAGGGAGAGACACTGGTAATATTGTGTGTAGGGAGAGACACCGATAATACTGAATGTAGGGAGAGACGCTGGTAATACTGTGTGTAGGGAGAGACACTGGTAATACTGTGTGTAGGGAGAGACACTGATGACACTGTGTGTAGGGAGAGACACTGATAATACTGTGTGTAGGGAGAGACACTGATAATACTGTGTGTAGGGAGAGACACTGATAATACTGTGTGTAGGGAGAGACACTGATAATACTGTGTGTAGGGAGAGACACTGATAATACTGTGTGTAGGGAGAGACACTGATAATACTGTGTGTAGGGAGAGACACTGATAATACTGTGTGTAGGGAGAGACACTGGTAATACTGTGTGTAGGGAGAGGCACTGGTAATACTGTGTGTAGGGAGAGACACTGGTAATATTGTGTGTAGGGAGAGACACTGATAATACTGAATGTGGGGAGAGATACTGATGATACTGCGTGTAGGGAGAGACACTGGTAATACTGTGTAGAGAGAGACACAGATATTACTGAATGTAGGGAGAGACACTGATAATACTGTATGTAGGGAGAAACACTGGTAATTTTTTTTTTTTATGCGAGGAAGAAGGAACCAAAGGCCACGAGCCTGAAATAACAGTTCCCTCCAAGAGAAAAACAAAATACAATAGATAGCCAAATTCAAGATCCGATCATTACGAGATGCCTGGACACAATGCGTTTGAAAGACTGGAGATCATAGGCAGCAGGAAATACAGACAGAGGGAGACAGTTCCAGAGCTGACCTGTTGCATAAATGAAGGACTGGGAGTAACGGTTAACTCTTGCATTAGAGAGTTGGACAGACGGGTGCTACGCGCCCGTCGTAGAGGTGGAGGAATGCATGCAGACAGTTCAGAGGAGCAATGACCATTGAAGTAGCGATAGAAAAGATATGAAGATGCAACAGTGCGGTGAAGAGACAGAGGTTGAAAGGAGTCAGTAAGAGGAGTAGAGTTAATGAGACGAAAAGCCTTTGACTCCACCCTATTGAGAAGAGCTGTATATGGGGAGCCTCCCCACACATGAGAGCTGTACTCCATGCAGGGGCGGATAAAAACCCCTGTATAGAGTCAACAATTGTGCAGGGGTTATGAAAGAATGAGTCGGCTTAGCACACCCAATATCTTGGAAGCAGATTTTACAAGAGATGCAATATGATCTTTCCAAGATAAGTCACGAGTAAATGAAGCCCCAAGCATGTTCAAGGATGATGCAGGATTAAGCTGAATATTATTAAACATTAGTAGGTGCACCTGAGGAAGATTTTGTCGGAGCTCCCGTTTCATCAGCCCTCAGGACTAGTTCCTGACCATCCTCCTTTGCTGAACTTTTTCAGTGTCTCAATTACACAGAGAGTAGGCCAGCATGCTCTTCAGTACAATTTCTCTAACTATCTTCACCAAACTACATGCACAGTACACACTACACTTCCTATTCAAAATTTACCAAAAATGGCGTCGTTTTGTCAAGCCTCAGAGTCCCCAGGGGGGGGGACTATAAATGCCCCCACCGTCTGCCCCTCTCCCGGTGACGACTCAAGGTGCCTGGAACCACTGTCTGACACTCTTCTTCTTCATTTCTGCAACATTCCCGGCCTTTCCTCTAACTTTCGCTCTGTTGAGCACCACCTCTCCTCCTCTAAACCTCACCTTCTTTTTCTAACAGAGACTCAGCTGTCTGAGGCAACTGACAGCAAACCGTTTTCTGTATCCTCCTACTTTTTCTATACTCATTTCAAAGCCAAAGGTGGCTGTTGTGTATATATACGCAACGACTTATCTTGCTCTCGTGTTCCTGAACTTGATTCTTCTGAATTCTCCACACTCTGGCTTCGGCTTTCCTGTCATTCTCTAACTAAATATATCTGTGCTGTTTACTTATCCCCTAATTCTACTGACTATCAAAAATTCTTCGACTATCTTACTTCTACGATGGAACACATTCTGTCCATTTCTCCTTTCTCTGAAATCTCCATTCTTGGAGAATTCAATGTTCACCACCACCTTTGGCTCTCCTCTCCTTTCACGGATCCACCTGGTGAACAAGCCTACATCTTTTCTATCCTTAATGACCTAGAGCAGCTTGTACAGCACCCTACCCGTATCCCTGACCGCCTTGGAGAGAGCTCCAACATACTTGACCTCTTCCTCACAACTAATCCTTCTGCTTACTCTGTTAATCTTTTCTCTCCGTTGGGCTCCTCCGATCACAACCTTATTACCTTAACCTGTCCTATCACTCCGGTAGGGCCTGTGGACCCTCCAGGGAAACGTCGTCTGTGGCATTTTGGAGCCGCAGACTGGGAGGCCCTCAGGCAGTACTTCTTTGATTTTCCCTGGAATGATTATTGCTTCCATGGCCGTGAGCCATCTGAGTGTGCCTTGCGCATTACAGAGGTTATTCTCTCGGGCATGGAAGCATACATTCCTTTCTCATATCCTTTGACTAACGCAAGAAAGCCTTGGTTTAATCACACTTGTTCTAATGCTGTCCGCAACAAGGAGAGGGCCTACAAAAGGTACCGGAGCCAACCCACCCCTGAATCACATCATCTTTACGTTTCTCCCCGGAATCGTGCTAAGTCTGTTCTTCGCTCTACTAAAAATAATTTCATCCATACTAAATGCTCTCAACTCTCCAACTCGAATTCTTCCCGCTCCTTCTGGCATCTTGCCAAAAATCTTTCTAACAACATTACCTCCTCATCCTTCTCTCCTCTTTTCTACTCTGATGGTTCTGTAGCTATTTCTTCTACTGATAAAGCAGATCTCTTCGCACAGACTTTCTCCTCCAATTCTACCTTAGACGATTCCGGTGCTGTTCCTCCATCACTTCCCCCCTCTGACTTCCTCATGGCTGACATTAAAATTTCTTCAGTTGATGTATTTTCTGCCATCACTGGCCTCAGTACTAACAAGGCATATGGGCCTGATGGAGTCCCTCCTGTTGTTCTCAAGAACTGTGCTTCTGTGCTTACACCCTGCCTAGGCAAACTCTTTCGTCTTTGTCTGTCAACTTGTACCTTTCCTTCTTGCTGGAAGTTTGCTCTCATTCAGCCAGTCCCAAAGAAGGGTGACCACTCCCAACCCTCCAACTATCGTCCAATTGATTTAACGTCTTGTATTTCAAAAGTTTTTGAGTCAATTCTTAATAGAAAAATTTTAAGGCATCTTTTCTATCACAACCTTCTTTCCGATCGTCGGTATGGGTTCCGTCAGGGACGTTCCACTGGCGATCTTCTCACCTACCTTTCAGACTCCTGGTCATCCTCCTTTCGGGACTTTGGCGAAAGCTTTGCCATAGCACTTGACATCTCAAAGGCTTTTGATCGAGTCTGGCATAAATCTTTAATTTCCAAACTGCCCTCCTACGGTTTCTATCCTTCTATCTGTGCCTTCATCGCTAGCTTCCTTTCTGGTCGTTCTATAGCCGCTGTTGTAGACGGCCATCGTTCTTCTCCTAGTTTTATCAACAGTGGTGTTTCTCAGGGCTCTCTCCTATCACCAACTCTCTTCCTTTTATTCATCAATGATCTTCTAAGCTGTACATCTAACCCTTCCACTCATACGCTGATGACTCCACCCTTCACCTTTCCATTCAGTTCCCGCAACGCCCATCTCAGCAGTTACTTCAACAAACAAGGGATGAGGCTATGGCACACCTAATGTCTGACTTGGCTCGTATCTCTGACTGGGGTAAAAATAATATGGTTGTCTTTAATGCATCTAAGACTCAGTTCTTACACCGATCAACCCGACAAAATCTTCCACAGGTATACCCACTAATGTTTAATAATATTCAGCTTAATCCTGCATCATCCTTGAACATGCTTGGGGTTTCATTTACTCGGGACTTATCTTGGAAAGATCATATTACATCTCTTGTAAAATCTGCTTCCAAGAGATTGGGTGTGCTAAGCCGAATCCATTCTTTCTTTACCCCTGCGCAATTGTTGACTCTATACAGGGGTTTTATCCGCCCCGGTGTGGAGTACAATTCTCATGTGTGGGGAGGCTCCCCACATACAGCTCTTCTCAATAGGGTGGAGTAAAAGGTTTTTCATCTCATTAACTCTCCTCCTCTTACTGACTCCCTTCAACCTCTGTCTCTTCGCCGCACTGTTGCGTCTTTATCTCTTTTATATCGCTACCTTAATGGTCACTGCTCCTCTGAACTGTCTGCTTGCATTCCTCCATCTGTACGACGGGCGCGTAGCACCCGTCTGGCAGCAAACTCTCATCCTTTTTCTGTCCAACTCTCTAATGCAAGAGTTAACCGTTACTCCCAGTCTTTCATTTATGCAACAGGTCAGCTCTGGAACTGTCTCCCTTTGTCTGTATTTCCTGCTGCCTATGATCTCCAGTCTGTCAAACGCAGTGTGTCCAGGCATCTCAAAATGATCGGATCTTGAATTTGGCTCTATATAGTATTTTGTTTTTCTCTTGGAGGGAACTGTTAGTGCAGGCTCATGGCCTTTGGTTCCTTCTTCCTCGCATAAAAAAAAAACACCAACAACTGAGTCTTTTATGCATTAAAAACAACCAGATTATATTTACCCCAGTCAGAGACATGAGCCAAGTCAGACATTAGATGTGCCATAGCCTCATCCCTTGTTTGTTGAAGTAACTGCTGAGATGGGCGTTGCGGGAACCGAATGGAAAGGTGAAGGGTGGAGTCATCAGTGTATGAGTGGATAGGGTTAGATGTACAGCTTAGAAGATCATTGATGAATAAAAGGAAGAGAGTTGGTGATAGGACAGAGCTCTGAGGAACACCACTGTTGATAGATCTAGGAGAAGAACGATGGCCGTGTACAACAGCGGCCATAGAACGACCAGAAAGGAAGCTAGTGATGAAGGCACAGATAGAAGGATAGAAACCGTAAGAAGGCAGTTTGGAAATTAAAGATTTATGCCAGACTCGATCGAAAGCCTTTGAGATGTCAAGTGCAATGGCAAAGCTTTCGCCGAAGTCCCGAAAGGAGGATGACCAGGAACCTGAAAGGTTGGTGAGAAGATCGCCAGTGGAGCGTCCCTGACGGAACCTGTACTGACGATCAGAAAGAAGGTTGTGATAGGAAAGATACCTTAAAATTTTTCTATTGAGAATTGACTCGAAAACTTTTGAAATACAGGACGCTAAAGCAATTGGACGATAGTTGGAGGGTTGGGAGTGATCACCCTTCTTTGGGACTGGCTGAATGAGAGCAAACTTCCAGCAAGAAGGAAAGGTACAAGTTGATAGACAAAGGCGAAAGAGTTTGCCTAGGCAGGGTGTAAGCACAGAAGCACAGTTCTTGAGAACAACAGGAGAGACTCCATCAGGTCCATATTCCTTATTAGTATTAAGGTCTGTGATAGCAGAAAATACATTAGCTGAAGAAATTTTAATGTCAGCCATGAGGAAGTCAGAGGCGGGAAGTGATGGAGGAACAGCACCGGAATCGTCTAAGGTGGAATTGGAGGAGAAAGTCTGTGCGAAGAGATCTGCTTTATCAGTAGAAGAAATAGGTACAGACCCATGAGAGCAGAAAAGAGGAGTGAAGGATGATGAGGTAAAGTTGTTAGAAAGGTTTTTGGCAAGGTGCCAGAAGGAGAGACACTGGTAATACTGTGTGTAGGGAGAGACACTGGTAATACTCGTACTGTGTGTAGGGAGAGGCACTGATAATACTGTGTGAAGGGAGAGACACTGATAATACTGTGTGTAGGGAGAGACACTGATAATACTGTGTGTAGGGAGAGACACTGATAATACTGTGTGTAGGGAGAGACACTGATAATACTGTGTGTAGGGAGAGAAACTGATAATACTGTGTGTAGGGAGAGAAACTGATAATACTGTTTGTAGGGAGAGACACTGATAATACTGTGTGTAGGGAGAGACACTGATAATACTGTGTGTAGGGAAACACTGATTATACTGTGTGTAGGGAGAGAAACTGATAATAGTGTGTGCAGGGAGAGACACTGATAATACTGTGTGTGCAGGGAGAGACTGATAATATTGAATGTACCAAGAAAATAACAAACTTCCCTCCCTCTGCCAGCAGCAACATGAATGGCCAAGGCTCGGATTCTCGTCGGATAAGGAGGCAACCTAGCACCTATTCCTTGACATTCATTATTGGATACGACTGGTAAATATCCGTTTGCACGTTCTTTATGCAGAGTATAGTGATATTAGAATGATTTACGTAAGCAGAAGGACAGTATGGTCTAATAAAGCAAAATAAGTCGCTTAGGAAAAGGTGTTAAGGGACTTCCTTAACTGAGGAGAACAGGGACCCAGGAACAAAGCGGTATGCAGTATCGGAAGCACAAAAGAAACGGCTGGATTTAGAACCATGCAGTATCTTCAAAATGCTACACTTTCCAGAAGTAATTCGACGGAATGGTCTCGAGATGCACCGTTAAATAATAATGACGTATCGGTTCGTTTGAGCAGTGGCATTTAAAACCATGAAACAGATCTTTACGCAATGAAACTGAGACGTGACATTTTTATTCAGCTTACGAAGCATCCATAGAAGCAAAGGGGTTAATCATTTTTCTACTTATCTTTATAATGTTCCGTTTTCTCATCAATTAAGGAAGCTCCCTAACCTCTTTTTCTAGGTGATTTATTTTGCTTTTTCACCTTACTGTCCTCCTTCGTTTTGGATAAATAATTCAAGTATCGCCGATACTCTGCACAAATAACGTATGAAAGGACCTTAACCAGCCATAGAGAAAAGCAGTTGCTAAGTGCGCGTCCACACGTGTTCTCGAACATGTTTTGACAACACAGCTGGCACCATGTTAGGATATATGTATGCAGCAGTATTTGGACAGTTGTATACAAACATGTTTCGGTACAGCTTCGAATCTACTGGCAGCAGAGATGATGCAATGTTTCCATATAAGACAGCCGAGACTTATCATGATGTTGCCAGCATGATCTGGAATCAGCTGTTCCGAACTTGTTTACAGCATGTTTTGTATTGTGTTGTTTACATGTTGCCAGCACTTGGTCCAGCACACGTGTGGACGCCCTCAAAGGAAGAGATGCTAGGGACTTTCTTTCTGCGACAAGAATTTGGCCCCATGTCCTTTCAGCCCTCCCAGTTATATTTTAACTTAATGAAGGCCTCTTGTCCTGAAGAGGCTAAGGGGATCACCCCAGGATAAGTGATGATGATAAGGATAATAATTTTGAAGGTACAGAGGACACTAACTCAGTTGTGACGACGGTGGAGATACTGAATGCCGTGTTACAAGCTTCGTCACAGGACCTCTCTGTTGCTTTCATCATGGACGAAAATACTTCGGTAGGTATATATTTATTTCCAGACCTGTAATTTCTGTTCTTAATATGCGGATTGGGTGGGCAGGAGACAAGCATCATAAATCAATGGGCTATAGTATATAATAGTTTTCATTTTTATATGAGTTCACATCAGAAACATTCGATAGTGACCTGAGCAGTGATATTAAGTAATGGTTAATCTTGAATATAATGACTTATGTAATATACAAGGCTGATCTAAGCTCTTCTAACCCTAATCCTGCAGTTTGCTGGTGTAGCTGACGTGACGGAGTGGTTGGGTGTGGGTGTGTTTGGTGTGGGTGTGGGCGGCCAGGACGATAACGTGACGCAGGTACACATGTCCCGGGTGGTCGGCCAGGCTCGCCAGGTAGGTCACTGTCATATCACTGCTGAGGCGGGTAGGTATCTGTTACATTACTGCTGAGGCAGGTGGATCACTGTCATACCACTGCTGAGACGGGCAGGTCACTGTCACATTACTGCTGAGCCGGGTAGGTCACTGTTACATTACTGCTGAGGCAGGTAGGTCACTGTTACATTACTGCTGAGGCAGGTAGGTCACTGTTACATTACTGCTGAGGCAGGTAGGTCACTGTCACATTACTGCTGAGGCAGGTGGGTCACTGTTACATTACTGCTGAGGCAGGTAGGTCACTGTTACATTACTGCTGAGGCAGGTAGGTCACTGTTATATTACTGCTGAGGCGGGTAGGTCACTGTTATAATACTGCTGAGGTGGGTAGGTCACTGTTATATTACTGCTGAGGCGGGTGGGACACATACTGCTCTATTGTGTCTTTATACTATTTTGTTTATGTTTTTTTAATTTTTGAGTTTACTTAAAATTGTAAAAACGCTAATGAATTTCTTTACCTCGTACAATGTCGTGAATCCAGTGCAAAAGACGTGGATGAAATTATGTGGCTTGAGCCGGTATTCTCATTGGTTACGTAAGCTCCCTCGCATATTTTCAAAAGCGATTTATTTTGGTTTTTAAACCGTACTTTCCTCTTCAGTGTAACATAAATCCTTTAATTTTATCCAATGTGGGTTGCTGAGGATTTTCCACACTGATTCTCAAAAATTACGGAGGTAAAAGCTGGAGAGGCTACGGGACTTCTTATGCCGAGTGTATTTTTTTTCAGTTTTGTGCGAATGAATGTTTTTGTACTATTACAGTATTAGGGGATACTATTACTGTCATTGTTATTCAGAACTGATTAAACAAGAATCCAGCACTCAGGGCGCATACCTATGCCAGAGCCTATACCAGACAATTCAGGTCACCACCAAAATGCTATAACACATGCATATAGAGTTCTTTATTCGGGTGGTTTAGCATTTTTTGTGGTGGTAACAGTACCTGTCTGTGTTGAATCTGATACATGTATCAAAAAAAAAAAAAAAAAAAAATGTTATCCAAAGAATGTGGGTAATGCTGCAGCGAAGATAAGTAGCTAGCTAGCAAGGTAGATAAATATAGATATAAAACATGGGTAGAAGTGTAAAGCATTTTTCTTTGTATGCACAACACTTTAGTACAAGAGTGTCATGGCTACTCACATTGTTTTCGTATTCTTCAAAACACTATTGTGTCTGTACTGTAAATACTCCTAATAAAGGGCTCACACAAGCTGCGATGCATTCCTACGTTTCGATTCAACCCTCTTGATGCTTCATGTAAAATAGAAATCAATATGTACTCAGTCATACCAACTGACCAGAGGCAGGCTCAGTAAGGGGTACAAAATAATAAGCCAGGTTTGATTTTACTTCAGACAGAAATGGAGATACTGCGTCCGTGTCTGTATAGATCCCAGCCGTTAATGGGTTAAACGTATGGTCTTTTTAGGTACATAAGTTCTGGTTTTGAGAGAGGCATTATAGTTCTTACAGAACCACCTCTGTGTTCATACACTCAAATGACAATATTCTGGAAAGTTCCACACAATAAAAACATTAATTTGTGGCCATGAATAAATGACTTATGCAGCTTACAGCCAATGAAGGATTCTGTTGATTACTTTATTCTGGTCAGTACTAATCAGTGCCCTGATAGTATGTAGCAAAACCAATTTACTACAATAGTGCTTCTGTTATCGTATCAAAGTCAAGAAATGCCTCTTTAGTAAAGAATTTACAAACGAAAATATTATATGTACTTTTTTAGTACAGTCAATTATCAGTTCAGAATTTCCATATGTATTTGGATTCTTAAACAGGATTTTCAGCTGACATTCGTGGTCACGTGTATAACACTCCAATATTTTTTTTTATAGATAATGAATGGAGGAAGGAATAACAAAGGAAAAAAAAGTACATGTCCCTAAATGCATCCCCCATTCATATCATATTTATTTATCTATCTATCTAAATACTAGGCTGCTTCCCCTAAGGAAAGGGAGGTAGCCGAGACAGGACGACACACTCCCCATTTACTCATTCATTCGCATCTTAGATTTGGATTGAAGTGGATTAAATGTTTGTGGGAAACAACTCCCAGGAAGTGAATTCCAGAGAGTAGTAGATCTGGGGATAAATGAATTTTGATAAGCAGAGGTACTGCATTGCGGGGAGAGAGTGTGAGTTCATGGGTGCTCCCAGCTGCCCGAGTAATTCGGGAGAAAATGTGAAGGAATTGAAGCCAGTTCGTCAGAGCACTTACGGTTAAAATATCGATAAAATAATGGTAAAGAAGCAACATCTCTACGTACTGATAATAGAGGAAGGTACTGCGTGATGACAGGATTACTAATTAATCTAATGGCTTTATTTTGAATTATGTCCAACTGCCTCAATGCAACCGCTCCACATCCACTCCACAGTGGTGAACAGTATTCGATCTGAGAACGCACATGACTTTTGTATATTGTGGCCACCTGCTCGTCAGTGAAGAACTCATGAACTCTGTACATAAGTCCCAATTTTTTGGAAGCATTTTTAGCAAAGGATTTAACATAAGCTGTCCAGCTTAAGTTGGGATTTAGAGTAACACCTAGGATATCAACTACAGTGGATATTGGAATATTGACATCATTTAAAATTATGTGAGCGTCTGAGGGATTCTTTCTGTTGGAGAAATTTATGTATTTAGTTTTCTGAGCATTAACTGACACCAGATTTGTTTGTCCCCATTGATTAATTTTCGAAAGGTCCTGGTGTGTTTCTTTGGGAATTTATAATATCAAGTTGTCCATACCCCGTTGAGTACACCGCTTCCCGTCCGATCAGCTAAGTTAAGCAACGTTGGGTCTGCTTAGTACTTGGATGGGTGACCGCCTGGGAACACCAGATGCTGTTGGCATCCCTACGTGTCAAGTTGGGTTGGTGGAGGATTAGAGCCCCTCACTGTAAAACAATTAACTCTAAGCCCTTGGCTACCCCATTTGGGATACATGGCGTCTGGCAATGATGATGATGATGAAGTTGTGTAAAGGAAGTACTAAATGTGAAAGATCTATGAAGGGTCGAATCATCAGCATGAGTGTGTACTGTGTTGTGAGTGACAGATAGCAGGTCATTAATATGAATGAAAAAGAGGGTCTGTACCAAAACCGATCCCTGAGGTACACCAACATTTATGGAATGAAACCGAGAATAATTTCCATATGCCATGACCCGTATTTTTCTATTATGATGGTAAGATGAAATTAGAGAACCAGTGATGCAAGGCCATAGTGTGACATCTTATACAACAAGGCCCGGTGGCATACTCTGTCAAATGCCTTTGATGTATCAAGTCGTATTATGTGTGTTTCACCGTGTTGGTCTATTGTTTTGTTAATCTGATGGGTAAGAAGGCAAAGAATGTCTACAGTTGAACGTTCTTGTCTAAATCCATACTGCCGATTATTGAATAATTTATTGATTTCTAGATGCTTGTGTGTTTGTTAATTAGTGTCTCAAAAACTTTACCGAGAATGGAAGTTAATGCAAATGGTCTATAGTTTGATGGATCAGAAGTTGCCCCCGTTTTAGGAACAGGATGGATATTTGCTTCTTTCCAAGAGGGTGGAAAACTTGAGGTATGGGTGCATAAACGGAAAAATTTTGCCAATACAGGAACCAACACTGAGGAGCAATTTTTAAGTACTATTGAAGGAATTTCATCTGGACCAGTAGCTTTGTCTGCTGAGAGATTATGTAATACAGCTTGTACGTATCTGGTGTGAGTCATGAAAGGAGGTATTTGAGGGGAATCAAAATCAAGTACAAGAATATTGTGATTTTCTATATTTAGGGTTGAGTTTGCTGAAAAAAATGTGAACAAGAAGTTTGGCTTTTCCACGTGGGTCACTAACTAGATTTCCATTGGAGGACTGTAAAGGTGGAATGGAAGAGGTGGTAGTGAAGTTCATTTTGAGTTAATTAATGGTTGTCCAGAATATTTTGTTATGATTTGGGTTGTTTAGTAGTTTGTTATCCTGTCTGTGTAGAAAGTTTGATTTAGAAAGATTGATGATAGTTTTACCATGGTTTCTAATATTTCTATAATAGTTAAATGGTCCTTGTATAAGTGTTATAGGCTATTTTTGTTATGTTCTGTTACTCTAGCACAATTATGGTCAAACCATTTAGGAGAATTACATTTTTTTTGTAACTATGATGGGAAATGAATGTTTCCATGCTGACTTAAATCAAATCCTGTATGTGGCCCAACGTGGAATTTACATCTTGGGAGAAAAAAGGAGGTCCAAGGAGCATCCATGAAAAAATTATGGAGTCTCTCCCAGTCTGCCCTGTTGTAGTGCCATTTTGTCACCACGAAAGTTCAGAACAGGAGGGTGTGCTAGGTGTTAAACTGGTGGCTCGAATCAGACAATGATCAGAGGATTAGAGGGGGGACTTCACTTCGACGTTATAATGATCTGAACTGGTTGTTAGAAACAAGTCCAATACGTGGGGATTTTGATCTGGGTTGTCTGTTACACAGGTGGGTTAATTGACTAACTGGGTGAGATTAAATGAGTCTGCAAGTAGCTCACATTCAAGACCAGAGTCATCAGTTCTGGCTGAATAAGTGAACCATTCATCATTATGGACATTAAAATCACCCAGAATAGTAATTTCTGATGCAGTATTAATGTTGAGGACACTTAGTTGTGAAGACAGAGAGTCAAATAAACTCGGCTGTGGAGGGGCATTAGGGGAACGATAAACACAACAGAAGTACTTAATATTACCAAAAGAATTTAATTTGTATATGGAATGGTCGAAATAAGGACAATTAAATTTAATAATCTCCTTCAGGGCAATCACTGATTTAGCAAGGCAACATAAGCCTCCTTTGAGTCTGAAATTTTGAATCAAAATATAACCAGGAAAATTAAATGTAGCTAAATCGGAGGTGGAGCTTACTTGTGTCTGTCAAAAATAGCAGATCATGGGATTCAAACTGGAGGAAATTTTGAACAGAATTTATATTGAAGTTTACTGCACTGACGAGCAGATTTAGGGTGCTGCAACACTGGAGATGGCACAGTCGCTTGATGACAACAGGGAAGGCCCTGTGCAAACAACCCAGCCCTGCCGGTAGTGGTCACCCGAGAAACCACAGCACTAATTCCCAGTATAGCAGCAGCCATGGTTCTTTTTATGCGGGGAGAGCAGGGATGTGTTTTGAAATGTGTGTGATATGTAATGACAAGATTGGTGTTTTATGGAGAGAAGATAGGTGATTTAAGGCAATGTGATATAACGTGGATGTGTGTGTTGTGTAAAAAGGGCAGCCTGATGCCCTCTGATGATTGAGGCAGAAAGATGTGTAACCAGCTACAAAGGCCTATGAGAGAAAGTGGAATCTAGGCTATTCTCTGAGTCTCCCATTACCCCACACTGCCACAGGCTCAGGCAGTGGTAGATCAGTACAGGAAGGACGTTGCCCAGTGAGTTGTTCTTCCTGTGGTCAGCCTTTAGGTGTACAGTACACAAGATCAGCAAAGGCATTGTAAATAAACACCGGCTTCTTAAGGTCACTGTCTTCATTTTCCAAATAATTACACTTATTGCTTTCCAACTTCACTTCACTATTCTCAAAAGCACTGGAGCTATACAAAATTTACTAACTGCAATTAAACTTAATGCTTGACAACACTTCACTATTTTTCACAATTACCATCCAAACTTAAACAACACTTCAATGTTTGCCCACAAAATTTCACTGTACCGAAAATATACACATCACTGAACTGCACTACACTCAAAACTGAACTGAAAACCGGCTGAACTTGAAACAGTCTCTTCCCCATCCTTATATAAGCTTCCATTACTCAAGAAACTTCCAGCACAAACTCGACGGGGCATCAGTTAACAACTACCAACTAGGAGACATCAAAACATGCCAGTGTTTTCTTGTGGGGGAAAAATTAGAAAAATTTAGAATATAACCCCGGTAGTGTCGTAAATATTTAACTGGCTAATCACTTGCACTAAACAAGACAAAATTAGGCCTACAACACTACATAATTTGTCCGGATATATATGTCTTACTCCCAGGACTCACCTGGATCGTAATGACGTGTAGGTTGTGTTCCCTACTAAGCAAGTAAACGATCTATTTAAGGATCCTCAAATAAAAGCTGGAAACCCTGGTGAAATATTATTCGCCCAGTCTTTCGCCACTAAGGGTCATTTAGTTACTTAGCTTAAGAGTAGCAATGGAGAGGCTTGTAGGTTGTTGCCATATGGTCGGAGTTGTTGAAGATGTTGCTTGTTGCTTGTGCTTGGCGGATTACTGGAGGTTACGGCCTGGACCAAATACGTACTTTTTTCGTAAGCATTACTATTTACACTATTAATAAATTAAAGTGAATTGATAATGTTCATTCCCATCTAGGAGGAAGCGCTGTCGTAAATTAATTAATCAGTCCAGTCTGTCCCAACCGAATTCTCTCTCAATACCACGAGAGTGGTTAGACTGCTTCCAAGCGTGACTAAGGCATGACTGGGACTGCCTCTGACTCGACTCGAGATCATCTGAGACTAAGACTCAATGAATTAGGACAGAGCGTGGGCGAGAGCCCGAGCAACTGAGATCTCAAGACTCGTAATTGACCGAGGCCTAGCCGAGACTAAAACTTAGACCTCTGGAGAGAAGAACAGAGGTGATCCACTAATCAAATAACTAAAAATGCATATGTGCACATTCCATCCATGGCTGGGAAAAAGACTAAATTATGAACCATAGTATAAATATACGTAATCTTATATACCCATCACCCTGGGTTACGTATAATACATTATACTTCCAAAATACGACTGCCCATCACCAACTAAAATAGAAAAATGGGAGGAATTATTCCTAAATTTCCGACATCCTGGGGGCCAAGAAATCTAAACATCACCCCGTTTAATTAACTCCCCCAGGTGAGCTCGGAACCGTTGTGCGGCTCCCCGCTGTGGTCTATCTGAGCTTCCCGCATCTGTATCCCTACGGCCATGAGTAACGTCCCCGAGTGCTGTATTAAGCTCCTCCGGACGGGAACTCACGGCTGTTTCTAATGGATATAATTTATTGATAGTCCTGAGTACAGGGCCTTGGGCCGTCTTTAACTTCACTGTACGAACTATCCCTTGCTTATCCAGATAGCATTCAATAACTTTCCCCAATGGCCAACTATTCCTTGACTTATCAGTGTGAATTAACACTACATCCCCCTCCTTAATATCAACATCCGTTTTATTAGCCGACTTTTGGCGTACATGTCTATCGAGAAGGGATGACAAATATTGAGTTTTCCATGAATCCTGCCATTTGTTAATTTGGATAACTGATGGTACTTAGTGTTCAATTTATCAGCTTCAACGTAAGAGAGATCCAAATCATAGGGCGCCGTAGTTATTGCAGGCAAGGAGTCCAATCGATATCCACAAATAAGATGAGAAGGAGTGAGGGCTTCTGGCTCATCGAGGCTGTTAAGGACATACGTTAAGGGGCGGTTGTTAACACGGCATTCCACTTCCGTAATTATAGTGTGTAAATCATCCATGTTTACTGGTTTTCTGAATAATACCTTTTTAAGACACCCTTTTACTATGCCTATTAGTCTCTCATAGAAACCACCGAACCATGGAGCTCTCGGCGGTATGAATTTCCACTCACATTCTCTGCTGGTGAATTCATCTTGGACTTCTGCACTCTGCAGGACCTGATGTAGAAGTTCGGATCCTAATTTAATATTAGAAGCGTTGTCACTGATAATTAATTTCGGGCAAGATCTTCTCGACACAAATCTCCTAAAAGCATTCAAAAAAGTTTCGGCAGTTAAATCTGTGACCTACTCCAAGTGAACTGCCCTGGTGACAGCGCAAGTAAACAGTACCACATACACCTTTTGCTCTTGTAGGGTGTCTGGTTTCAAGACTTCCATATAGCCTGTATAATCTAAACCGATTATTTCAAAGGGTCTAGCTTCTTCCACCCGCTCTTTAGGTAAGGGTGGTGGTGAAGCATAATGATACGGTCGTCCTTCTAACCTCTTACATGTATAGCAGGATTTAATTGTAGATTTCACAACTTGTCGGCCTTTAGGGATCCAGAAGTTTTCTCGCAATTTGCACAATGTATCAGAAACACCACCATGCAAAGTGGTTTCATGAGCATATAGGACCAATAATTTCGTAAAATGTTGCTGTCTAGGCAACAACAGTGGAAATTTAGTGTGAAAGGGGAGACCAGCTCGGTCCAGCCTACCACTACATCTGATCAAATCATTGTGCTCAAATAAGTTTAAACTCTTAACCAAATCTGGCATCCTTGTTACAAGTGGTTTCTGAAAATATTGGTAAACTTCGGGGAAGCTACTCTTCTGTAAGTATAGCAACCAATATTGTTGGGGTTTCATTAGGTTTAGAGTTTTGTTCCCCCTAATCTTTTGCAAAAATTGGAAAACCAAATTGGTGATCTTTATTAACTTCTTCCAACTACCAACACTTTCCTGATCAAACAAGGGTTCAAGTTCTTTTTCCTGAACTTCTAGGACAGTCAGCGCATTAGGCTCCATCTTCGTCTTAAATTTCTGTTCTGGCCAAAGATCTTTATTATTCAACCATTCCGGACCATGAAACCAGGAGTCACTATTTACAAATTTATCATAAGTTAGGCCTCTAGTTAACAAATCAGCTGGGTTATCTTTAGTTGTGAGATGGAGATAATAACAGTCAGGATCAGCATCTCTCATATCTTGTACTCGATTTTT
Source organism: Coenobita brevimanus (assembly GCF_032717465.1). Taxonomy (NCBI): domain Eukaryota; kingdom Metazoa; phylum Arthropoda; class Malacostraca; order Decapoda; family Coenobitidae; genus Coenobita; species Coenobita brevimanus. Next base: position 38,935,962 of record NC_136983.1, on the reverse strand, counting down.
GACATACAAGATGTTACTTTTATTGTTCACTACCCATTGAAGGGCTACTTCACTGTCTGACCATATATAGGTGGTATTAAAATTTATATAACTTAAGGTCTTCCTGATATACACCCCAAAATTGACTGCTACTTACATGGCTGTTAGTTCTAACTGAGGTAAAGTTTTACCTTTTAGAGGAGCTACTCTTGCCTTAGAAGATAAAATTATAGGAACATCCTCATAATTAGTGATGTAAGCAACTACTCCATAAGCCTTGGGTGAAGCATCACAAAACAGATGTAAATCATAGGAAGAACCTTCTTTTCCCACCATTCTCGGAAATTTAACACTTGCTAGGTTGTTGCATTCTTTTGAGAGGGTTTCCCAACACTCCAGCAAGTCTGTAGGTAAAGGGTCATCCCAGCCTAATTTTCTGGTCCATGTTTGTTGAATTAGAATTTTTAAAGGAATAGTTAGGGGAGAAATTAGTTCTATGGGATCAAAAATTTTACTAATGTTACTTAATAAAGATCTTTTGCTATCCACTGTATCCCACTCTACATTTTTTACATTAAGGACATCAATGTCTGGATCCCACCACAATCCTAATATTTTATTACAGACTTCAGAATCAGAATTTATTTCAGTGGAGTTAGATGTCCACTCCTGCAATGGCATGTTAGCCTCTTGCATAATCTTGTTGGCTATCAGATGAAATTTCTTTAGATCCTCCTCAGTATTTACAGTCCCCTGAAGATTGTCCATATATAGCGAATCTTTAATTTGGTTAGCCACTTCTATATTTTCTTTTTGCTGCTCTAAGTGATAATTTAGCGTCATTTGCAACAAGAAGGGTGAGCTAGTGGCTCCAAAAAGGACTGATTTAAATCTGTAAGTTACCAGAGAACTGTTATCATCATGAGGATTACTTGGCCACAAAAATCTGGTGAAATCCCTGTCTTCTTCTTGAAGTCCTATCCGTAAAAGCTTTGCTGATGTCTGCTGTAAAGGCATATTCATTAGTTCTGAATTTTAGCAGCACATCTAATAGATTTTTGGTTAGAGTTGGACCAGTGTACAAACAATCGTTCAAGCTGTTAGTGTGGGAGCCTAATTTGGCACTACAATCAAATACTATTCGCACAGGTGTATTCTTACTGTCTCTCATTACTGCCAAATGAGGAATATAATGAGTATTTTGTCCAACCTGTGCCTGCTTAACTTCCTCGATAAACCCCTTTTCTAAATGACTCTTGATTAACTGATCATATTTATCTAGTAAATCTCCTTCACCTTTAAGTCTCTTTAAATTTGAATTTAGGCGATTAAGAGCTAATTTATAATTTGTGGGCAAACTAGGTCGATTGACTTTCCAAGGAAGTTTTACCCAATATTGGTCATCATAGTACTGAACAGTCTTTTTATAATTTTCAAGCACAAAAGCTTCTTCGTGAGTTACCTGTTCAGGTTTAATGCCAATGCTATCCATTTTCCACAAATTGGAAATGTCAGGCTCTTCTGAATTTAGTGAGGGCTGCAAGCATATATTCGTTACCATAGCAACCTGAATTGCTTTCCTTGTACTTACAAACTTGTCAGGAATATTGCCATATACAACTAATCCTTCTTGTACTTTTAGGAAATTTATGCCCTTGAATTTAATGAGACCATAAACTAATTTAGGATAGAAATCAGCACCAATAAGGAGATCTATTTTATCTATGTGATCAGTCAAACCAGGATCAGATACTTTAATTTGTTGATCTTTCAAATAGGTCAAACACTTCTCTAGACCATCTGTTCTTATGTTGTTAGGTAAGGTGTCTCTAACCACAGCCTCTAGTCTAGTGTACTTCCTGCCAGCTTTAACAGTAATCTTAACTAGCTGATATTCTCTTCTTTGATCTTCACTAATGAAGCCGGACAGCTGTAAATTAATCGTACCACTAGGCTTTAATTTAAGCTTGTTTACTAGGTCCTGAGAAATGAATGTCCTCTGTGATCCTTGGTCATAAAGAACTTTTGCTTTAATCTGAGATTTATTCTTAATAATATGAACAGCTCCAACCGGTAAAGCAGTTGAGATGGTATGTTGATTTGTTGGAGTGACTGAGCAAATTTGTGAATTAAGTGTATTCAGCTTATCACACAAGACATTGTGATGAAACCCCTTTTTACAAAGGTCACATCTTCTCAAATTGAAGTTACATTGATCAGTCTTGTGCCTACAAGTACATCTACCACACCGTCCTATCTGTTCCAGTCTTTCTACACGAGTAGAACGACCTGAATACGCCTCACAGCTCTTGGACAGATGTGCTCCATCACACAAAATACACTTCAGCTGCTGAGCTGGCTGCTGACTAGCCGATGCAGAGGTTTGTGACTGAGCATTCTTGGGAGATGTGGGTGAAGATACCTGTTCTGAAGTGTGGTAAATCTTAGGAATTGATTTAGGAGATAATTTGACTTTATCAGGCTTCTCTTTAGTTAAAGCACCTTTAGTACTGGAATCTGATTTAGCTTCAGGCCCTTTGGACTCTAAATGATTAATAACTTTTAATAATGAGTCCCTAATTTCCTGTAGTTGGGGATAATCTTCATTTGTTACATGCTGGATTCTCTCAATAGTTTTACTGGGTAACTTTTTCATTACTAGTGGAGAGATAAGCCAACTGGAACTACTTAAATCACACCCCATTTTTTCTAATTTCCTAAGGGTGCATTCTAGATTAGCCCTAAATTCGGCCAAGGAATTACAAGTAAGAATAGGAGTTTTAAGGTGTAGCAGTCGCATTGCAAGTTCGTGCTGATTTCTCTTAGGATTATCAAAAGTTGCCTTAAGTAGCTGCACTGCACTGCTATATCCATCACTTTCTATACTGAAACCATTGATGAGTTTCTTCACGTCACCTTTTAACACTCCTCTTAAATAATTTAATTTGTCTACTGGACTAAGATCTTTTCTGGAATCAATAATGGCAACAAATTGATCCCAGAAGGAACTCCAATTAGCCGAAGTGCCATCAAACTCAGGTAGTTTAAGTGTGGGCAGCTTCGACTCAGCCCTTGGACAAGTTAAATGGGTAGACTCACTTTTCAGAGAGGAATTAATTTGAGCTATTAGTAGGCAAATTCTCTCTTCTTCGTTAGTCTTAGCTATAAAAATATCATTAAATTCATCATCGTCCTTTGTGGCTTCCAATAAAGAATCATAAAGTGTTCCCATGACAGTCAGCTGGTTCTGTAATTGCTGGCTCCAGGCCTTAAGTTTAGTGTAGTCTTTGTCAGAGGATTGGAATTCATCATTTACTTTACCACTGAGAGTGGTGACATAGGCCTTATGGCCTGCAATCCTCCTTGACAAGGACATATTGAACCAAGTCTGAAAATCAAAATTAATAGAATCACTAAATGTAGCCTACAGCAACGAAACCACTAGAATTAAATTAACTAAATGTACATAGAAGAATTCAGCATCAAACAGCAATACTAAGAATGATACATAAATCTGAACAACTAAATTAATAGTACAATTAAATTTAGATTACAAATTAAAGCCTTCTAGGGGTTACTACAAAATTAATCCATATTTAGTTTGTGTTAGCAACCCACTGATCATAATGAAATTTAATAGCTCCTCGCACCTTGGGCCAAATTCTACGTCTTCCTTCCCAAGTAGGGTGAATTTGGTCCATGACTCGTACCTCCAGAGGATAGGTCTTACCACCAAGCAAAATAATTTTCCCTTTTTCCTTGGTTATTTTCTTATTAACCGCGTTCATGATCTTATTGTAAACAATGGGATCCACATATCGAGGATGATTATGTGGATATTCCCTCTTTTCTACAGTGCATATCACACATTTAGCACCTGCATCTTCTATAGCCTCATTAATTTGTAGTAGTGTAGCCACTAAGTCCTGCACGTCAGTTGACTCATTAATATCGTTTCCCCCCAACATGACTATAACCAAATTATAGCCAGGTCTAAGTACTTCTGCAAATTCCTTGTACTCAAAAAAACTTGTCTGCTCTGGCACCCCCTACTCTGATCATCTCCATGGTCACCAAGGGCCATGGTGAAGGCACAGACATCAAGGTGTCACAGGTGACCAGAGAGTGGCCTATATAAGCCACCCGATAATAATTTAATTCCAGAGCAGTCGCCATGTTGGAGTGTTAACAATCCGGTTCGAAGGACCACTTTGTGGGGGAAAAATTAGAAAAATTTAGAATATACCCCCGGTAGTGTCGTAAATATTTAACTGGCTAATCACTTGCACTAAACAAGACAAAATTAGGCCTACAACACTACATAATTTGTCCGGATATATATGTCTTACTCCCAGGACTCACCTGGATCGTAATGACGTGTAGGTTGTGTTCCCTACTAAGCAACTAAACGATCTATTTAAGGATCCTCAAATAAAAGCTGGAAACCCTGGTGAAATATTATTCGCCCAGTCTTTCGCCACTAAGGGTCATTTAGTTACTTAGCTTAAGAGTAGCAATGGAGAGGCTTGTAGGTTGTTGCCATATGGTCGGAGTTGTTGAAGATGTTGCTTGTTGCTTGTGCTTGGCGGATTACTGGAGGTTACGGCCTGGACCAAATACGTACTTTTTACGTAAGCATTACTATTTACACTATTTATAAATTAAAGTGAATTGATAATGTTCATTCCCATCTAGGAGGAAGCGCTGTCGTAAATTAATTAATCAGTCCAGTCTGTCCCAATTCTCTCTCAATACCATGAGAGTGGTTAGACTGCTTCCAAGCGTGACTAAGGCATGACTGGGACTGCCTCTGACTCGACTCGAGATCATCTGAGACTAAGACTCAATGAATTAGGACTGAGAGCGTGGGCGAGAGCCCGAGCAACTGAGGTCTCGAGGCTCGTAATTGACCGAGGCCTAGCCGAGACTAAAACTTAGACCTCTGGAGAGAAGAACAGAGGTGATCCACCAATCAAATAAATAAAAATGCATATGTGCACATTCCATCCATGGCTGGGAAAAAGACTAAATTATGAACCATAGTATAAATATACGTAATCTTATATACCCATCACCTGGGTTACGTATAATACATTATACTTCCAAAATACGACTGCCCATCACCAACTAAAATAAAAAAATGGGAGGAATTATTCCTAAATTTCCGACACATAACACTGTAAAGTATTTAGCATACAAAATTAAATTAAATTATACAATTTAACAAGCAATCACGTAAATAAAACGTTATACAGAAAAATAGCATAAAAATTACTTACGAAACAACTACGCTCATAAACAGCAGGCAAACAGGCAACTCTGACAAGTACCGGAACCATTGTAAACATCAGGAATTAGCGAGAAGCTTCAAGACTACCTAACTACCAAATCCCGCTTGTTAATACTACCCCCTCCTAAGTTCTTTGTCGTCCAAACAAACTACACAGTATAAAAAAAAATAAACCTTAATCCTAATGAAATATCTAACTATACACAAAATGATCCTTCCACTTATCTGGTCTTCTTCTATGCCGCTTCCAACGACGTCCTGACTCCTCCACACAGTCCACTCCTCCTGGAAGGTCTTGGTCCTCTTCCTGATTCACTTCTAAACTCAGGAAACAGTCACCATCCTCTTGCACTTCAGCTCCGTGGTCCGCCTCAACATCCTCAGCTGCGGGAGAGCACGATTCCTTAGAGACATCCTAGCTGTACTGTCCTGGCCCATAATGCTGGTTCACGTGTGCCACCTTTGGGCGAGACTTCCTGCCTCCCTGAATCCGATATGTTACATCTGATAGGTGGTCCAACACAGTGTAAGGCCCGTCCCATGGGCTCTGCAGCTTCGGTGACTGTCCCTTCTTTAGCTGAGGATTGTATAACCAAACTTGGTCACCATCCTTGAAGCTCGCCTCACTTGCCTTGGCATCATACTTGCACTTCATCACATCTGAGAACCTGATGGCTCCTCGCACTTCATGATGTACCTCAGCCAGCCTTTCCTGAAGGTGCTTCACATAGCTGGTGCTGTCTGTAGGCAGCTCTTCACCAGGTGGTCTTACCATTAATAAGTATACATGTAAGCGTAACTCGTGGCCCAACATCAGTTTTGCAGGGGTGTGGCCGGTAGACTCATGAGATGCAGATCGATTTGCTATCAGCAATGCAGGTAATTTCTGGTCCCATTCTGTTTGTCCATCTCTGCAGTACTTGGCCAGTTCTTGTCCTAGGGTCCAGTTGAATTTCTCCACCATCCCATCTGACTGGCCTTAGTGGGGTCGTCCTGGTCTTCTTGATCCCCAGTAACTTGCAGCACTCATAGAACAAAGCAGACTCGAAGTTTCTACCCTGGTCTGAATGTAGCTCTTGTGGCATCACAAAACGACAGAAAAACAGGTCAAGTGACACCTGAACAACAGTTGCAACCTCTTGATCAGGGATGGCATAGACTTCTAGCCACTTTGTGAAGTAGTCCATGGCGACACATATATACCGGTTTCCTCTTTCAGTGAATGGCAAAGGTCCAGCAAATGTTCACTGCGACTCATGCCATCACTGCACCCACTTGGTACAGCTGAAGTGGGGCACAACCACATTTCTTGGGTCCCTTCTTGGCACAACACACATCACAGGCCCGACATCACTCTTCAACATCCTGATGCATGCCAATCCAGTAGAACCTCTGTCGTAGCCTGCTTAAAGTTTTCTTCACTCCCAGGTGCCCACAAGTGATGGGACTCACCTCAGACCTCATCTGCTTCGGAACAACCAGTTGCCAATACTTGCTAAGGTCATCAGGTGTCTCCCACTGACGCTCCAGTAGTCCGTCGTTCAAACGAAGAAGGTCCCACTGACTCCAGTAGCTCTTGGTTGCAGGGCTTACCCTGGAAACTTCTTCCCAAGATGGTTGCACTGTACTCCGCTGCAGCCATTCTAGCACTGGCTGTAAATCTGCATCCTTCATCTGCATTCACTTCTAGACTGACATCTAGCCCAGAATTTCCACTGCAGCGCCCTTGTGGCTAGTAGCAAGCTGCACTACCCTCTCATACTTCTGCTGCTCTAGCTTGGCATCTACTTCCTCCTCAAGCTGTTGCTGTTCTTCCTCCATTTCCTCCATGAAAGTGTGGTAGGTCTCCATATTATAATTGCAAATCATACTAGATAGATAGATAAATAGATAGATAGAGAGACAGATAGAAGCAGGAAGTCAAATGATGAGAAGGTGTTGTGTCTGCGAGAATCGAGCAGTGCTAAGCATGCTTACACACTCTTAACACTGAGGGAAGCTGACGACAGCGGCCAGTAAGGAGATGATGCAGTTAGCTGTCAGCAGTCCTCTCGTGAACAAAGATCTAGTCCACACCTGCTATACCAGAATTTAGGAAAGAGAGCTCAGACGGAGATTAGCCACCGAACAGGCTAGACAGAAGGAGACAAGCGACCCTAGAGAGAGGTCGAGACGGAGATTAGCCTTAGAACAGAAAGAGAGAGAGATAGCGAGACAGGGAGGTAGCTACCCGGGACTTATACTGTTATACCTGTTTAATATTTCCAAGACAAATAAAAATAGTCCCATACTATTCTTTACCTCTCCCGTCACTACATGACATCTGGTGGGGAAACTACTACAAGATATAAAAGCCGCTCGACCACAAGTCTAAAATATACGCCTCTACAAGCAAATACAAAGTCGCTGCTTTATGATACAAAGTCTTTATGACATTTGGTGGCAGCGGTGGGGAAACTACGCCTCTACAAGCAAATACAAAGTCGCTGCTTTATGATACAAAGTCTTTATGACATTTGGTAGCAGCGAACGTATACGAACCTCGTCTACGAATCACATTAAATTCCTGCAAAATATCAAGATTGAAAACAAGAATATCTCTCTCAACCAACAACATAACCGGCTCCTGACGCTTCTCTCCATCCCCCTCCGTCTCCCAGATCTTTACGCTGATGCAGAGGTCAAGAGATCACTCGACGCCTTGCAAGTAGCTTAACGACAAATCAGCAAATCTGCGGACATAAATCTCCGAATTAAAAGCAAATTTCTACAAAAGCAACCGATACTACAAGATTAGCTTCAGTTCTACATTGAATCCTACAAAATACAGCCTACAGTGCAAATAGACTACAAGTCTACGACGAATAAGCGAACTACAGCCATCTACAATCAACTACAATTAACAACTCTACGTCGTCTGTATAATCTTCTACACGCACCTACAAGTAGCGGCAGTCTTCATTCTACAACGAGTAAATCACAAGAAAAAAAGGACCAAGAATACATCAAGAAAGAAAAACAAACAAACAAACAAACAAACGAAGAGTGAGAGACGACTCACAACTCATAACCACCAGACCTCACTCTCCTCTCTCTGCTACATCCACCCAACCCCCAACGCTTACGCAGGTGTGAAGAGGTCAGGACGACGAAGCAAACACCAAGTCCATATTCACAACTCATCTTACTCACTCAAGTTACTCATCGCTACTCATTCACTCACCACAGCTACCAGTGTGGGAAGTTGAGGTCATCATGCGTGCTTGCTGAACAGACGCCACGTCAGTCAACACACCACCTGCACCACCACTCACACCATTCCCACCACGGTAAAATTAGTGAGTTACATAGTTACTTCATTTATACAATACACAGTGATAGACAATAAGCTTTTGCACAAACATATAAAACGTGCTGTATAGATACAGCTTAAATACACATACTTACTTCAGTTATCTGCATAACTCAATCACTAAATAATCACCAACAATAAATATTCTACACTGTATATATTCATTCATTTATTATAACATTTATTTACTACCAACGAGTGTTACCATTTATACCTACGTAAAATACGTGTTTCATACATACAACTATACATTAATTATATCTACAAAGTAATAAAGAAAATATACAATCACAGTTACTCAGTGAGCAATTAAAAGAACTGTATTAAACATTTATTAATTAAAGCTACCTAGTGGAAACAGACAAATTAAGTTACAAGGTAACCTAGAGAAGAAAAAAAAAAATGGCCAACACAAATGCCGTTAGCAAGAGTGAACATCTTCAACACAATCGTGAAGACAATGATTTCCACACAGTGCTGACACACATATTACTCACGATAGGTACAGGTGAACAACGAATCAGTGTGTATAGTTAATACTGTATATAGTGTATATGTATATATTTTTTATATAAAATAACAAAATATGGGACTATATAATATCATTTTCAGTAATATCTGTGCAATATAAACTAAACTTTAAAAAAGTATCTCAAGGAAATTAGTCAGCAATTATGCAACCATGAACAACATGGAAAAAAGCGTACACAAGCAAAGAGAAACAAACTATGGAAAATCAATACATACAAAAAAAAAAAAAAAAGAAAAGAAAAGGAAAGGAAAGAAAGAAAGAAAAGTAAGACGGAAAAAAGAGAAATAAAGTAAGATCACATGACAAACAAATGAAAATAAGTGTAAATGTTACTATATATGCCAAAATACCACATAAACTACAAACAAAAAGCAAATTGTGTCTCCACAAACAAGTGGCATGACACATCATCACTATCATCGACCGCAGCATATGTTAGGACTGCAGTTATTACAATTATGTTACTCCATATTATAATTATGTAACTACAAACAATATGTACCAATTTATGTGACAGTTGCATTAACAAGATGTAACTTTTATGTAACTTTAACTACAATTATGTAACTACAAACGATAGGTAACAATTATGTAACGACAAACGATTGCATTATGTTACACTAACTACAATTATGTACCTACAAACGATATGTAACAATTATGTAACGACAAACGATTGCATTATGTTACACTTTATGCCAATTATGTAACAGTTGCATTAACAAGATGTAACTTTTATGTAACTTTAACTACAATTATGTACCTACAAACGATATGTAACAATTATGTAACGACAAACGATTGCATTATGTTACACTTTGCCAATTATGTAACAGTTGCATTAACAAGATGTAACTTTTATGTAACTTTAACAATAATTATGTACCTACAAACGATATGTAACAATTATGTAACGACAAAACAGTTGCATTAACAAGATGTAACTTTTATGTAACTACAATTATAAGGCCAACACAATTATGCATTAACACAATATTTGGTAACAATTCATAAAATGTTACAATTATGTAGTACCACAATGTTAGTACAATATTATAAGTCATACAATTATAGCACAATTCTATATTACCAGTATCATCATACAAGTTAGGTGAAATATTAGACATTACTAAAGTGATAACTCAAATATGTAATGTATAACCTAGCAGTATTACCATTGCACAATTATATGCGTACGTCTGTTGTACATGCACGTCTTACAAGTGTTATACAACAACCATTGCATTTATTCAAATATGTATACAACTTGTTTAAATGTAATATTACTGAATAATCACTATTTACTATGAATAATATATGTATACAATATTCATACAATTATGTTACTTTACAATATTATGTATTTCACTTAATTAGCTTATAAGTTCATTATAATGTGTATGTAGTATGTATTGATATATTATAACTATTAAATGTCGATGGTACGCCATTTTTGCGCGGCAGAGCAATGTGGTAGGTCTCCATATTATAATTGCAAATCATACTAGATAGATAGATAAATAGATAGATAGAGAGACAGATAGAAGCAGGAAGTCAAATGATGAGAAGGTGTTGTGTCTGCGAGAATCGAGCAGTGCTAAGCATGCTTACACACTCTTAACACTGAGGGAAGCTGGACACGGCCAGTATGGATATGATGCTGTTAGCTGTCAGCAGTCCTCTCGTGAACAAATATCTAGTCCACCCCTGCTATACCAGAATTTAGTAAAGAGAGCTCAGACGGAGATTAGCCACCGAACAGGCTAGACAGAAGGAGACAAGCGACCCTAGAGAGGTCGAGACGGAGATTAGCCTTAGAACAGAAAGAGAGAGAGATAGCGAGACAGGGAGGTAGCTACCCGGGACTTATACTGTTATACCTGTTTAATATTTCCAAGACAAATAAAAATAGTCCCATACTATTCTTTACCTCTCCCGTCACTACATGACATCTGGTGGGGAAACTACTACAAGATATAAAAGCCGCTCGACCACAAGTCTAAAATATACGCCTCTACAAGCAAATACAAAGTCGCTGCTTTATGATACAAAGTCTTTATGACAAAAGCATCTAGCTCTCCCTGCATCCTTGGTTGTAATTCCCTCTTTTGATCCTCTGATGCCTCTTGAAGTTGCTCATATCGTTCTTTTTGTTCTTCACGTTAGGTCTCTAGTTGTTTCCTATTTGCCCTGAACAGTACACCTCGTGCCTGTACTAGTTCTTTGAGTTCCTTCTGTCCTTCATTCAGTGTCAGGACTCTAAATATCATAAATAATAGCTGGTAGCATAGATGTAATCTACGTTAAATCAGAGTCATGGCTAGGGCCTGCAGGAACATCATTTGCACATTCCTTCTGAGGAATGCTATTTTCAGCACCTCGTGACGCATGGCCAGAAAGTTGCCACACACACACACACACACACACACACACACACACACACACACACAGGCTTCTAGAACATTTCGAAGACAGCGTAGCCCACGTGATGGAAGTTCTTATATACGGAAAGAAAGAGGAGGAGAGGTCAGAAGGAATTAGGCGACTGGAGCAGAGACAGCGAGAAGGGGGGTCTAGAGAGAGAAGCAAGGTGGTCTTAAAAAGAGGTCAGGCTCATGATATTAACTTTGTGTAATTTTTGAGATATTCCCTCTGAAGAAATAAACTATAATCAAACCCCAGTATCCATCTTTATCTTCTCCCGTCATTGACTACAAGTGAACTGAGGTTATCTCCTCACATATCTGCTCACTATTTACTACAGCTCAGCTACGACTACTATATAATCCATTACAAGACTAACATATTATTTTGGTGACAGCGGTGGGATACGAACCCACGCCTACAGGTCTACAAGCCTAAAAGCCTACAAATAAACAAGTCAACGAACCAGCGATTCTATAAGTTTGCACCATACAGAAAAAAAACTACAAGTAAACGCTGTAGGATAAACCACGAGCATTTCAAGAAGTCTACAATTCTATGAGTAACCACAAGCGAGTATACAGTAAGAAGAACGAGTTACGAGTGAGAAAGAAAAACAAAAGCAAACGAAGAGAGAGAAAACACTCACAAACCACAACCACCTGACCCCACCCCACTCTCCAACCTACCCTCTATCTCCATCACCACCACGCTGATGTAGGGTTTACAAGGTCAGACAACGGCAGCAAATACCAGAGCCCTCACTCACTACTCATCTTACTCATCGTTACTCAACATTACTCATCGTTACTCAGTTACTCACCACACCAACTTCACTTATTTGTATTAGGGCCATCACTCATTACCATTACAACCAGTAACAATTATTATTATATGTATATACTTTATATCTTCCATTTATTAATATTCATTTCAGTTATCTATACAATTAACACACATATAAGTGTATCATGACAACATTTCCTAGCACAATGAGTTTTTATTTTAGTGCTGTGAAATGACAGGAATGTTTTCATTACCACCGAATTTATTGCCGAATGAAACAGCATCTGCAGTACCTAATGCCGATTCACAATTAGTAGAAGAAAAAGAAAACGTAACAGACACACTTATTTCTCCACGAACTAAAGATAAGGAGACAAACACCACAAATCGACGATGATAATTATTCGATACCATTCTCAGATATAGATAATGACGATTTTAGCTCTGTCTTACACACCCATGAAAATATTCTCACACGGGTTCATACGTCAGGAAATAATTACCCAACTATCCCTTACCATAATGATATGGGACTCCAAGTGAAATTAAGAAATAAACAAATACCATGGCTAACGGAGGTAATTCCAGTTTCCCCTCCCCATGTCTATAATGAGGACAAAAATCTCCCAAAATTCTTAGGCACAGAAAAGGATCCCATTGGCGTCGTGTCTCTTATCAGTCAGTGCGGGCAACTGTTCGTTAAGAGAGATATAACAGGTGAAAATGAGGAAACAGCCATTTTTTTCCTCATGGATTGACCAGGAAAGAAGTCCAGCCAATGACCTTAGATCTGATAAACTCTTACGAGCTCAGACATGTGAGGAGTATAAGACAGAATTCCTTAAGAAATTTTCTGGAGGCATAAATTTCCTGCCAGGTATAATTCCAGAATTACATGAGATTGTGGATCTCATGAGAAAACATACAACAAATTATGTATTCAGTGAAATAACAGCAAATGTATCAACAATTAAGAGAACACTTTTAGCTACTTTAGAGAACTCGAACTGGGTAACAGATGATGGGAAGATGTCACCACTGCGTGTCGTAGACATCCTTGGTTATGTAGTTGCCCTGTGTAAACAACCTGATAGGGTAGTAAAGATTGCTAAAACAATCCCCTACACCCCAGGAATGTATTTGTTAGATTTTATGAACGAGGTAGAGCTGAATTGTAGCAAAGCAAGGGTGAGTGAATCACACCTCACTACAACCAGAATGAGGGTGTAGACACAGTGGCAGCCACGAACACTTGTACCAAAGAACAAAATCGATCGCGACCCGAAAACAGTCAAACCAAGCAAACACAGGCGTCAAGACAACATTCCCAAACATTAGGTTACAAACTGTCTCAAAAGTTTGCACGTAGTCCAAGTAGAAATCGCGCCTAAGGAAAACCTAAAAATGGAAAGTCATCTCGAGGGTCACATTCGAGACAGAGGTCCATACTATGCTGTTACTGTGTAAATCCTGGTTACACACAAAAAATGAATGTTACAGTATATTAAGAATAAAGAGGACAAACAAAAGGCAAAACCCATATTGTAGACATCATAGGTCGCCGGGGCACTGGAAATCAGAATGTAAGACAATTGAAAAATTGGTCTCTGTGTTTTAATTGGGTGAATCACAAGTCACTCCAAAGAAACGACCAACAATAAAAACTAAACCTTAAGTGAACATAGGTTTGATTGGAAATGAGTGTATCTTAGTACCCGCATCATGTGATGATCAAATTGTTTCATTATTCTTAGATACAGGCTCCCCAGTGAATTTAATAACACAAGAGGAATTAGAGAGAATCTTTGGAAATAAGAAAAAGGTAACTTTCTTAGAGGAAACTGATTTAGACTTATATGCAGTAGACGGCAAACAAATCACCGTAAAGTGCATGATACAGTTATATATCAGTTTTACAAAGACCACGGGACCCACGTCTGCTCTTTTCTAAATGGTAGAAAATTTAGCAAAAAGAGCCAACATATTAGTAGGGTTGAAAACTATGAGAAAAGAAAATATAATTTTACTCCCACATATGAATGGAACAGATTACATCAATGAATTCATAGAGGAATTACCATCATAACTGTCACCCAACAGTAGAAAATCAAAAAGAGTTGGAACTATTAAACAACTAAACAGAACTACTCAATCGGACGAGGGTACATTCGCACACACCACCTCTCCCCAACCCTTCCACCCTCTCTGCCTAGTGACAGACCTGACAGCCAAGCAGTAACATTGTTTCCTGCCCATCTCACTAATCTATCTCTATCTATCTATCTATTGCCAGACGCCTCAATCCCGTTTGGGGTGGCCACAAACAAATCGCCTCCAAGTCGCCCTGTCCCCCGCCATTTCACTGCCCTGCTCCCAACTCACACCCCCCTCTCTCATATACCTCTCCACCCCATCCCTCCATCTCATCCTCGGCCTCCCCCTCCCTCTTCCCCCCTCCACCTCACTCACATACACTCTCTTCGTCAGTCTTTCACCCTCCATCCTCTCCACATGGCCAAACCACCTCAGTGTGTTCCTCATAACGCTTCCTATCACATCCACATCCACACCACAACGCTCCTTTATATCCTCATTCGTCAGCCTGTCTCTCCACGTGACTCCACAGGCTCCTCTTAAATAACTCATTTCCACTGCTCTCACTCTTGACTTGTGTCCTTCCAACAATGTCCAAGCTTCACTTCCGTACGTTAGAGTTGATATCACAATACTGTCATGTAGTAACTTTTTCACTTCCATGCTCACTTCCCTGTTTCTTATCACTGCTTTCAAAGAACCAGCAACCTTTCTTCCCTGCTGTACCCTTTCAAGCACTTCACCCTCCAAACCTCCATCCTTACTCATATATGAAAGTCACCATAAAGAATAAACTGAAGAATAGTATGGTCCTTGTCTTAGAGGTATTATGTAGAGTGTAAGGACTGTCGGTGGAAAATGCATTATGTCAAGTGAACAACGATGGGGAAATTCATTTGTTCCTCATTAATCAGATGAATGAGGAGGTAGAGATAAAAAAGGGGACTTGTCTTTGTAGTTTAGAAACATGTCCTGCACCTGTAGGAGCAACCGTAGCAGGAACTACAAGTAAGATAAAATCTAAGGACAGAGAATGCATAAAGAATTTGATTCATCCAGGACAATTTATCGAAGAAAATGATGTCTTAGATTTATTACAGAAACATCAACAAACTGTAGCATTACCTGGAAAACAATTAGGGTGTACTAATCTGATTAAACACAAGATTAACGTACACCCGGACACACAACCAATATATGTACCGGCCTATAGAGTTGCGCATTCACAACGCACCCTGGCAATTCAATATGTTGAGGAAATGCTAAAACTAGCTATTATTGAACCATCTGTCTCCCCGTGGAATGACCCATTATTTTTCGCGCCCATACGAAACAGAAATGCGTGCGATAGTACAGTACCGTAAATTAAATCAGCACACACTCCCTGACCGGTTTCCTATGCCACCCCTAAAGTACGCAATTCACTCAGTAGGTCTGTCCCTCCAGCCGTAAAACAGGGTCGATTTCTCAACTTTCACCAAAGTAAAAATTTTTCTTCCACATTTCAAGAGACTGAATTTACATGCCTGAAAATGTATGTTTCAACCAGATTGCCCAAATAGTTATTGCACAATCGCCCATCAAAGATGCAAAAAAGCTACCAATCCCCCATGGGCAAAAATTGAAAATGTACAGAATATGCAGTATTTACGGTACATAATTATATATACATAACTAATGTCAATGTGAAGTGTTCCCTAGGCATGAAATGTCACTGTGGCATACGCTCACAGCAACAAAACAAGCCAGGAGAAAAGTGGAGGTGGAGTGAGTATGGCTGGAAAGGGGAGGAGGATGGAGGGATAGAGGAGGGAGGGGGAGGAGAGAGAGGGGAGAAGGGTTTCTATGCACACACACCGCTGTAGGGGGTATGTTGGGGTATGGTTGGTTGGGAGGGGGCAATGTGGAGATGACGCAATGAGGCTGAGGGAGGTACAGTGACAGTGGTGGGGGGGTTCCTTCTCCTCCACCTTAGGGGGACAATCACGCCATTCCATCCCAGACACTCTAGCTCTCATTGGTCTGATCCCATATACGTCACCAAAGGGGCGGAGTTATCCTCCCCTAGTTTTTTGTGTCTTTATTGATCGTGCCGGATAGGCTGGTGTCTCAAATTACACAAAAGCACGATCGTGCAGCATCGGTTTTGACGTCTTACAAAATATCAGACCAGAAAATAATGTATTTGTATTTTCCACAATCGATTTACTCAATGGCTATTACCAGTGAGCGAGAATCACGCAAATACACTGCTTTCTCCACGAATACAGGGCATTACCAATATAAACGAATGCCAGTGGGGTTAAGGACAGCACCAGGCACATTTCAATGATTAATGAATTACGTATTGTCTGGAATGCTGGGAAAAGGAATATTTGTCTATCTAGACGACATTATTATTGCCACTCATACTACAGATTAATATCAACAGAAATTAGAGCAGCTCCTACAAAAGCTTGCTGATGCTAGTTTAAAAATTAAGCTGTCTAAATGCAAATTTTGCATTAAGGAAATAAAATTCTTAGGCCACAGACTAGATGTCCAAGGTATCCACACGTCTGAGGACAACATATAGGCAGTAAGGGATTTCCCTGAACCCACAAATATGGATGAAGTTAGACAATTTTTTGGGTCTAGCAGGATATTACTGCCCCTTTATTAACCAATTCTCTCATATAGCACAGCCGCTATTCATTCTACTAAAAAAAGGATGCTGTATTCCAGTGGGGAGAGGAACAAAAACTAGCATTTAATAAACTAAAAGATGAACTTACAAATGCACCTTGCTTGGCCTCTCCTAATTTCACAAAACCATTTATAATTTGCAGATGTGTCCATTAAAGGAATAGGGGCCGTATTTATGCAAGAAGGTAATCGTGGAAAAAAAATCAGCCAGTTGCATTCGCTAGCAGACAAATAGAAGGTGCAGAGACAAATTACTGCACAACAGACCTAGAAGCACTTGCAGTGATCTTTGCATTACAAAAGTTTCGAGATTTGGTATATCGTTACGAATTTTCACTTAATTATAGACCATAAACTGCTCGTGGGTATGTTCAATGAAAAACTCCTCTCTGGGAGGAGAGCAAGATGGAAATGTACAGTTGAAAATCATATTGTACATATTTACTACATAAAAGGCTAAATAACTTTAGTCGCTGATGCACTATCCAGGAACCCAACGACAATTCATGTTGTGGCATAATATCTCAAGGGACACATCCCAACCATGATGAAATTTCAGAAGTACAGAGACTTGATCCATCATGGTCTAAAGTTATATACAAATTGGAAAGTGGCGAGGACATACAATTACCAAAGCTACGTATACCACTCGAACAATCCACAGTAGTCAATAATGCCTCATATAGGATCAACCCAGGACAGCCAAACCATAGAAAAAATAAACAATTGTCGTACCTAATGAAATGATACCTCAAATATTAAGGATAATACACGATAGGCCACATGCAGGACATCCTGGCAAGGATAGGACAGTTAGATAAGCCAGGCTGTTATACTACTGGCCATCATTACTGTAATGCTAGGTGAAAAAGGCCCGACTCCTCTGTTCTAAAGCACCTAACGTGTAGCAGGGTCCTCTTTCGAGACCGGAGCTTAGTGCAATGGAAAAGAGGCAGGACACAAAAACTTCAGGCAATAACCTTTTACACGTATATTACCACAGTCAGACACAGGACAAAAACAGCATATATTACAACACAATAAGTGACACAGAAATAAAACCTTAACTAGGATATTAGTATCTCGCAGGATACTGACTTAACCAAAACGGTTGCCAATACAGAAAGTCTAGTGAACAGGTGTACAGGGAACATGGGCGCGCGTGGGAGCGCGGGAAGAGGGAGTTCACACGAGGGGGGGAGGGAAAGGACTCGTGACGAGCTGGAACAGCGTTATGGTAATATTGGGAAAGGATAAGTATTAATAATTCACTCATAGTATCACCTGATACCAAAGGGGTTTTGACATTTGATTCTATCTCTCGTTTACGTTACATTAGTTATGGGGAGGGGATTTTGTAGGAAGCGAGGGAGTAGAGGGACACCAGATATTCACTGTGTCTACGGTAATATAAAGGGGAGGATATTACTCTCACTTCTCTATTGTTTTCTAGTAACAAGGGACATAGGTATATTTTCACTACAGAGATTTCTTCAGGGGAAGACTTCTTACTGGTTTCTTATAAGGGCGTCACTTATGAGTCGGATTCCTCAGAACTCACTCACTGTACTCGTTCTTACTCATTCGCCCGTGATTTCACTCACCCTGACATTTGACATACATTAAGTCACTATATCACTGTAACCTGTTTTCTAGGGCAACGTCACACTTAACATAATTTCCTTCACAAGTCCTGGGGAAATACCACACTTGACATAATTCACTCGTGTCGTAGGGGCGGCGGGGAGACACGCCGGTGTCTATTCTGCTGGACTAGGGGCACTGCCAAGGAAGGGTGTGCCGAGAGGGCACGGGACGTCTCGCAGGGGCATCTTCTGACGTCCAGGACTGCACGTGGCACAAGGGCCCGTAGTCTCCGGGCTAGGGTTAGGGGTGTGGCCCTGAGGGCTGGGGCCAACCAGGTCCAGAAGTCTCTGGCTCCGGTTTCGGCCGGAGGTGGAGGTCTTTTGCCGTATCTTGGGCATGGAGAGGTTGCGCCCGGGGGTCCTGGGGAGGGCCCGGAGAGGCTGAGGGCTGTGGTCCCCAGAATCAAGGGGCGTCGTCAGGTGGGGGCTGCAGCACTGGCCTGCACTAGGGCCCGACAGTTGAGTCTTCTCCAGGGCCAGGGGTAGAGACCGGAGGCCAGGGGAAGCCGGTTGGCTTCGCGGGGTCTCTCTGGTGCTGGGGAGCCGGGCGCCTGTCTCATGCAGGGGCGATGTCAACACCTCCTTCTGGCCGTGGGGCCCGGCAATAGGCCGTGGCTGTGTGGGGGAGTCTGTGTGCCTCTGGTCACCTCTGAAGCGACCGTTGGCCTGTCTCTTCTGCAGGAGGGGGGAGCGGCAATCGGCTGTCTTGGGAGGCAGCACCTCCAGAGTGGCAATAGGCCGTCTCCTTCGGCAGGAGGGAGGAGCAGCAATCGGCTGTCTCGGGGGCACCACCTCCAGAGCGGCAATAGGCCGTCTCCTTCAGCAGGAGCGAGGAGTGGCAATAGGCCGTCTCAGGGGCAGCGCCTTCAGAGCTGCAATAGGCCGTCTCCTTCGGCAGGAGGGGTGAGCGGCAATAGGCCGTCTCAGGGGCAGTGGTTCCAGAGCGGCAATAGGCCGTCTCCTTCGGCAGGAGGGAGGAGCAGCAATCGGCCATCTCCTGGGGCAGAAGAGATGAGTGGCAATAGGCCGTCTTGGAGGAAACACCTTCAGTGCGACACTTCGCCAACTGACAAAGGTGGGAGCGGCAATTGGCCGTCTCTAGAGGGGCGCTGTCAGGAACTGAGATATCAGTTCCACCCCACTCTGATCTGGCAGTCCCACTCCCCGAAGGTAGTGTCCTCCTTCTGCTAGGGTGGCGGTGCGACGGTTGGGTGTTATAAGGGCGCACGCCCCGGGCTGGCTTATGCCGTTGTCGTATTGGGTCCCCTAGTGTGGGTGTGGCTACTTTGTGGGGTCCGGGCAGGGTTGTCAGTCTGCTTCTGGGGGCACTGCGCTGTTCTTCTCTCACTGCAGTTCTGGGGGCACTACACTGTTTCTCTCTCACCGTGTTTCTGGGGGCACTACGCTGTTCTTCCCTCACCTCGTTTCCGGGGGCACTGTCTTGCAAGCCACGCATTTCAATAACAAAAAGATATATACAGCCATATAGACAGATGTGAGCCATGTGCGAGACACAAAGGCGGCATGTTATGTCCTGCACCTATAGGGCAATACCCCATACCTAATCGACCGTGGGACGTTGTCACGGTTGACTTACTTAACCCACCACGTCCCAGAGACGTGAATTCACGTCCTCACATGATGTGCACTCATATCCCGGAGACGTGAAATAATGCGGCAACATTGCAAGGTCCCTAATTTGCACAATTTTAAATTTTCACGAGTGATTTCGCGAGTGATTTTTGGCACGTATACACAGGACACCTTCCTCTATTCCTCTACAAGATGCCAAGCAGGGACAATGCCTTACACTGCATAACCTCTCTTCCACCCCGCACGCCATTTTCTCGGCAATTCACCTGTTACCAGTGACCTGGCCAATAAAGACATTCAGGGCCAGAGTGATTCCCCAATCGATGACAATGTGGAGAACAAAGTTTACATAGCATTAGAGGAGGAAACAGTCAGAAATGATGATCAGGTATTGTGGGAAAAAAAAGGTCATGAATGGTGATGAGTTAGTGAGTGAAACAATGCTTATAATGCCTATATTACTGTTTGAAAACCAATATACTCTTGTACTACATATAAATTCGTACCAAGTAAATAAATAAATACTGTTTATGAGTGGATAAAATAGTTACCCTCCCATAGAACTCATTTTCTTTGGTGCCAGCCTGTTAGAAAACCCAGTCAGGTAAGGAAATACTTGTACCTAGATCGAGTATTTTAAACCTCAGGTGAGCGATTTCTCTACGAATTTTCGATGTTTCTCACCAAAAGCGGATGTTTGAGCCAAAAAAAAAAAAGGTCCAAAAATGTCGGGACTGGGGCGTACCACTGCCCAGAAAACGTCGGAATGGGGCGGGTTAAGTTATAGTAATCAATATCTATTCGTGGCTACAGACCACTTCTCAAGATATGTGATTTTAGCCCCAATTCAGGATAAGACAGCCGAAACAGTGGCAAGGGCAATCGTAGATAATATTGTATGTTGATCTTCGACACCAAATGTATTAATAAGTGCTAATGGGAGTGAGTTTAATTCCGAAATCTTGCAAGAAATATGTAAATAATACAGTAAAATAAGGTAAATGTCTTAGCCTATCACCAAGCATCCAATGGGTTGGTAGAGAGACAAAGCAAAAAAGTGTTGGATGTGCTACGACACATTCTTAATGACAATTATGCAAGCTGGGATGACTGGATTCCTAAAGTGGAAACTTCAATTAATGGAGCAATTAATAAATCTATGAGACATACATTTCATTTTATATGGGGCAGACAAACAACTACCTTACGAAATTCGGAAAGGTGAAAATTTACCAATATATAACTATGATGATTACCCTAAATTTCGTTTGCGTAAATTCTAGGATATACACAAAAGGATGAAGAAACAGTTATCGATATGTCCAAGGAAGAAATGACGGAGTCATTCAATAAAAGGGCAAAGGAATCACCTATTGACTTAGGAGACATTGTCTATGGTATCATTCACACTAGAGACAATAAACTATCACCAAAATTTGAAGGCCCATACAGAGTGATTAAGAAGACTGCAAAAGGTAGTAATAAAGTCACTGTCGAGTGGCGAAGAAAAACAAATTCATGTTGATCATTTAAAACGGATCCCAAGGATTTTAACCAGCAATTATGCAACCCCGGGCACAATCAAAACACCGAACAATATCAGTGACAATAAACTAGAGGAAAATAATACACACAAAAATAAATTAAAATCGCATAACAAACACACAAAAATAGGTCCAACTGTTACTACAAATGCCACAACACAGCATTTACATGAGCTGGGTATCGATTTAAACCCCTTCTACAAGTGAAACAACGAGCAAAGCTATTGTTCTCCAAGAGCCATTTGTAATGCACGTCGTCACTATCACCGACTGCAGCATGACTGGATTAGCTAGCTAAAAGATTTTTTTTTTTTTCGCTAGGTAACGATGGGAGGACTTATACCATGGATTCTCCTCTACATAGCAAGAGGATATGCCCACTTAGACCCTCAACATGTAGTAAGGCAAGGATGCCTCATAGCTCCAGCGGCCTCGACATCAATCGTGAAAGATATCATGAGTACTGGAATTAGTTTGGACTTATATGAATTACCTGCCTTATTGCAGAATACTGCCAAACTGAGGACACTGGACTTTATGATAGGAAGTTTTGTTTTAAAAGCTTATAACACAAAGGAAGTGACTGAAATAGTAAAATTAGGGAAATGGAAGATAGAACAAGCTAAATCAGTCCTGGTTATCATGATCCAAGATATTTCATCTCATGAAACGGAGGCATTTATGGACATGAACATCACACGTACTCATGAAAAGCGCGGTTTTTTCGACCTGGATGGTGCAATTCTAGGGAACATTTTTGGATTGGCTACAGAGGAAGATGTTCAAGAAATAAACAACAAAATTAATAAAATAGCTCAGGTACTAACATATCAACAGAAGTTAGTTGACGGTCAAAGCACAGCATTGAAGACGATCGTGAAAAATCTAAGAAAGGTAGAAAGTATAACTCAGTAGAGTGTGGACAAAATAAATGTCATGGAAGGAAACATGACACTATTCCAACACTTCTCAGTAATCATGGAACATATTGACATGATAATATTCCAGTCAGATAACACGAGTTCGTTACCAGGCACTCATGCAAGGTACATTGCAAATGCTGGTAATGGCAAGACCACTATTAACCTAGTTCCATTTTGCGATCTATGTCAGATAATCAGTCAAGGCATACATAAACATGGTTTGAAGCCTTTGTTCTGGAGTAGAAATCTCATGTTATATCATCCATATTTACAAGCAACTCTAACACCAACATCAGTAATAGTTCATGTACCCTTCATAACTGATATGTTCGCAGTCTATCAAATATACCCCTTTCCTTCTAAGAATAATGACACTTTGGTCATCATTAACATCATCACAGACACCGAACTCATCATGGTTTCCAAGAGACAGAACACTGTCACTTTCTCTAGTGAATCAATGATTGAACGAAAGTGCCATACATCCTTACATGCAGTTTACCTTTGTCCTGCATACATTTGCACGTTTTAGCCTGCTCGATCAGTCCTTTGTGAAATGGCTATCATACGAAATCATGACATTCATCACCATTGCAACTTCACATTTGCTCCAGGTAAACCTACACATCATGAACGCAACAGACATTCACAGTTTCTTCTTCACTTATAACACATCAGTTTTCATAATTTGTCCAGATATACCACCATCTCATACTTCAGCATTAGGATTACACATAGCACCAATATTTCAAGCCACTACCTAAGATGGATTTTAACATGAACACAAGTATTAAGCTGACTTCACCTAAGTCTGAAACAATGCAACTAATCAATGAAACAATGAAGCCCTGGGAAGAATTGAGTATGAGTATGTTCAACCCATGTTATATGTATAGCCCAGCACCAACTGTCTTTATAATCTTCTCCATTGTACTTGCCATAGTGCTATTGGTGATGCACAGAGCGCAAGCAAGAATTGCAAACTTGGAATCAATATTTGCGGGAGGATGAGTGAACAGTCAAGTGAGATCCCCTGAGTGAAATGTGTATAAGTTAATAGTGTAAATCATATATATATATATATATATATATATATATATATATATATATATATATATATATATATATATATATATGTGTGTGTATATATATATATATATATATATATATATATATATATATATATATATATATATATATATATATATATATATATATCAGTAATAATAATAATAATAATAATATTTATATAAGAAGAAAATTATGGGGTAACATATATATAATATTAATATTATCATGAATTATTGTTAACCAATATACATCTAACCAATTCATATAATAAAATTATCATAGACGAGGTGCTATCCAAAAGTTCCAGTAATTTGAACAGAGGGGGCCAACCGTTTGCAGTTTTGCCTTTTGCTGCTAGGAGGCGTCAGCAGCACCCCTTGTGCATCAGTGTGGCCCCAGCCGTGTCTGTGAGCGGACGTGTTGTTAACCTACACCTATTATTGTAACGTGGTGTGTTGGTGGTTTGGCGGTTTTGCAATGGCACAGCAATGTCAAGTCGATGTTGTTTTCTTCAGTATCCAAAGGATTCTTCACAAGGAATTCATCCCACCCGGTCAATCTGTCAGGGGAAAGTTTTACCATGAAGTTTTGCAGCGCCTGAGGGAGAACATCCACCGCAAATGCCCTTACTAATATTCGGGGGAGGCGGTGGCTGAATTGGTAAACAGGCGGCCTGCGGTCCTAATGGACCCAGGATCGAATCCCGGCTGGGGCAGGGAACAGTTTAAAGGATTTGAATTTCCTAAAAAAGCAGACTTTCCTTATCTACCAGATTACCCACTAACATGTAAAATACCCCCGCTAATACCAATACACCAATCCTGTGTGAGACAGCCCTAGCATGTATTCAAAATGGATGGTGGGTGTTAGCGCCCAAGTGGTGACATGTGGAGGTGTAGGAGGACTACTGGGCCTTGGGATAGGTCATTGGCCTTGGGATAGGTCATTGCCTCCGAGAAATAGGCGCTGAAGCCTTGCCCAGAGTCGGACACGTAAAAAAAAAAAAAAAAAAACAGTGGAAAACACAGACTGGGTCCTGCATCATGACAGTGCCCCCGCCTACACATCAATTGTTGTCCGGCAGTTCCTGGCTTCCACTAACACGGTAGTCATTCCCCACCCACCCTATTTGCCTGACCTTGCTCCGTGCGACTTCTTCCTGTTTCCTAAGCTGAAATTACGACTGAAAAGACATCAATTTAACTCAATTTATGAGATCCAGACAGAATTCCAGGAGGTGCTCAAGACCATCATGCCTGAAGTCCTCCATGGGTGCATGGACTCGTGGAAAAAACGCTGGGAACACTGTATGCATGCCCAAGGGGACTGCTTCGAAGGCAACAGTGAGAACTAAGAGGTAAGGCAACTTAGTTTCCCACAATACTCAAATTACTGGAACTTTTGAGTAGTACCTAGTATAATATATATATATATTGTTACATAGCCTATGATTTCATCATCCTTTGTGTAATTTTAACGCACAGTATGCTGCATGTTTGATCACGAGCGTGTTCTGCCTCAGTCCCCCCCTTCTACCGTTATAGTAGAGTAAGTCGTCCTTTCTGTTGTTCAGAGCAGGATTTTCAGCACTTTGTCCCCATGGCTTCATTTGCACGTCCTTCTTACAAGTTGTATCAAGCTCTGCCGGCCCCTATATAATGAGCTCAGTCTCTGCATCACTGCCACTTAGATCTGCTCCTCATTTTGTTCATATCTCTGTCCTCCCCTGTACAGTTATTATTGAGTGCTCAGGAAGTCTCCAACCATCTAGCAGCTGTGTAATTTGAGTATAAGTGTTGTCGCATTTTTTCTTGTACTGTGTAGCATAAGGTGTTGGTTCTTAGGCCTAGTGACGTTTTTGTAATTTATGTAAGGGTTCTTTATGTCAGTCATCATTAATAATAGTTTGTATCCGTAATAATTTATCTTGCATTAACTGATTATTACCCAGTGTATTTTCATTTTATCAGGGCTGACTTAGATAAATTTACTCTTACTAATTTCGTGTTAATAGAGGCTATTGCAGTTAACCATATATTTAACCTGTTTTTTGCCATTACATTATCCTTATGAGTCCTGAATGTTTTGTTGTTAGTTTGAGCATTAAACTTCAACTTGTAATTTTACCTAACTCTTTTGTTTTGAACCCGGAACTTTACGGGACAGTAGTGATTTTTAGTATTCTCACTTAAAGTGTACATTATCTTTCTCTGTTCCGTAACAATATATATATATATATATATATATATATATATATATATATATATATATATATATATATATATATATATGTGTGTGTGTGTGTGTGTGTGTGTGTGTGTGTCACAGATATAATTCACATTCCAATTAATAACTCATACTATAATCTCGGCATGATACTGCCATTAGTGAGTATGTCTCTTGTATGGTACATACACATCTGTGCCACTTTATTACTACAATATGTTATTCTGTATTCAACTTTACTACAATTATACATTCAAAGTATTACTACGATATGCTGTGTACTTACTCCATACAATGTATTATTACAGTACGTTATGTTTCTACAATATTACTATGACTGTACAAAATTATCATAAATATTATATCTCTACAATATTATAATGAATACTTTGTATTAATATATTAGCAGTAGTTGCTACATGCTGTCGTAGGTCGCCAGCAGGGCGTGACTGGGCGATGTCAGGACTCTAAATATCATAAATTATAGCTGGTAGCATAGATGTAATCTAGAAGTTTATATTCAACACCTCGTGACACTTGGCTGGAAAGTTACCACAACACACACACACACACACACACACACACACACACACACACACACACACACACAGGCTTCTAGAACATTTCGATGACAGTGTAGCCCACGTGATGGAAGTTCTTATATACTGAATGAAAGAGGAGAAGAGGTCAGAGGGAATTAGGAGACTGTAGAGGAAAGAGCGAAAATTGGGGTCTAGAGAGAGAAGCACGGTGGTCTTAAAAAAAGGTCAGGCTCACGAAGTAAACTTACTGTAATTTGGGGGATATTCCCTCTGAAGAAATAAACTACAATCAAACCCCAGTATCCATCTTTTTCTTCTCCCATCTTCGACTACATAGTCCAAGAGCCAGACCACCAATTTTAACCTCTTGTTCACAACCTTTACCTTTTGCCAAAAGTGACATCCACCGTAACTCATCTAATTAAGCTAAGAGACACCTATTTCACAAGGTTGTCACCTTCTGTGAGGGTGCTGAGCTAAGAAATCACAACTTTGTTTCAGGATTTCACGTATTCAATGTCAAACTTTATTTTACTAATGTCTCCATATCTCCAATACAAAAAAAGATAAATGGACAATAATACACCAACTCCTTCCTAAGACAGTAGGCAGTTTGAATATGTAGTTTTATAGCACTATTTCTCTTGCTACTGCTATAATATTTAGTCTTATTTACAAGTATCGAGTACAAAATTTGGGAAAAGACAATTTGCGAGGTGTACAAAACCTCCAACTGTTAGTGATTTATAAAAGAAAAATGCTCTCATAATATGTACAAAATTTCTACAGTTATTCATAATTACATGACTGAAATTTGGTTTCCATATCTACAATTTTGACCAATAAGCATAAACATCATCTTAATACAGTACCCATCTCCCTCAGTCCCAGTATTTATCTTGGTAGTTGATATTGTAAAATATAACTGAAGGTAACTTGAAAATTCGGCTCTGTACTCCCTTACTAATATGAAAACCCACAAGAAAAAACCATAAGGAATGAATCAAAGACATATGAAACACTTTCAACCATGATAAACTTTCAAATATCCTCATCAGTGTCAGTTTCGTCGCTGTCATTTACTGCTTCTCTGACCAAGGCATTGTTGGGGTTTCGGCAGGATCTCATACATACACATGCTGGTGAGCAACTTATCTGTTATTTCCTACATGTACATCTTGAGGAGTTGCACTTAAAACTTTGGCAGGAGCAGGTGGCTAGTTCAGGACACGCATTTGGAACAGAAGGTAACGAAGTGAGGAGAGTTACGAGAACACCACTTTCAGTATAACACCACCCACATTCCATTGGAGGTTGAACATCTGGCTTGGCAACTGTTGCCTGTTTCCACACTGACATCTGATGGCTACTTCTCTTGAGGTGAAGGATAAGAGAGTCCTGGGTGGGTGGCAGCTTCTCTGGATTCCATACCCTGTGGAACATTTCAGCACGCAGAGCATTTATTGATGTCAGCTGTGATGTGGGACTGTACAATTGGATGACAAATTTCTCAGCATTTCCCATAGCATTTTAAACTTGGTCTGTAAATGTGTTGAGGAGAGTAGGGTTTGCTATGTATATCTTCCATGTTGTTATCTTAGAACATCCACGGAACTGACTTGTTGTGTCGCAACCAGTGATAGCATGGTAAGCTACGAGGTTCCTAATCACTGATGTGGGCAGTGATTCCCTCGTAGTGTGTACAGGAATACATCTGGGTTTCACCTTTGTACCAGCTTGCATCCATACTTCTGTTGTGGTCTTGTGGAGGAGTAGACTGTAGCACCAGTCGAGCAGGTCAGTACTCCCGAGGTGGATGGAAAGCTGATGACAGGGAGTGCTGGAGCTCCCGTTTCATCAGCTCTCAGGACTAGTTCCTGACCATCCTCCTTTGCTGAACTTTTTCAGTGTCTCAGTTACACAGAGAGTAGGCCAGCATGCTCTCCAGTACAAATTTCTCTAACTGTCTTCACCAAACTACATGCACAGTACACACTACACTTCCTATTCAAAATTCACCAAAAATGGCGTCGATTAATCAAACCTCGGAGTCCTCAGGGGGGGGGGACCATAAATGCCCCCGCCATCTGCCCCTCTCCCGGTGACGACTCGAGGTGCCTGGAACCACTGTCTGACTCTCCAACATTCGCGGCCTTTCATCTAACTTTCGCTCTGTTGA
The DNA here is from genome assembly GCF_032717465.1 of Coenobita brevimanus. Lineage (NCBI taxonomy): Eukaryota > Metazoa > Arthropoda > Malacostraca > Decapoda > Coenobitidae > Coenobita > Coenobita brevimanus. Next base: position 38,907,096 of record NC_136983.1, on the reverse strand, counting down.
GCACCACCTCTCCTCCTCTAAACCTCACCTTCTTTTTCTAACGGAGACTCAGCTGTCTGAGGCAACTGACAGCAAACCCTTTTCTGTATCCTCCTACTTTCTCTATACTCATTTCAAAGTCAAAGGTGGCTGTTGTGTATACATACGCAACGATTTATCTTGCTCTCGTGTTCCTGAACTTGATTCTTCTGAATTCTCCACACTCTGCCTTCGGCTTTCCTGTCATTCTCTGACTAAATATATCTGTGTTGTTTACTTATCCCCTAATTCTACTATCAAAAATTCTTCGACTATCTTACTTCTGTGATGGAACACATTCTGTCCATTTCTCCTTTCTCTGAAATCTCCATTCTTGGAGATTTCAATGTTCACCACCACCTTTGGCTCTCCTCTCCTTTCACGGATCCACCTGGTGAACAAGCCTACATCTTTTCTATCCTTAATGACCTAGAGCAGCTTGTACAGCACCCTACCCGTATCCCTGACCGCCTTGGAGAGAGCTCCAACATACTTGACCTCTTCCTCACAACTAATCCTTCTGCTTACTCTGTTAATCTTTTCTCTCCGTTGGGCTCCTCCGATCACAACCTTATTACCTTAACCTGTCCTATCACTCCGATACGGCCTGTGGACCCTCCAGGGAAACGTCGTCTGTGGCATTTTGGAGCCGCGGACTGGGAGGCCCTCAGGCAGTACTTCTTTGATTTTCCCTGGAATGATTATTGCTTCCATGGCCGTGAGTCATCTGAGTGTGCCTTGCGCATTACGGAGGTTATTCTCTCGGGCAAGGAAGCATACATTCTATTCTCATATCCTTTGACTAACGCAAGAAAGCCTTGGTTTAATCACACTTGTTCTAATGCTGTCCGCAACAAGGAGAAGGCCTACAAAAGGTACCGGAGCCATCCCACCCCTGAATCACATCATCTTTATGTTTCTGCCCGGAATCGTGCTAAGTCTGTTCTTCGCTCTACTAAAAATAATTTCATCCATACTAAATGCTCTCAACTCTCCAACTCGAATTCTTCCCACTCCTTCTGGCACCTTGCCAAAAATCTTTCAAACAACTTTACCTCATCATCCTTCCCTCCTCTTTTCTACTCTGATGGTTCTGTAGCTGTTTCTTCTACTGATAAAGCAGATCTCTTTGCACAGACTTTCTCCTCCAATTCCACCTTAGACGATTCCGGTGCTGTTCCTCCATCACTTCTCCCCTCTGACTTCCTCATGGCTGACACTAAAATGTCTTCAGTTGATGTATTTTCTGCCATCACTGGCCTCAGTGCTAACAAGGCATATGGGCCTGATGGGGTCCCTCCTATTGTTCTCAAGAACTGTGCTTCTGTGCTTACACCCTGCCTAGGCAAACTCTTTCGCCTTTGTCTGTCAACTTGTACCTTTCCTTCTTGCTGGAAGTTTGCTCTCATTCAGCCAGGCCCAAAGAAGGGTGACCGCTCCCAACCCTCCAACTATCGTCCAGTTGCTTTAACGTCCTGTATTTCAAAAGTTTTCGAGTCAATTCTTAATAGAAAAATTTTAAGGCATCTTTCCTATCACAACCTTCTTTCCGATCGTCAGTATGGGTTCCGTCAGGGACGCTCCACTGGCGATCTTCTCACCTACCTTTCAGACTCCTGGTCATCCTCCTTTCGGGACTTTGGCGAAAGCTTTGCCATTGCACTTGACATCTCAAAGGCTTTCGATCGAGTCTGGCATAAATCTTTAATTTCCAAACTGCCCTCCTACGGTTTCTATCCTTCTATCTGTGCCTTCATCGCTAGCTTCCTTTCTGGTCGTTCTATAGCCGCTGTTGTAGACGGCCATCGTTCTTCTCCTAGATCTATCAACAGTGGTGTTCCTCAGGGCCCTGTCCTATCACCAACTCTCTTTCTTTTATTCATCAATGATCTTCTAAGCTGTACATCTAACCTTATCCACTCATACGCTGATGACTCCACCCTTCACCTTTCCATTCGGTTCCCGCAACGCCCATCTCAACAGTTACTTCAAGAAACAAGGGATGAGGCTATGGCACACCTAATGTCTGACTTGGCTTGTATCTCTGACTGGGGTAAAAATAATATGGTTGTCTTTAATGCATCTAAGACTTAGTTCTTACACCTATGAACCCGAGAAAATCTTCCACAGGTATACCCATTAATGTTTAATAATATTCAGCTTAATCCTGCATCATCCTTGAACATGCTTGGGGTTTCATTTACTCGGGACTTATCTTGGAAAGATCATATTACATCTCTTGTAAAATCTGCTTCCAAGAGATTGGGTGTGCTAAGCCGACTCCGCTCTTTCTTTACCCCTGCACAATTGTTGACTCTATACAGGGGTTTTATCCGCCCCTGTGTGGAGTACAATTCTCATGTGTGGGGAGGCTCCCCACATACAGCCCTTCTCAATAGGGTGGAGTCAAAGGCTTTTCATCTTATTAACTCTCCTCCTCTTACTGACTCCCTTCAACCTCTGTCTCTTCACCGCACTGTTGCGTAGCACCCGTCTGGCAGCAAACTCTCATCCCTTTTCTGTCCAACTCTCTAATGCAAGAGTTAACAGTTACTCCCAGTCTTTCATTTATGCAACAGGTCAGCTCTGGAACTGTCTCCCTCTATCTGTATTTCCTGCTGCCTATGATCTCCAGTCTTTCAAACGCAGTGTGTCCAGGCATCTCAAAATGATCGGATTTTGAATTTGGCTGTCTATTGTATTTTGTTTTTCTCTTGGAGGGAACTGTTACTGCGGGCTCATGGCCTTTGGTTCCTTCTTCCTCGCCAAAAAAAAAAAAAAAAAAAAAAAAAAAAAGATAAGGAGCAAGAGAACGTCTGTAACCTTGCTGTACACAATTATTCGTTGGAAATTCTTGGCTGAAGCATCAGAAGCATGTAGAACAATCAGCGTATCTGCTTCCTCGTGTGTGCTGAATAAGTGAGTTACATGTGATTCGGTTGAGGAAACAACAGTTTCAGGTGTCTTGCATCCACCTGCCACCACGAGCTCCTGATGAGCTGGTAGAATATCTGCTTTACGTAATAATTCCTCTGTCAAGAAATGTATCAAATCCTCCTTGTTCTCTTCAAGACCGATTAAATTGTTCCAAGAGGTTGGCAGTCAGACCTGGCGGGAATCAACCATTCTTCTGATTTTCACGCCCTTACTTCTTCGATGATCCCAGGCTCCACTTTTTATTGTGTCTGTCCTGTATTAATCAAAGATAACATCAATCCTTGTACATACATCACTGAAGTGACTAAAGACTGACTGACAGTAAGCATCTGCTAGATCACCAAAGATTTTTCCATTGGTAAATGGAGTCATTGCATCTATTATCACACATGTACTCTGAGTACTAGGTGGAACTGCTATCACTGTATGTTCATCAGCAATGATGTGGGACGGCTTGCTTTATCAGATCTCCAGAGTTCACCTCGATCATTAGTCAGTGGCAAGGGATAATCTGCCAGCTCATAACTAAGAAGAGCTGGGATATTGATATTGCGACCACTTACAGAGGCACTGAACAGGCGCTTGAACAAATCACGAACACCTTTTACCATATTTATTTGGCGCACCTTAGCATATGCTGATATGGTGGTGAGAGATGCAAAGGTTTTCGATTTTTGCCTTTGTAGTGTTGACCGGAAGTCCACTGTAGCGTTCTGTCCCAGGCGGTCCTGCATAAACCTCCTCACAAGTTCTTCACCACGCATTTGTGCTGAAAGAATGTCTTCCATTACTTCTGATGGAACCACATAATTACTTGAAATACGTATCAGGTTAGCTGACTCTCTGTCAAATGGTTTGAAATCCAGAAACTGTGTCATCAACTTAGCCACAGCTTCTTCATCTCTAGCTACTCGTTGGCGACCCATGTCCTTAGGTATATGTGATGTTCCAGATAATGATAAACCTGCTAACACCCTTGCATCTTCTGATAAGCGTGACAGGTCACAACAAGTAAGCATCCATCTATGTAGAGCTGCCGTGTTTCGAGTTATGCCAACAATACCTCCAGACACCTTGCAAAGCTTGATGTGTTCTAGAGCCATATCTGTATGGACTTGGTTAAATGATCCAACAGCCTCTTTCACAACAAAGTTGCCAGCTACAAATTCTCTATAGACATTTGGAGCAGTTTTTTCTAGCTGCATCATATCAACAAGGAATATGACTCCCCATCTTGCATAATTCACATGATCGTAGATGGTCATCCAGGGTAGCATATCCCTCAGGGTATCCAGACGCAGATTCCAATTCCCTTTATGCTCGGCACATATGAAAAGCAACGGGAGATGTACCATATCCTATTGCTTCCAGAGGATGAAAGTTGGGTTTGACTGCTTCTGCATGGTAAAATCTTTCATATCTGTAAAGAAGCCAGAAGCATTTGCTTTGAATGATTAAAGTGCTTCCTGACTGTCTGTGCTGTTTTTCAATACATCTTCACTGAATGATGCTGCAGGTCTGGAAGCTGCATATGTCAACGTATCATAGCTGCTCTTACCACATGTTTCTTGCCCCTTTCTGAAACTCATTAGTAGTATCCTCATAAGAGCTTCGAGGGTAAGCTTATGAGCATGCACAGCTCGATTCGACGATTTACCTGACAATATGTTATTAACAGTACTCTGGTTGTAAACACCACTCTCAACTAGGGCATCAGCCAGACCAGACTTCTCCATGTGCTTTCCCATCACACCCAGGAAATTCTTTGTTATATGGAATCCTCCCAGTCGTACCACGGCACCACCCAGCTGTTCTGGATGAGCCCATACCAGCTCCTTTGCTTTACGGTAGGGAGCTTCATCAAAGGTAACATCTATTTCCTGCTGACAGAGCTTAGCTGCTATCTTCTTGCACCCCAGCAACATAGTGAAAATGGTGCTTAGCTGGTGTGCTGGTGCTTGGATGATAGGCAGATAACTAACAATACTAGCTGGAACTGACACAGATGATGTAATTTGGTTGAAGCCTGTCCATGCTTGTACCTTTTGTGCTTCATTATCATACAATTTAGATATCATTCAAGCCAAGACTTGAGCTCTGTATTCAGAAGAGTCACAGAGTGGGTGGAAGAATTCAGCAGCATTCACTGGCTCAACAAACTGTGGGGGAACCTGTTTTACTGGTGTTCCAGACTGAATTATCTCCGGGAATTCAGTTGAAACTTTTCGAAGTGATCTGTCACGACCTATGGTTGAATCAACATTGGCAACATCTAGTTGAGGCCCTCGCTGGAAGGCAGCCATTTGAGTGACATGAAAAGATCCCTGTCCATCCAGTGTTTCTTCCAGCAAGTCAAGATTGTCCGCAGAGAACTGTACAAACCGACCAGGGACCACATTTTGGGGTATAAAGGTGTTATCATTCTCTGCACAGCGTTCCAGTTGTTTTGCAGCAATAGAGATAGTAATCCTCTCCACCATTTCATAACTGACACTGTCACCAGTGCCATGCAGATAGTTGACTAAATGACCGTGTAGAATGATAAACATAGAGTTTATCATGCCACACGGAGTATGGATGCTACATAAACAATAGTTTGGCAAACATTTAATATCTGTTGTTGGTAATTCCCAATGAGATCATGCTTCGGAGGGATCTCAGGGACAATTTCTCGTGCCTGTGGATCTATGATCCATTTGACTAGAGTGTACAGGCTGTCTGGTATGCATCTTTCTGCAGCCTCCCTGGAAAGGCTGTCATATCCTGGATGGCCTGGTGTTGACAGATCAGCGTTTATCTTTGATGCCACGTGGGGTCAGGAATTTAGGTAAACTGTCTGTGGAGACGGTTCATGGATAGCCATCAGTTGTGACTCCTCAATATTGCTTGTAGTAATCTTCAGAGCTTCAACAGCTACACCAGATGACACAGTAGAGAGCAAAAGGAGGGGCAGTCATGTGTCTCTGTCGTCTGAAGCATATCTTGTCACCAGAGTAACCTAATAGCTTCTCTTTCAAATACGGTGATCGAACCTGTTCGTCAATACCTGCGTCAGAGAGCAAAGTATTGAATTGTGCCACAACGCCATCCATGCTATAGACATGTCCTACACTAAAGCCAGCTTCTAACATGTTTATGAGAGATATAAATGACTTTCTTGGGTCATCTGCGCTCGAAGCATTGGAAGAAGATGGTTCCCTATCGGCTTTTCTCCTGCATAAACTATGGTAATGGGCTTCATATGCAATGAAGTCGTTCACACCTACTCTACTCTTTAAAGCATAATTATTCCCAGCATGGCCATGTATAACAGCATTTATGTTCTCAGTCAAGGCCTGATGTAAACCCTCTTTCTTCTTCCTTGTTTGTTTTCAGTCCACATTAGGTACAGGTCCACATGTGATGGTAGAGGCTTCTGGTAGAGCTTGTGCTGTCTCTGGTCTTTGTGGATGTTTCAATGTGATCTTTCTACCACCCTCTGTATATTCAACTTACTTGTGAATGACGGATAACATTCTTTGTGCCACTTTGGCTGATGAGTTCTGAGATCAGATACATGATGTTGTGAGTGAATCATTCTGAGGTGTCATCATTTGTGACACGTGCATCATATTCTTCTCGTATGGTGTCACGTCCTTTAGAAGTACCATGATAAAGTTTCTTTGTGCTACTAGTTTGGCAGATAATACAGAGTTTCCAATTTATGCTTCGTTTTGGTCTCTTTGCTGGTATGACAGCAACCGGTTCAATTTCTGGGAGGCTTGATTCCATGTCATATGCATCTCCACAGTTTTGAATGTTAGACTACACATTTATTCATAAAGTTAAGGCAGGATCATGCAGGATTTGCTCAGCATGGAAGATCTTGCAGAAGCAGGGAATATGCCAGGAAGGTTAAGGATGGATCATGCAGACTTTGCTCAGTGAGGAAGATCTTGCAGAATCAGGGAATATCATGTCAAGAGGACTAAACTCACAGTGCGCCATGAATCTGATGGCTATGCATTCACATGCACACCTGCATGGAATGAATAAACAAAAATTAGTAACTAAAATTCTGCATTATTTCTATAATGCTTTGCTCAAATAACACTGTAATAGATGTAAATTTGTCAGCATATCAATCAAACATGCCTATGACCGAAGAAATGCTGATTACCAGACAAAAGGAAAACCTTATCACACAATCATCATTTGTAATTTCTAAAAGTACTTAAATGGTATTTTAATGAAAGCCCATACCCAAAAACATGTATTTTAACACAAAAATCAGGTGTCTGTGTGCCCGTGTGCGAGTTTATTGCAGAAAACTGAAAACCACTCCGCTGTTTGCGGCAACCTTGAACTTAGTTATTGTGAGGCCCAGCACCAACTGGGGAAGTGACAACCTGCAGAAAATGTACCACAAGGATCCCAGTAATGAATTTTTAATGGTTGTTGCTTTTGGCAAAACATAGTGAACAAACTCAAAAAATAGCCCACTTTATCAGATATGACTCCTTGACTAACAAGTTAACTGAGGTTATCTCCTCACATATCAACTCATTATTTACTACATCTCGGCTACGACTACTATATAATTCATTATATAATTCCAGTAATAGCTTGATCATTGCCACCAATGCCACCTCGTCCTCCTGCTCAGCTTGGGATCTTGTCTGCACACCTCCTGCTTTCATGTTGAAGGGTAGACTCACTGCAGCACTTAAATAATCCCACTCCTGACACCAGTGTTATGTCCGTGTCCCCACACTGCCACAGGCTCCAACAGCAGTAGATCAGTACAGGATGGACATTGCCCAGTGAGTTGTTCTTCCTGTGGTCAGCCCTTAGGTGTACAGTACACAATATCAGCTGATGTGTTGTAAATTCAGATAATTATAATGTCGAAGTGAAGTCCCCCTTTGGATCCTCTGATTATTGTCTGATTCAAGCCACCAGTTTCACACCTAGCACACCCTCCTGCTCTGAACCTGTCGTGATGACTAAATGGCACTACGACAGGGCAGACTGGGAGGGACTTCAAAATTTTCTCCTGGATGTTCCTTGGACCTCTTTTTTCTCCCATGATGCAAATTCCACATTGAGCCACATACGGGATTTGATTAAAGTCGGCATGGAAACATTAATTCCCCATCATAGTTACAGAAAAAGATGTAATTCTCCTAAATGGTTTGACCACAGTTGTGCTAGAGTAACAGAACATAAAACAATAGCGTACAACACTTATACAAGGACCAAAACCAAAGAAGCCTTTAACTATTATAAAAATATCCGAAACCATGCCAAAACTATTATCAATCTTTCTAAATCAAACTTTCTGCATAGACAAGCTAACAAACTACTAAACAGTCCAAATGATAACAAAATATTCTGGTCAACCCTTAATTCATTCAAAACTAACTTCACTACCACCTCTTCCATTCCACCGTTACAGTCCCCCAGTGAAATCTAGTAAGTGACCCATGTGGAAAAGCCAACCTCTTTGTTGACATTTTTTCAACAAACTCAACCCTAAATTCAGAAAATCATAATATTCCTGTACTTGATTTTGATGCCCCTCAAATACCTTCTTTCACGATTCACACCAGACACGTACAAACCATATTACAGAATCTATCAGAAGACAAAGCGACTGGTCCAGATGAAATTCTTTCAATAGTACTTAAAAATTGCTCCTCAGTGTTGGCTCCTGCATTAGCAAAATTTTTCCACTTATGCATCCGTACCTCAATTTTTCGAGCCCCTTAGAAAGGAGCAAATATCCATCCTGTTCCTAAGAAGGGGGCAACTTCTGATCCATCAAACTATAGATCAATTGCAATAACTTCCGTTCTCGGTAAAGTTTTTGAGACACTAATTAACAAACACATAGTCAAGCATCTAGAAGTCAATAAATTGATCAATGATCGGCAGTATGGATTTAGAGAGGAACGTTCAACTGTAGACATTCTTTACCTTCTTACCCATCAGAGTAAAAAAACAATAGACCAACATGGTGAAACACACACAGTAGCACTTGATATTTCAAAAGCATATGACAGAGTATGGCACCAGGCCTTATTGTCTAAGATGTCACACCAAGGCCTTGCATCACTAGTTCCTCTAATTTCTTCTTACCTTCATAGTAGAAAAATACGGGTCATGGTAGATGGAATTTATTCTAAGTTTCATTCCATAAATGCTGGCGTACCTTAGGGATCAGTTTTGACGCCAACCCTCTTTCGCATACATATAAATGACCTTCTATCTGTCATGCATAACCCAGTACACTCTTATGCTGATGACTCGACCCTACATAGTTCTTTCACATTTAGTACCTCCTTTATACAATTTGATATTATAAATTCCCAAATAAACACAGAAATTTCTCTGAACCAGGACCTTTCTAAAATTAATCAATGGGGACAAAAAAATCTGGTCTCATTTATTGCTCAGAAAACTAAATACATTAATTTCTCCAATAGAAAGAATCCCTCAGACTCTCACATAATTTTAAATGATGTCAGTATTCCCATATCCACTACAATTGATATCCTAGGTGTTACTCTAACCCCCAACCTAAGCTGGACAGCTTATGTTAAATCCCTTGCTAAAAATGCTTCTAAAAAACTAGGACTTATGTACAGAGTTCGTGAGTTCTTCACTGAAGAGCAGATGGCCACAATATACAAAAGTCATGTGCGTTCTCAGATCGAATACTGTTCACCACTGTGGATTGGATGTGAAGCGGTTGCATTAACCTGCCCAATCCCGATGTTTTCTGAGCTTTGGTCCGCCCCAGTCCCGGCTTTTTTGGACCATTTTTATTTTTTTGCTCAAATATTCGCTTTTGGTCAGAAACTAAGGAAAATCACAAAGAAAGGTGTCCCTTGGGTCCAGAAATGGCTTACCTGGAGCAGGTAAGTTTGACAGGTACTGCCATGCTCTATGAGTAGTATTTTCGCTGTACGTTTTCTATGGTGGCACGGGTACTCTGTACTGATGCAGTATACGTTTATTATCATGTATTCATAAGTTGGAAATATGTATACCACAAGTATATTGGGTTTTATACAGAAAAAAATGAGAAATAAGGTATGTACCATTGTGCAACCCTAGCGAAATCCGTCGATTATGTCACCGATGGTAGCAAACATCGTTATTTCATCAGCTATTGTATTTTTTCATGTTCCATATTACTTCCACAATAACATCATACCTTTTTCAACTTTACATAATTGTTTGTACATATTTTGAGGCATTATGACAAGAATTAGCATAAAAGTAGCGCTTATTTACCAAGTGAGATCATTTTATGTCATGTTTTTTCAACTCAGATTCTATTTTTTCACCTTTTATATTACTTATAACATAATATATAACCCATTTACATGTTATACAATTAGTTTTATAGATGTACTTGCTGTACAAAAAGAATTAGCATAAGAATAGCGCTTATATACCAAGTGACAACTTGGTCTTTCATGCTTTTTTCAACTCAGATTCTATTTTTTCACCTTCTTGATTACTTATAACATAACATATTACCCATTAACATGTTAGACAATTGCTTTTACAGAAATACATGCTTTATGAAAAGAATTAGCATAGAAGTAGCGCTAATTTACGTAGGTAAATCATGTCATTATTTTTTCACCTCTGAATTTATTTTCTCCCCCTTTATAGTACTTCTCACATTACATTCTGGCCTTTTCCATGTCAGACATTTGCTTTCACAGTAGTACACGATTTACAGTAAGCCTTATCCTAATTGAGAGAGAGAGAGAGAGAGAGAGAGTGAGTGAGGTGGGATGGTGGTCCACTGGGAGACAGCTTATCCCATAATTGGTGGCTAAATTAGGAGCCACTGGGGAATTTTCCACTCATCTTACACCATGAACAGAATTCTTCCTAGCGCTTATTTACTTACTGAATGTATGTCGTATGACTTTCAACTTAGACTATTTTTCAACTTACATACTAACTTTACAGTAACTATACAATTGCTTTTATAGATGTACATGCTTTACGAAAAGAATGAGCATAGCAATAGCGCTATAACGTGACTTCAGGTACCGTCATTATTTTTTCAACTCAAAATCTAATTATTCACCTTTTATAATACTTCGAATATAACATATTACCCATTTACATGTTAGAAAAGTGCTTTCACCTTCTGCTAACTCACACTACGCCTAACATGAACACCACGTTGACGTGTTGCCTCCCCCACACCACTCTCGCTTTCACGAATCTGTCTGAGCTCTCCCGCCCCAACACTTTCACTTTCTACTGCCCTAACCATCCCCACACCACTACTTCCCACCATAGAACACATAAAAGGAACATACCTGTGGAACACTCGCGATGTGCCGTCTGTCCCAGTCCCACGTGGCGATATCTTTTCCTTCCCCAGCCAGGAAAATACGCCACCATGTACTGCTTCCTCGTCCTCGTCCTCATCTGATGGTAGGTGTTGCTGCCTAGATGCAGCACGTGGTGCAGGCTGGCCGTCCCCTGCCCTCCTATATGTAATATATTTGACTTTCCTTGGGGAAGGGACCTCCTCATCACTGCTGCTGGTTACCTCCTCAGGCTGCACATAATCGACATCGAGGGTGTCATCGTCCATTGGGGAATCACTATCCCCTGTAAAGGTATCCAGGGGGACTTGTATCTCCTCCTCTGACAGCCCACGACACGCCATATCTGACCTGGGTGACTGTTGAGAGGTAAGTGGAGGATCAAGGGGTCTGGTGAGGTTAATCTGGGTCAAGGGGATTATCCGCCTGGCAGGGAGTAAGTGAGGCTTGTGTAGGCAGGCGAAACAGAAATCAGGCGCGATTTTTGAAAAATGTGAAAATTATGCAACTTGCAATGTTGCCGCATTAATTCACGTCGCCGGGACATGAGTGCACATCATGTGCGGACGTAAATTCACGTCGCCAGGACGGCGCGGGTTAAAGCAGTTGGACATAATTCAAAATAAAGCCATTAGATTAATCAATAATCCTGCCATAATGCAGGACCTTCCTCTGTTATCAGTACGTAGAGATGTTGCTTCTTTAGCACTATTTTATCGATATTTTTACCCTAAATGCTCTAATGAACTGGCTTCAATTGTGCCTCCCCTTCACATTTTCTCCCGAAATACTCGGGCAGCTGGGAGCCCCCATGAACTCACACTCTCTCCCCCACAATGCAGAACCTCTGCTTATCAAAATTCATTTATCTCCTGAACTACTACTCTCTGGAAATCACTTCCTGGGAATTGCTTCCCACATACATTTAATCCTCTCAATTTTAAATTCAATTGTTATAAGTATTTTATGAATGGAGGATGCCTTTAGCCACATGGACTTTTTTTTTCTTTGTTTTTCCTTCCTCCATTCATTATCAAAAAAAAAAAAAAATAAACACTGGCTTGTGTAGTTCACTGTCTTTATTTTCCAGATAATTATACTTATTGCTTTCCAACTTCATTTCACTATTCTCAGAAGCACTGGAGCTAAATAAACTTCACTATTCTCAGAAGCACTGGAGCTAAATAAACTTTCTAACTGCATTTACACGTAATGCTTGACAACAATTCACAAGTACCATCCAGACTAAAATAACACTTCAGTGTTTGCCCACAACACTTCACTGTTTTCACAAGTACCAAAAATATACACACTTCACTGACATTGCACTACACTCAAACTGAACTGAAAACCGACTGAACTTGAAATAGTCTCTTTCCCATCCTTATATAAGCTTGCATTACTCGAGAAACTTCTAGCACAAACTCGACGGGGCATAAGTTAACAGTTACCAACTAGAAGACATCAAAACATGCAAGTGTTTTCTTATATTACATAACACTGTAAATTATTTAGCATACAGACTTAAATTATATAATTTAACAATCACATAAATAAAACATTACGTAGAAAAAGAGCATAAAAATTAATACATAACTTACGAAACAACTACGCTCGCAAACAGCAGGCAAACTGGCAACTCTGACACATACCGACACCACTGTAAACATCAGGAATCAGCGACAAGCTTCGAGACTACTTAACTACCAAATCCCACTTCTTAACAATATTATATATCATAGGTCTTCTACTTTATCTTGGACCAAATTTTTGTCCTTTTTGCAGTTTATTTAACGTAGTTCAGTGGCAGAAAATGACTATACTATGGCTCTATGTTCTTCCCATAGCATTTCTTCATGAACGGCTTTATATTCTAGTGTTAATCTGTTACTACAACTTAGTGCTCAAGATGGGGAGATGTCAGTTTTAAATCAAGATAGAGCAAAAAGAATATAGTGATGTTAAGAGCTATCAAGGTGGGTCAGTAATTCACTTTACAGATCGTGTATGTGCAGCTCCTGTCATTAAATTCTAACAGGGAATGTGTTACAGCTACAGCAGGTGTCCATGTCCATGGCAGTGGTGGTGGTGAGTGATGACCCAGCCTTCTTCACCACGTTCGCTGAATGGTCTCAAAGGGAGCGTCTGTTGGTGTGGTCCACGAGGCTCGTTGCTCTCTCCCGTCTCTCACTCCACCGCCTCCACCACCTTGGCAAAACCCTTGCTATGACCAATTCCATGCTCATTGTACTCAACACCCCGTCACATCCACCTGGGTCAGTAGTAAGACACTGATAATGTCACAACACATCTTCAGGGGTGGTAGCTCAGTCGGTTGAGAGGTGGCCCGGAATCCTACCGGACTCAGCTTCAAACCTCCGCTGGGGCGGGGAACAGTTTAAGGACTTGAATTTAAGAAAAATCAGACTTTACTGATCTACCAGAAGAGCCGCTTCATGTCTTAATAATACCTCTACTAATACCAATACACCAGTCCTGTATGAGACAGCCCTAGCATGCATTCAAGATGGTGACGTGGTGTACGATATGTAGGAGGATTACTGGGTCTTGAGAGCAGGCTGTGAAGCCTATACCCAGAGTTGGACACATAAAAAAAATAAATCTCACTGTATGAAGAACCTTATGTCTGTGTTTATCACTTTCCAGATGCAGTGTGTATGTGTATTTACCGAATGTGAAGCCAGAAGCCCAGCCATTGCGAATTGCCTCCTGCAGGAATAAAGAGAGTTTAATGATCGAATTTAACCAACCTCCATTCCCTGACAAGTTTAATAGGTAAGTTATCAGGTACATGAGACTTTTGCTCATAAGATCGTCTGTTGATTGAGCTCTCTAGCACCTCTTCCTTATCGATTATTTTTGCATGCGGCTGCCCCTGGGGGTAGGGGGGTTTTCAAGAATACTCCCCCAGTATCTCTGCTTGTCGTACAAGGCGACTAAAAGGGTTGGTGGAGGGTTAGTGCCCCTCCCCGGAAAACAACTAACTAAAAACACAAACAAGAAGCCTCGGACAAGGACTGACCAAAAGATGAAGACCAAGGACCGGACAAAGGACATGGTAAACGGAACATGAAATGTAAGAAGTGTGAATGATGAGATGAAAGAGAGAGAGATTATCCAGGTGCTTGAGGGTGCGAAAGTTGATGTATGTGGAGTAACTGAAACTAAATGGAGAGGTGAGAGTGTGAGAGAATGGGAGTATGGATGGGGTATATGTGCAGGAGTAGGTGAAAATGAGAGGGCAAAAGAAGGAGTGTGTATAGTTGTGAGTAAAAGATGGAAGAAGAACACAAGAGAGTATGGATCAGTTGGGTCAAGGATTATGTGGGTAAGATTGAAAGTTGGAATACAAATGTGGGCAATTGTGTGCGTGTATGCGCCAACGCAAGATCGTGCAAGTAGAATGAGAGAAGAGTTCTGGACAAATGAGGAAATGTGCATGGAAAAGTTTGGAAGGAATGAGTGTTTTTGATCGGTGATATGAATGGTAAAGTAGGGAATGTGAAGGTGGATGAAATAGTTGGTGAGTGGGGTGTGCCTGCGGAGATAGATGAAAATGGCAGTACATTAGTGGACATTTGTGCTGGGAGGGGGTTGGTGATAGCCAATACCCTCTTCAGGCATAAAATGATCCACAGGTATACATGGCAAGTGATGAGAAGGGTGGGTGGTAAACTGAATGAAAGGAAGGCAATGATTGATTATGTGTGTGTGGATGAAAGGATGCAAAAATGTGTAATGGATGCAAGAGCTTATAGAGGTTGGGGGAGTGGACTTTCTGACCACTACTTGGTGGTGGCCAGAATCAAGATCCAAATAAGATGGAGTAATAGAAGAAGGGAAGGACGGGAAGAAGGAGTATTTGTAAGGAGAATGGAAAGCTTACAAGTGGATGAGAAAAAGGCAGAATATAAGAGAGAAGTGGAGGAACGATTGGGCAAATATAAATTGGAGCAGATGGGGGATGGGAAGGTGTGTGAAGGATATTCACAGAAGAAATATGTGCAGTATGTGATGTGGTGTGTGGGATGAAGAGAAGAAGGAGGGGGGGTGCAAGGAATTGTGAAATGAAGGGGTGAGTCAGGCTGTGGCACAAAAGAATAAAGCATACAATGAATGGATGAGAAATAGGGGCGTGGAAGAAGTTGAGAGGCAGAAGAGAGAGTTATATGTAGAAAGAAAGAGAGAGGTAAAAAGATTAGTAAGAGAGAGTAAGAAGAGAGTGGATGAGGAATTTGGAAGGAATTTGAGTGTAAAGTGGAGGGATTGTAAGAAAATGTTCTGGAAAGAGGTGAAGAGAGTAAGACAGGGTGGAAATAAGGTTAGCAAAGGAGTGAAAGATAAAAATGGTAGATTACTAGTGGAGAAGTGAGCAGATGGAGAGAACACTTTATGGAATTGTTGAACATAGAGGATGGAATTGATGCAAATATAAGTGGCTGGGGAATGGCTGGGAGAAGGAGGGAGGTGAGAAGACAGGAAGAAATCAGTAGGATAGAAGTTGTGAAAGCAATGAAGAAAGTTAAATTGGGGAAAGCCCCAGGAATTGATGGAGTGTGTGGTGAAATGTTGAAGCATGGGGGAGAGATAGTAGTAGAATGGATGTGGAAGATGTGCAGATTGGCCTGGGGGGAAGGTAGAGTTCCGGAGGATCGGAAGTCAGGTATAATTATTCCCTTCTAAGGAAAAGGGGAAAAAGAAGTGTGTGGTAATCATAGTGCCATTTGTCTTCTTAGTATAATAGGAAAAGTGTATGGTAGGATACTTATTGACAGAGTTAGTGAAATAACACAGGAATTAGTTGGAGAAGAACAGGGAGGCTGTAGGAAGGGAAAAGGTTGTGTAGATCAGATATTCATTCTTAGATCTTTAGTGGAACAGTTTCTAGAGAAGGGAAAGAAGTTGTAAGCAGCTTTCATGGATTTGGAGAAAGCATATGACAGAGTGGATAGACAAAGATTGTGGAAAGTATTAAGAATGTATGGAGTAGATGGGAAGTTGTTGAATGCTATGAAGAGTATGTATGATGGTGCTAAGGCTGCAGTGCGTGTGGTTGGTGAACTGAGTGAATTTTTCTCTTTGAAGGTTGGATTGACACAGGGATGTGTCATGTCTCCATGGTTGTTCAATCTGTACATGGATGGGGAAATAAAAGAGGTACAAGGTAGGGTAGTGGATGTTGGGGTGGCCCTGATGAGAGAGGGTAGTGTTTGGAAACTCCCTGTACTGTTGTTTGCAAATGATACTGTGCTGTTGAGTGAAGACGAAGGGGAGCTGCAAGGCTTTGTGGATGAGTTTGAGAGTGTGTAAGAAACAGAATCTAAAGGTGAATGTAGGGAAGAGTAAAGTGATGGTCTTTGAGAGAGGTGAAGTCAGTGAATGTATAGCGAGGTTGGATGGTGAGGAACTGGAAAATGTGAGTACGTTTAAGTACCTGGGTAGTGTGATGAGTAAGGATGGAGGTTTGAAGGGTGAATTGCTTGAAAGGGTACAACAGGGAAGAAAGGTTGCTGGTTCCTTGAAAGCAGTGATAAGAAACAGGGAAGTGAGCATGGAAGTGAAAAAGTTACTACATAACAGTATTGTGATACCAACTCTAACGTATGGAAGTGAAGCTTGGACGTTGTTGGAAGGGCACAAGTCAAGAGTGAGAGCAGTGGAAATGAATTATTTAAGAGGAGCCTGTGGAGTCACATGGAGAGACAGGCTGTCAAATGAGGATATAGAGGAGCATTGTGGTGTGGATGTGGATGTGACAGGAAGCGTTAGGAGGAATACACTGAGGTGATTTGGCCATGTGGAGAGGATGGAGGGTGAAAGACTGACGAAGAGAGTGTATGTGAGTGAGGTGGAGGGGTGGAGAGGGAGGGGGAGGCCGAGGATGAGATGGAAGGATGGGGTGTAGAGGTATATGAGAGAGGGGGTGTGTGAGTTGGGAGCAGGGCAATGAAATGACGGGGGACAGGGCGACGTGGAGACGATTTGTTTGTGGCCACCCCGAACGGGATTGAGGCATCTGGCAATAGATAGATAGATAGATAGATCAGGTACATGAGACTTTTGCTCATAAGATCGTCTGTTGATGGAGCTCTCTAGCACCTCTTCCTTATCGATTATTGTTGGATGAGGCTGGCTAATATAGTTTTGTACGTAATTTGTGCAGAGTAATACAGAAGAGGAAGGGAAGGTGTAATATGAAAAATAAATCACTTTGGAAGGGTGTTAGGGAGTTTCCTTAACCAACGAGAATTCGGGCCTTACTGATAAGAAATGCAATTTTGATAATCTTTTAATTGTTTACCTTGAGGATAGGTTGTGGAGGATTTAGCAACAAGAAGCGTTGAAGAAGAGAGATGAAAAGTGCTCCATGTACTGAGTCGATCATCTGCATGCATTAATCCATTGTAAATTTATTTTATACAACATCACCATGTTAGTGTCAAGTGGAGTTGGTGGAGGATTAGTGCCCCTCCCTGTAAAACAATTAACTCTAAGCCGTTGGCCACCCCGTTTGGGATACATGGCATCTGGCAATGAATGAATGGAAATGAACCATGTTCTGGACATTAAAATGTATAGGCATGGTTCATAAATATTGGGGTATAGTTGTCATAGTAAAAGAACTATCAAGAGACAACCTTGTGAAATGAGCCAGAACCCTGTCAATCATCACTGCAACCGTCGAATTTGTGAGCTTCACCCCAGTGGAAAGCCAATCACATCTTGTTCTATCATTTGTCAGTCCCTGTGATAACCATTTTTCTGTCATTCTTACTGTTGCCATAAGGTAATATTCACTTTAGGAAAAACCTCTTTTTGTGATGCAGTGGTTGTATAACCGTTCTAATAATATTAGAATTAAGGGTTTCTTCCTTCTGAAAAGTTCAACTGCTCTAAGTTTTAATTAATACATGCAATTTCTAACAGAATTATCATCTGCCTGTAGATTCTTGGATGGAACTCGGTTGACAGTGGCTCGCGTGCCTCTGCCTAACTTAGTTACCAAGGTGGTGGATGACCCAGAGGCACCCGGGGGGAAGCGAGTCAGTATACTGAATCCTGAAGTTGCTTTACTGGAAGTCATAGCCGAAGTTATGAACTTTGAGTATGTTAAAATACGTTATTTATTTATTTTTTGACACAAGTGCTTTTCCTTGAAGTGCATATTTTGCTTCGGTAATAAGTGCCATTTATGCCCTAAGAAATCCTGATCACTTGTTTGTTAAGTGTCTTTCACTAACCGTTCAGTAAATGGGAGAGTCAATTGTTCATTATTGTGTATCTGTTTTACTGTATACAATGCCTTTCTTGAACCAGTGTAATTACAGAATATAGATAAGTCTCTCTATTAAAGTTAAAGCCGGACTACCTGAAGAGAACCATATCTTTGGTGCGGCTGAGTATACAGTGCATCTCGTCTCGTGCCTTTCAGTTTCACATTTGTCGCGCCCGAAGATTGTACCTGGGGGGTCAAGAGACCGGATGGTTCCTGGTCAGGCATGATTGGAATGACAGAGAGGAAGGTATGTTTCTGTTTTAAACATTAATTATAATCAGTATTAATATACATATTGACAAATAAACTATCTTCGGAGGTAAACAATAATTAGAAATTTACTGTTATTCATATGTAGGAAATAATGTTTAATTTTGCACACTTGTTTAATACGCCCAGTTATCCACATTTCTGATGTGGCACACTAATGCAAGAACTGGTCTGGAAATTCGACAGTCAGATCCTGTTAATATCTGTGTTCTCATAAATCATTTCATGTTTGTTACAGAAATGATGTTCATTCCGTCATCAGTGCAGTATGTTCAGTACCACACACATTTCTTCCGAATGTCCAGGAACCAATGATTAAAAAATTTCCATACACACTGTCCCACTTCCTCATTTGTGCCCCCCCCCCTCTCTCTCTCTCTCTCTCTCTCGCTCTGTCTGTCTGTCTGTCTGTCTGTCTCTCTCTCTCTCTCTCTCTCTCTCTCTCTCTCTCTGATATGTATGTTTTTTACACACCATTTCTTTTCGTAAGAATTCACCATGTTAACAATGTCTACTACACTCACACTCCATATCTCAAGCTTACTGTCTCATATCTTACTGAGGAGTAGACTGTAGCACCAGTCGAGCAGGGCAGTACTCCCGAGGTGGATGGAAAGCTGATGACAGGGAGTGCTGGAGCTCCCGTTTCATCAGCCCTCAGGACTAGTTCCTGACCATCCCCCTTTGCTGAACTTTTTCAGTGTCTCAGTTACACAGAGAGTAGGCCAGCATGCTCTCCAATACAAATTTCTCTAACTATCTACACCAAACTACATGCACAGTACACACTACACTTCGTTTTCCAAAAAAAAAACAAAAAAAAAACATGGCGTCTCATCACCCAGCCTCGGAGTCCCCAGAGGGGGTGACCACAAATGCCCCCACCTTCCGCTCCTCTCCCGGTGACGACACGAGGTGCCTGGAACCACTGTCTGACTCTATTCTTCTTCATTTCTGCAACATCTGCGGCCTTTCCTCTAACTTTTGCTCTGTTGAGCACCACCTCTCCTCCTCTAAACCTCACCTTCTCTTTCTAACTGAGCCTCAGCTGTCTGAGGCAACTGACAGCAAACCCTTTTCTGTATCCTCCTACTTTCTCTATACTCATTTCAAAGACAAAGGTGGCTGTTGTGTATATATACGCAACGACTTATCTTGCTCTCGTGTTCCTGAACTCGATTCTTCTGAATTCTCTACACTCTGGCTTCGGCTTTCCTGTCACTCTCTGACTAAATATATCTGTGCTGTTTACTTATCCCCTAATTCTACTGACTATCAAAAATTCTTCGACCATCTTACTTCTACGATGGAACACATTCTATCCATTTCTCCTTTCTCTGAAATCTCCGTTCTAGGAGATTTCAATATTCACCACCACCTTTGGCTCTCCTCTCCTTTCACTGATCCACCTGGTGAACAAGCCTACATCTTTTCTATCCTTAATGACCTAGAGCAGCTTGTACAGCACCCTACCCGTATCCCAGACCGCCTTGGAGAGAGCTCCAACATACTTGACCTCTTCCTTACAACTAATCCTTCTGCTCACACTGTTAATCTTTTCTCTCCGTTGGGCTTCTCCGATCACAACCTTATCACCTTAACCTGTCCTATCACTCTGGTACGGCCTGTGGACCCTCCAGGGAAACGTCGCCTGTGGCATTTTGGAGCCGCGGATTGGGAGGCCCTCAGGCAGTACTTCTTTGATTATCCCTGGAATGATTATTGCTTCTATGGCCGGGAGCCATCTGAGTGTGCCTTGCGCATTACGGAGGTTATTCTCTCGGGCATGGAAGCATACATTCCTTTCTCATATCCTTTAACTAATGCAAGAAAGCCTTGGTTTAATCACGCTTGTTCTAATGCTGTCCACAACAAGGAGAGGGCCTACAAAAGGTACCGGAGCCAACCCACCCCTGAATCACATCATCTTTACGTTTCTGCCCAGAATCGTGCTAAGTCTGTTCTTCGCTCTGCTAAAAATAATTTCATCCGTACTAAATGCTCTCAACTCTTCAAAATCGAATTCTTCCCGCTCCTTCTGGCACCTTGCCAAAAACCTTTCTAACAACTTTACCTCATCATCCTTCCCTTCTCATTTCTACTCTGATGGTTCTGTAGCTATTTCTTCTACGGATAAAGCAGATCTCTTCGCACAGACTTTCTCCTCCAATTCTACCTTAGACGATTCCGGTGCTGTTCCTCCATCACTTCCCGCCTCTGACTTCCTCATGCCTGACATTAAAATATCTTCAGTTGATATATTTTCTGCCATCACTGGCCTCAATAATAACAAGGCATATGGGCCTGATGGAGTCCCTCCAGTTGTTCTCAAGAACTGTGCTTCTGTGGTTACACCCTGCCTAGGCAAACTCTTTCGCCTTTGTCTGTCAACTTGTACCTTTCCTTCTTGCTGGAAGTTTGCTCTCATTCAGCCAGTCCCAAAGAAGGGTGACCACTCCCAACCCTCCAACTATCGTCCAATTGCTTTAACGTCCTGTTTTTCAAAAGTTTTTGAGTCAATTCTGAAAAGAAAAATTTTAAGGCATCTTCCCTATCACAACCTTATTTCTGATCGTCAGTATGGGTTCCGTCAGGGACGCTCCACTGGTGATCTTCTCACCTACCTTTCAGACTCCTGGTCATCCTCCTTTCGGGACTTTGGCGAAAGCTTTGCCATTGCACTTGACATCTCAAATGCTTTCGATCGAGTCTGGCATAAATCTTTAATTTCCAAACTGCCCTCTTACGGTTTCTATCCCTCTATCTGTGCCTTCATCGCTAGCTTTCTTTCTGGTCATTCTATAGCCGCTGTTGTAGACGGCCATCGTTCTTCTCCTAGATCTATCAACAGTGGTGTTCCTCAGGGCTCTGTCCTATCATCAACTCTCTTCCTTCTATTCATCAATGACCTCCTAAGCTGTACATCTAACCCTATCCACTCATACGCTGATGATTCCACCCTTCACCTTTCCATCCGGTTCCCGCAACGCCCATCTCAGCAGTTACTTCAACAAACAAGGGATGAGGCTATGGCACACCTAATGTCTCACTTGGCTCGTATCTCTGACTGGGGTAAAAATAATCTTGTTGTTTTTACTGCATCAAAGACTCAGTTCTTACACCTTTCAACCCGTCAAAATCTTCCCCAGGTATACCCACTAATGTTTAATAATATTCAGCTTAATCCTGCATCATCCTTGAACATGCTTAGGGTTTCATTTACTCGGGACTTATCTTGGAAAGATCATATTACATCTCTTGTAAAATCTGCATCCAAGAGATTGGGTGTGCTAAGCCGACTCTGTTTTTTCTTTACCCCTGCACAATTGTTGACTCTATACAGGGGTTTAATCCGCCCCTGTGTGGAGTACTACTCTCATGTGTGGGGAGGCCCCCCACACACAACTCTTCTCAATAGGGTGGAGTCAAAGGCTTTTTGTCTCATTAACTCTCCTCCTCTTACTGACTCCCTTCAACCTCTGTCGCTTCGCCGCTCTGTTGCATCTTTATCTCTTTTCTGTCGCTGCTTTAATGGTCACTGTTTCTCTGTACTGTCTGCATGCTTTCCTCCACCTCTACGACGGGCGCGTAGCACCCGTCTAGCAGCAAACTCTCATCCCTTTTCTGTCCAACTGTCTAATGCAAGAGTTAACCGTTACTCCCAGTCCTTCATTTATGCAACAGGTCAACTCTGGAAGTGTCTCCCTCTGTCTGTATTTCCTGCTGCCTATGATCTCCAGTCTTTCAAACGCAGTGTGTCCAGGCATCTCGAAATGAATGGATTTTGAATTTGGCTCTCTCTTGTATTTTGTTTTTCTCTTGGAGGGAACTGGCTCATGGCCTTTGGTCCCTTCTTCCTCGCATAAAAAAAAAGAAGCCAATATTACATAAGGTACTGTACGTCCAACACTTTGCCCATATTCATTCTGTCAAATATACAGCTCTTTTGTCCCACCTGCGAAAATGTTATAACTTTTTACTGTCTTACTATAGTTTTGATTTGTGTGTGTGTGTGTGTGTGTGTGTGTGTGTGTGTGTGTGTGTGTGTGTGATTGTTTGTACACTATAGTGTCCCTGGCGTGGCAGATAATTCTATTTCATCATCATTATCACAACTAGGAGGCGGACATTGCTTTGGGTCCCTTTGCCGTCTCCTTGGAACGCTCTGCAGTAGTGGACTTTGCCTACCCTATAATTTTTGGCAAAACGGTCATCCTCGGGGGTCGAGGACAGGGTGATGTAGATCCCTGGAGCTTCCTGCTTCCATTAGGTCCCTTAGTGTGGGTGGGCATCCTGGTGACACTGATGGCGGTGCTCACTGCTTTGCAACTCCTGCCACACTGCCTGCCTCTTAATGTATCACACTGGAAGAGACTGTTCATCAACACTGCTAACTGTGTTCGAGTGTTGATACAACAAGGCGAGTTGCACTTGTCCTTTTTTCAAATTTTTGTTCTCCAAGACAAACAAGAATGATGCTTCAGTATTTTTTTTTTAATTGATTGATATTAGAAGGTTTCAGGCTGTATTCAGACATTTTTTTTTATATATATCTTCAAGACTGACGAATTGTCCAGATTTTTAGCCATTTGCTATTGAATAACACCGTGAGCATCACCGCTTAATTATTTCATAAAGATGTTCACACAGTCTGGGGTCTACAAAGTGGCTGTTCATGAGGGTGGATGGACAAAAGTGACATTAAATTTAACGCCATTTCTACATAAAGAGTCACTGTTGCGTCCAGTTATAAACCGTTTTCTTCTGACATCTGACATCATGGGTGTTGGTGTTGTTGCAGATGTGAGTGAGAGGGTTGGGTGGTGGTGGTGTGAGCGTGTGGTGGTGGGTGTGTGGATGCTGGCCACGCTGGTGCTGACGCGGACCTACGCCGGCAACCTAACGTCCCTCCTGGCTGTCAGATACATTCCCATGCCTATACAGTCTCTCGAAGACATTGTTAAAAATGCAGTTACTCTTATAGTGAAAAAAGGATCCTTTGAAGCACAAAGTATTATGGTAATTTTGTGGCCTTGTATCTGATTAATTTATTCATTTATCAATTTATAATTCATATATCCTGCATCTCAGGGGAAATCTGTTTGTAATCATATTTCTCTTTATTACAAATCGAGAACGGGATGATCATTATCAGTATCAGTTCTCATATTCCTAGTAACTTTACAACTGTTTTGGTGCTTCAGCCTCTCAGAGAGCAGTAATTGATATGTCATTAATGTTTTATTTACTGAGAAAATGTTAAAATGTCCTCCAATCCTGTTTATACTGTTAAGGAAATAACCTGGGCCAATAATCTCGTCGGCTAAGGAAGCTGCCTAACACCTTTTCCTAAGCAGTTTATTTTGCATATTACACCTTACATCTTATTCTGTGTTTTTAAATCTTCAAATAACGCCATACTCTGCATAAATAGTGTGCAAACGGATATTAATCACCCACATCCAAAACTAAATAGCTAAGGAAGAGATGCTACGGAGTCTCCTTACTCGAAGAGAATACTGGCCCATGGGTCTGTACAGGCTACATTACTGGGTGAACCTCGGTAGTATGTCAACACGTGAAGTCACATGAAAGGATGTACAACTGCACCGCTTAAATTTCTACTCTCAAATCGTATATTCCTTGGCCAACGCGAGTACAGGCTTAGTCACAAATACTGTCACTCTAATACTATCCACCTTCGCTTCCCAGCACACACTTTAAAGCCATCCACACCTACACTCGCGTCAGAAGCGTTGGGTGGGAGAGGTCGCTTCTACAGTGGTAAAAACTGGTGTTCTTCGGCTATACAAATCAGTCGCTGGTTGGAGTATAGCGTCGTGAACATCAACGAGGACATAGAAAACCACACTGGCAGATGAAAGATATATTCCATGCTGGCACTGTGGGTTTCATTATCCAATCAGTTGCTGCTCAGGACCCAAATAAACTTATACAGTCATGATATATACTCCCGGACCACGAAGCTCTTGGCTCAGAAATGGGCCTTGAGACCCTAAAGCGGCCATTCTAAATCTGACGTCATATTTATAGGAGGTCTTAAAGTTTTTATACATTTTATCAACTTAAGACTATTTTAAAATGACGCAAATCACACGGAATCATCAGGAAGGGGAGAGGGACCTAGGAAGGCACCAGTAACAATCCCAGTGACTCTAGAAGACTCCATGGACTCATTTCAGATTTGTCCCTCAGTAATTCAGTAGGTCAGTAACACAAAGAACATTACTCTTCGATCGGCCCCTGGGAGGCTCTGGCAAAGTCATGAATGTGTATGTTTCACCTGCTTGTCAGTGTCAGCCGTGCGCAGAGCAGCTGTTACATTACAGTACTAATCATGTGTAAATCATGGACGTTTTTGGCATGGAATTACACTTCAAACTCATCAATAGTATGGTTGTGCGAGAATGCTTATGCACGCGCTCATCTGTGAGTTACATGCTTACCTAGTGCCAATAATTCACTTTTAATTTTTCCCCACTGCTCACCAGAAAATCATGCCATATATTGATGATCTGCAAAAGGAAGGTCGAGTGGTGTTAGCAGAATATAACGAAATAGCTGAGATGCAGGATACTCTGGTGAGAAGAGGCGATCATGTTATTGTGGCAGCGGTGCACACCATGAACAGATTGATGGCACAGGATTTCTCTACTAAAGGTACTATGTACACACCAAGCATATATATATATATATATATATATATATATATCATCATCCGGACATCCTTTCCCACCTTAGGGCAGGGTGAGGAGTAACAATGTCAACACAGCCCAAATTTCCCCATTCCAATGGGCCACGCTTCCATTATCTCACCATTGAAGCCCCCGGAATTCTTGCTCTATCTGATACGCCAAAAACATTCACCTTGTTCTGTAGCTTCACATAAACGTATCCGATAGAGTCAGTCCGGACGCTGTCACGTTAAGAAAATGTGCCAAATCCTCGATCATGCACTTCTCCTTACAATATTCATCCAGCCAGCTCGATCTCTTGCCAACTCCCTAGCCTTACCCACTTCCAAACCTCTCTTCCTCACACACTTATCCACCATACCCTTCACCTTCTCTTTGGCCTACCCCGCCTCCTCCTTCCATCAATTTCGTTCAGATATACCTTTTTCACCAGTCTATTGTTATCCATTCTCGCCACATGACCATACCATCTCAGTACATTCTCTTCGATTCTGGTGTCCACAGACTTCCTAACTCCAGATATTTCACGAATCACATTATTTTGTATCCTATCCACTCTCTTTACCTCACATACATTCCTCAGCAGTCCCATCTCCACTGCTCTCACTCTTGACTTTTCGTTTTCATGCCATACCATAGTCTCATACCCATATGTTAAAGTTGGCACTAACACTAATTAATGCAAGCCTAGTGCAGCTGCAACACTCAAGCCTCTTTTTCATATCAAAGCCTTCATTGCACCAACTACTTTCCTTCCTTGTGTCACTCTACTTTCCACGTTTTTTGCACGTGTTCCTCTTTTTTCTATCACTGTTTCAAGGTATTTGAACTCTCTCACCAATTCTAATTTCTCTCCATTCACTGTAACATCGCACTAAGAGTCACCTTCTCTCTCAGTAACCATCACTTTACTTTTTTTTTCTATATCTACTTTCAAGGCACGATGCTCACAGACGTCAGCAAAGCTCTACACTAGTCTACTAAGTTCATGTCTGGTACTTGCAGCTACTAATGGATATTATATATATTAAATGTAATATATGTACCGTATATATATATATATATATATATATATATATATATATATATATATATATATGTATCGTCAGGTCAGGTGCGGGTAAGGGGATGGGTCTGTTATGATGTGGCAGGGGTAAAACAGTTCTGCTGTCGGGCCCTGCTGCGGATGTCACTGATTGCATTGCGCAGTTGACCCTTGTGCGGTGTGGTGCGGTGAGGATCTGTCCGTTCTCCCCTTTGGGGCTAAGATGCGAATGAATGTGTTTGAATGGATGAGTAAATGGGGAGTGTGTCGTCCTGTCTCGGCTACCTCCCTTTCCTTGGGGGAAGCAGCCTAGGTATATATATATATATATATATATATATATATATATATATATTATCATCATCAGCCATTATAAGTCCACTGCTGAACAAAGGCCTCTCCCAACCTTCTCCACGAATTCTTTGGCTGAGCCAATCTTTGCCACGTTTTCCCTGCAAATTTCTCTATCTCATCTCTCCACCTCCTGTCTGGCCTTTTTCTGCTACGCCTACCATCTCTTGGTGTTCAGTCTGTCAACCTATTGCTCCATCGATTATCCCTTGTTCTTGCTACATGGCCTGCCCACCTCCATTTCTGTTCGTTTATAACTTCTATAATATCTCTGACTTTACTCTGCTCTCTCTCCCAAGTTGATCTTTTCCTGTCTCTTAAAGATATTCGCAACATTGACCTTTCCATTGCTCTCTGAGAACGAATTAATTTATTTTCCATCGATTTTGTCAGTTTCGAAGTCTCACAACCATACGTCATAGCTGGAATTATACATTCGTTATATACTTTTCGTTTTATACAAACTGGCAAGCTACTTATCATAATGTCTCTATGTTTACCGAAAGCTTTCTATCCAATTGTAATGCGTCTTTTTATTTCGCTGTCATGATCTTTCGTTAATTTTAGTATTTGTCCCAGGTAATTGTACTCCTCAACTTCTTCAAGAATTTCTCCACTTATTCTTATGACGCTCGTTGGTGTTTGAGGTTTAAACATTAGTTTTACTCCGGTTCATCTTTAGCCCTACTTTGAGACTTTCTCTGTTCAGGTCATTTAACATTTCTTGCAACGTCTCTGCTTTTTCTGAGATTAGGACAATGTCATCTGCAAATCTTAAATGGTTTAGCTTTTCTCCATCTATGTTTACTCCT
Organism: Coenobita brevimanus; assembly: GCF_032717465.1. Lineage (NCBI taxonomy): Eukaryota > Metazoa > Arthropoda > Malacostraca > Decapoda > Coenobitidae > Coenobita > Coenobita brevimanus. The sequence continues at coordinate 38,879,305 of NC_136983.1, read as the reverse complement.
TTGTTTTCCCACTCTAGCTTTCTGAAAATACTTTCTAGGCATGCTGTAAATGACTTTGGTGAAATTGTATCTCCCTGACGCACGCCCTTCTCAATCTTAATTTTCTCTGAGTCCTTATGTAATTTAACTGTAGCAGTTCCCTCTTTATATATGTTTTCGAGCAGTTTTACAATGTTCTCATTCACTCCTTGTTCTCGCAATGAATTTATAATTGCTATGTGCTCCACTGAGTCGAAAGCCTTTTCGTAATCAACAAAACTTAAGCACAGTGGTTTATTATATTCTTTAGTTTTCTCAATTAGCTGATTCATTGTGTGTAGATGATCAGTGGTCGAATACCCGCATTGGAATCCTGCCTGTTCACGAGGTTGGTTTTCCTCCAAATTTGTAGCTATTCTATTTGTAAGGACTTTAGTGAAAACTTTGTAAATGACTGATAGCAAGCTAATGGGTCTATAGTTACTAAGGTTTTTTGAGTCGCCCTTTTTATAAAGTAGAATAACAATTGCATTACACCATGTTTTGGGAATTTTCTTCTGTTTTATACATTGGGTAAATAAGTGAGCAAGCCTATTTTGTACTTCTGCTCCTGCATCCAACAGTAAATCTGCTACTATTCCATCTTCTCCCGGAGCCTTCCCTATTTTCATATTTTTAAGAGAAATATTTACTTCGTCTGGTGTTATCTCAAGTACCGGTATTTCACTTGTGTCAATAGAAAAGTTAGCTATTGGTAGTACTGTCTTTGATGCATAAAGTTCTTTGTAAAATTCTTCAACTCTCTTCAGCATTTAATGGCTTCACCGTTTGTGTCTTTTAGTGATGTAATTTGTTGCTTTCCAAGTGCCATTTTATTTCTGACCTGTTTCAGACTTTTTCCTTTTTTGATGGTTTCTTTGATTTGATCCATGTTTCTCTTTCTTTTTTCTTCTCTTTGTCTTTTGTTGATAAGCTTATTTAATTCCGCTCGTTCTATTTCATCTTTCTTTGTTTTTACTTTCATTACCTTTTTTTTTTTTTTTCATAAGCTCAAGTGTCTTCTCTGAATACTTCCTGCCTTTGGTTGTATTAGGTTTTCCTACTACCTCCGCTAATTCTTTTAGGACTTTTGTTAGTCTGTCATTCAGCTGATCAATGTCACATTCAGCATAACTGAGAGCCTGAAATCTGTTCCTTATTTCCAACTGAAAAGCTGTTTTGTTTTCGCTGACTTTTATTGGGCATATCTTTTTGTCTTTAATCATCTTCTTTCTTTCACTTTTGAGATTGAATCTTGCTGTGCAACCCACCATTCTATGGTCACTTCCAATATTTACTTTGTTGATAACTGTGACGTTTGTGACTGTGTTATTCTTATGATACCAGTCAGAATGTCTCAGTACTGGAACTTGATTCTCCCGAAATTGCCCCACTTAAAATAGAGACAAGATTCGTAAAATCCATCCTAGACAATTTACCTACCAACAAAGCTCCAGGCCCAGATGGAATTCCGCCAATTGTTTTGAAAAAGTGTTCCCCTGAACTTGCCTCTGTCTTAGAAAAATTATTCAGACTATGCATACGTACTTCTTTATTCCCAAATTCATGGAAAGAAGCCAATATCCACCCAGTTCCTAAGAAAGGAAGTTCGTCTGACCCCTCCAATTACAGACCAATAGCTGTCACATCTTCTCTTGGTAAGGTATTTGAAACTTTAATTAATAAGCATATTGTTAAACATCTTGAATCCAACAACTTAATTAGTGATAGACAATACGGTTTTCGCCACGAAAGATCCACCATTGACATACTCAATCTCTTAACTCATACCATCCATCAATCAATTGATCTTTTTTGGAGAAACTCATGCAGTAGCTCTTGATATCTCTAAAGCTTTCGACAGAGTATGGCACCGTTCCCTGCTGTCCAAACTCCCTTGCTATGGACTAACGTCTTTTGTTCCTTTGATTTCTTTTTATCTTAGTGAAAGGAAAATAAGAGTAAAAGTAGATGATGTATATTCGAATTTCCACTCAATTATCGCCGGCGTGCCGCAGGGATCAGTTCTGGCGCCAACCCTATTTCTGGTTCATATTAATGATCTCTTATCTGTCACTCACAATCCAGTTCACTCATATGCAGATGACTCAACACTACATAGTTCATTCACACTCAGACATCCATTTACAAAGTCTAATATCTCTACCTCTCAACTCAGTACAGCCATCTCCTTAAATCAAGATCTAGCTACAATCAGTGAATGGGGACAAAACAACCTTGTCTCTTTTAATGCTAGTAAAACTAAATATATACAGTTTACTAATAGACAGATATTGCCAGATTCGTACATTACCTTCAGTGCTACTAATATTCCCATTTCCAAAAGTATTGAAATTCTTGGTGTCTCACTTAACAGTGCCCTCAGCTGGACCTCTCATGTCAGATCACTTGCTAAAACCGCCTCAAAGAAACTTGGATTATTGTACAAAGTCCGTAACTTCTTCGCCGATGAGCAGTTAGCTATATTTTATAAGAGTCATGTGCGCTCTCAGCCTGAATATTGCTCACCCTTGTGGAATGGTTGTGGAGAGGTTGCATTAAGACAACTAGACAAAATTCAGAATAAAGCTGTTAGAATCATTTACAACCCTGCCATTACATATAAACTACCTCCCCTGCAAGTAAGAAGGAATGTTGTCTCCCTTGCATTATTTTACAGATATTTTTTTGGCAAATGCTCAGATGAAGTTGCGTCCATGGTGCCATCTCTCCATGCCTTCCCTCGTGCTACACGGGCATCTGGTAGCGCTCATGACTGGAATGTCACTCAACCATATTGCAGAACTTCTGCCTATCAGAATTCTTTCATTCCCCAAACTGCATATCTCTCTGGAACTCGCTTCCCCAGAGTTGTTTTCCTCCAAATTTTAACCCACAACTGTTCAAGTCTAACTGTTACAGATATTTTATGAACAGAGGACACCAGTAATCTGGTGTATGGATTTTTTTTTTTCCCCATTTGTTTTTCCTTCCTCCGTTCTGTTATTAAAAAAAAAAAAAAGAAAATTTGCTATAATGAAGTCGATTTCATTCTTTGTTTCTCCATTTCAGCTTCTCCAGGTCCACTTTCTCCGGGTTCTTTTGTGAAAGAATGTGTTCATTATTCTCATGTTAAACAATTCTGCAAAGTTTACCAACATTTCTCCTCTTTCGTTCCTTTCTCCCACTCCAAATTTTCCCATACATGCTTCTCTATTTTTTGATTTTCCAACTTTTGCATTGAAGTCTCCCATGAGTATAGTATAGGTGGTCTTTTCTTCTTCCATAATCTGGGAGATGTCATCATAGAATGTTTCAATTTCTTCATCTGAGCTCTGAGAAGTTGGTGCATATACTTGTATCACTTTCAGGGTATACTTTTTGCACAGTCTAATTACAACCACTGCTGCTCTGTCAGATGCACTGCTGAATTTAACAATGTTGTCTGCAAGATTTCTGTTAATTAGAAATCCTACACCACTAACTCTTTCATTTTCCCTTCCTCTGTGGTAAAACAGGTGGCCACTGTCATTTAGCTGAATTATTTTTTCTTCTTTTCCGTGGGTCTCACTCGAACCTACAATATCACAAGTAATGTTTTCCAGTTCAGGCATTAAGTTATCAAATTCGCAATCTTCAGCGAGGCTTCTTACATTGTATCCATAGATCTTCATTGATTTAAGAGTGTTTAATATCCCAGTCTCTATCTTGTCAACACAATGCTTACTCACTTTCGGTGGCACACTGCCCATAAGCACAGGAGGCAGTGCGGTTGGACCTTTAATAGACGATGATCCAACAGGAACGCCCGTCAAATACTTTGCAATAGAACTCATGTTTGGTTGGGAGGATTGTGGAAAATAATCTCACATCCCTGCCACATAGTTTCTGGTGAGATGCAATTTTTTCTGCCACCTTATTCGTTATATTCGGTGGAGCCCTATATATCTATAGAGGGTCTCAAGGTCCGCGCCGTCTAAGACAGTACCTTGTATATCTACAAGGCCTTCCCCTATCCGCCACCCGGGGATGCGCCAGGTAGCAGTGGGATCCTGCCCCTTATATATATATATATATATATATATATATAATATATATATATATATATATATATATATATATACGCCCATCTGTGTACCTATATACACACCTATATGTATCTATATCTATCTGTGTATCTGTCTATCTACATATATTTATTCTTTTTCAGAAGTTGAGGAAAGGCGATTAAAAGTAAAATGATATGCCCAGTAAAAGTGGGTGAAAACAAAGCTGCCTTTCAGTTATAAATAACGAACGGATTGGTCTCTGTGTTATGCTGGGTGTGATATTGGTAAGTTGAATGATAGACTCACAAAAGTGCTAAAAGAATCTGCGGCTGTAGTAGGGAAACTTAATACAACCAAAGCCAATAAGTTTTCAAAAACAACTATCGAGCTTATGAAAAGAATAAAGGAGAAGAACGAAAAAACAAAGATGAATTTAAAAAAAGCGGAAGTATGTAAGCTTATCACCAAGAGACAGAAAAATGAAAAGAAAATTAAACATGGATCATTTCAAAGAAATCATCACAAAAAGAAACCGTCTGAAATGGGTCGATAGTTACTGAGGTCTTTTGAGTCGTCTTTTTTGTTATGAAATATATATATATATATATATATATATATATATATATATATATATATATATATATATATATATATATATATATATATATATATATTGCATTGCACAGTGCTTTGGGAAGTTTCTTCTTTATACACTGAATAAATAAGCGGGCGAACCTATTTTGTAGTTTCATTAAGCAACGTTGGGTCTGGTTAGTACTTGGATGGGTGACCGCCTGGGAACACCAGATGCTGTTGGCATCCCTACGTGTCAAGTGGGGTTGGTGGAGGATTAGTGCCCCTCCCTGTAAAACAATTAACTCTAAGCCTTTGCCCACCCCGTTTGGGATACATGGCGTCTGGCAATGAAAATAAATGAAATGAATTCTTGCATCCGACAGTAAATCTGCTATACTTTCATCTTCTGGTGCCTTCCCTCTTTTCATACTCTTAAGAGAAATGTTTACTTCTGCTGGTGTTACCTCTGATATTTCACATGTCAACTGTAAAGTTAGCAATTAGAATTGTTGTTTCTTTATACATACAGTTTTTTGTAAAACTCCTCAGCCCTCTTCAACATCCTGTGTCTGCATTTAATAATTTCATCGCTTTTGTCTTTCAGTGATATATATATATATATTTTTTTTTTAATGCGAGGAAGAAGGAACTAAAGGCCATGAGCCCGCAGTAACAGTTCCCTCCAAGAGAAAAACAAAATACAATAGAGAGCCAAATTCAAGATCCGATCATTTTGAGATGCCTGGACACACTACGTTTGAAAGACTGGAGATCATAGGCAGCAGGAAATACAGACAGAGGGAGACAGTTACAGAGATGACCTGTTGCATACATGAAAGACTGGGAGTAAAGGTTAACTCTTGCATTAGAGAGTTGGACAGAAAAGGGATGAGAGTTTGCTGCCAGACGGGTGCTACGCGCCCGTCATAGAGGTGGAGGAATGCAAGCAGACAGTTCAGAGGAGCAGTGACCATTAAAGTAGCGATAGAAAAGAGATAAAGATGCAACAGTGCAGCGAAGAGACAGAGGTTGAAAGGAGTCAGTAAGAGGAGGAGAGTTAATGAGACAAAAAGCCTTTGACTCCACCCTATTGAGAAAAGCTGTATGTGGGGAGCCTCCCCACACATGAGAGTTGTACTCCACACAGGGGCGGATAAAACCCCTGTATAGAGTCAACAATTGTGCTGGGGTAAAGAAAGAGCGGAGTCGGCTTAGCACACCCAATCTCTTGGAAGCAGATTGTACAAGAGATGTAATATGATCTTTCCAAGATAAGTCCCGAGTAAATGAAACCCCAAGCATGTTAAAGGATGATGCAGGATTAAGCTGAATATTATTAAACATTAGTGGGTATACCTGTGGAAGATTTTGTCGGGTTGATAGGTGTAAGAACTGAGTCTTATATGCATTAGAAACAACAAGATTATTTTTACCCCAGTCAGAGATACGAGCCAAGTCAGACATTAGGTGTGCCATAGCCTCATCCCTTGTTTGTTGAAGTAACTGTTGAGATGGGCGTTGCGGGAACCGAATGGAAAGGTGAAGGGTGGAGTCATCAGCGTATGAGTGGATAGGGTTAGGTGTACAGCTTAGATCATTGATGAATAAAAGGAAGAGAGTTGGTGATAGCACAGAGCCCTGAGGAACACCACTGTTGATAGATCTAAGAGAAGAACGATGGCTGTCTACAACAGCGGCTATAGAACGACCAGAAAGGAAGCTGTAGATGAAGGCACAGATAGAAGGATAGAAACCGTAGGAGGGCAGTTTGGAAATTAAAGATTTGTGCCAGACTCGTTCGAAAGCCTTTCAGATGTCAAGTGCAATGGCAAAGCTTTCGCAAAGTCCCGAAAGGAGGATGACCAGGAGTCTGAAAGGTAGGTAAGAAGATCGCCAGTGGAGCGTCCCTGACGGAACCCATACTGACGATCGGAAAGAAGGTTGTGATAGGAAAGATGCCTTAAAATTTTTCTATTGAGAATTGACTCGAAAACTTTTGAAATACAGGATGTTAAAGCAATTGGACGATAGTTGGAGGGTTGGGAGTGGTCACCCTTCTTTGGGACTGGCTGAATGAGAGCAAACTTCCAGCAAGAAGGAAAGGTACAAGTTGACAGACAAAGGTGAAAGAGTTTGCCTAGGCAGGGTGTAAGCACAGAAGCACAGTTCTTGAGAACAACAGGAGGGACCCCATCAGGCCCATATGCCTTGGTAGTACTGAGGCCAGTGATGGCAGAAAATATATCAACTGAAGATATTTTAATGTCAGCCATGAGGAAGTCAGAGGCGGGAAGTGATGGAGGAACAGCACCAGAATCGTCTAAGGTGGAATTGGAGGAGAAAGTCTGTGCGAAGAGATCTGCTTTATCAGTAGAAGAAATAGCTACAGAACCATCAGAGTAGAAAAGAGGAGGGAAGGATGATGAGGTAAAGTTTATAGAAAGATTTTTGGCAAGGTGCCAGAAGGAGCGGGAAGAATACGAGTTGGAGAGTTGAGAGCATTTAGTATGGATGAAATTATTTTTAGTAGAGTGAAGAACAGACTTAGCACAATTCCGGGCAGAAACGTAAAGATGATGTGATTCAGTGGTGAGTTGGCTCCGGTACCTTTTGTAGGCCCTCTCCTTGTTGCGGACAGCATTAGAACAAGCGTGATTAAACCAAGGCTTTCTTGCGTTAGTCAAAGGATATGAGAAAGGAATGTATGCTTCCATGCCCGAGAGAATAACCTCCGTAATGTGCAAGGCACACTCAGATGGCTCCCGGCCATGGAAGCAATAATCATTCCAGGGAAAATCAAAGAAGTACTGCCTGAGGGCCTCCCAGTCTGCGGCTTCAAAATGCCACAGACGACGTTTCCCTGGAGGGTCCACAGGCCGTACCGGAGTGATAGGACAGGTTAAGATAATATTTTGTTGTTTTGCTAGTTTCATTTTACTTCGGGCCTTTTTCAGACTTTTTCCTTTTTTGATGGTTTCTTTGATCTGATCCATGCTTTTCGTTTTTGTTTTCATCTCTCCGTCTCTTATTGATATGCTTATTCAAATCTGCTCCTTCTGTTTCATCTTTCTTTTATACGTTCATCTTTTTTTTTTTTCTTGAGTTAGAGGGTCATTTCTGAATACGTGTTGGCTTTGGTTGTATTACGCTTCCCTACTCTCTACGCTGATTCTCTTAGCACTTTTGTTAGTCTATCATTCAACTCATCAGTGTCTTCCTCAGCATAAAGTAAAGCCTTTTTTTTTTTTTAAAATGCGAGGAAGAAGGAACCAAAGCCCATGAGCCCGCAATAACAGTTCCATCCAAGAGAAAAACAAAATATAAGAGAGAGCCAAACTCAAGATCAATTCATTTCGAGATGCCTGGACACATTGCATTTCAAAGACTGGAGATCATAGGCAGCAAGAAATACAGACAGAGGGAGAAAGTTCCAGAGTTGACCTGTTGCATAAATGAAGGACTGGGAGTAACGGTTAACTCTTGCATTAGAGAGTTGGACAGAAAAGGGATGAGAGTTTGCTGCTAGACGGGTGCTAAGCGCCCGTCGTTAGTTTGGAGGAATGCATGCAGACATTTCAGGGGAGCAGTGACCATTAAAGTAGCTATAGAAAAGAGATAAAGATGCAACAGTGCGGCAAAGAGACAGAGGTTGAAGGGAATCAGTAAGAGGAGGAGAGTTAATGAGGCGAAAAGCCTTCGACTCCAACCTATTGAGAAGAGCTGTATGTGGGGAGCCTCCCCACACATGAGAGTTGTACTCCACACAGGGGCGGATAAAACCCCTGTATACAGTCAACAATTGTGCAGGGGTAAAGAAAGAACAGAGTCGGCTTAGCACACCCGATCTCTTGGAAGCAGATTTTACAAAAGACGTAATATGATCTTTCCAAGATAAGTCCCGAGTAAATGAAACCCAGAGCATGTTCAAGGATGATGCAGGATTAAGCTGAATATTATTAAACATTAGTAGGTATACCTGTGGAAGAATTTGACGGGTTGATAGGTGTAACAACTGAGTCTTATATGCATTAGAAACAACAAGATTATTTTTACCCCTGTCAAAGATACGAGCCAAGTCAGACATTAGGTGTGCCATAGCCTCATACTTTGTTTGTTGAAGTAACTGCTGAGATAGGCGTTGCGGGAACTGATTGGAAAAGTGAAGGGTGGAGTCATGAGCATTTGAGTGCATAGGGTTAGATGTACAGGTTAGAAGGTCATTGATGAATAAAAGGTGGAGAGTTGGTGATAGGACAGAGCCCTGAAGAACACCACTGTTGATATATCTAGGAGAAGAATGATGGCCGTCTACATCAGCGGCTATAGAACAACCAGAAAGGATGCTAGCAATGAAGGCAATTATGGAAGGATGGAAACCATAAGAAGGCAGTTTGGAAATTAAAGATTTATGCCAGACTCGATCGAAAGCATTTAAGATGTCAAGTGCAATGGCAAAGCTTTCGCCAAAGTCCCGAAAGGAGGATGACCAGGAGTCTGGAAGGTAGGTGAGAAGATCGCCAGTGAAGCGTCCCTGACGGAACCCGTACTGACGATCAGAAAGAAGGTTGTGATAGGAAAGATGCCTTAAAATTTTTCTATTGAGAATTGACTCGAAAACTTTTGAAATACAGGATGTTAAAGCAATTGGACTTTAGTTCGAGGGTTGGGAGTGGTCACCCTTCTTTGGGACTGGCTGAATGAGGGCAAACTTCCAGCAAGAAGGAAAGGTACAAGTTGACAGACAAAGGCGAAAGAGTTTGCCTAGGCAGGGTGTAAGCACAGAAGCACAGTTCTTGAGAACAACAGGAGGGACTCCATCAGGCCCATATGCCTTGTTAGTATTGAGGCCAGTGATGGCAGAAAATACATCAGCTGAACAAATTTTAATGGCAGCCATGAGGAAGTCAGAGGCGGGAAGTGATGGTGGAACAACACCGGAATCGTTTAAAGTGGAATTGGAGGAGAAAGTCTGTGCGAAGAGATCTGCTTTATCAGTAGAAGAAATAGCTACAGAACCATCAGAGTAGAAAAAGAGGAGGGAAGGATGATGAGGTAAAGTTGTTAGAAAGGTTTTTACCAAGGTGCAGAAGGAGTGGGAAGAATTCGAGTTGGAGAGTTGAGAGCATTTAGTACGGATGAAATTATTTTTAGCAGAGCAAAGAACAGACTTAGCACGCTTCCGGGTAGAAACGTAAAGATGATGTGATTCAGGGGTGGGTTGGCTCCGGTACCTCTCCTTGTTGCGGACAGCATTAGAACAAGCGTGATTAAACCAAGGGTTTCTTGCGTCAGTCAAAGGATATGAGAAAGGAATGTATGCTTCCATTCCCGAGAGAATAGCCTCCGTAATGTGCAAGGCCTGAAATCTGTTCGTTATTTCTATATGAAAGGCTTCTTTGTTTTTGCTTACTTTTATTGGGCATATCTTTTATTTCTAATCAGCACTCTTCTTTCACTTCTTTAACTGGATCTGGCTCTGCTATCCACCATTCTATGGTCACTTCTTTTATATACTTTGTTGATAACTGTCACATTTATGATCGAGTTATTCTTATTTGCTATAATGAAGCCAATTTCATTCATTGTTTCTCCATTTGGACTTGCTAGGTCCATTTTCTCCCTGTTTTTTTAATTTTATTTTTTATTTTATTGTAAAGAATGTGTTCATTATTCTCGTCTTATACATTTCAACAAAATTTACCACCATTTCTGCTCTGTCATTCGTTTCTCCCACTCCGAATTTATCCATGCATGATTCTCCATTTTTCAGCTTGCCAACTTTGGCATTGAAGTCTCCCATGCGTTTAGTATACCTGGTGGTCTCTTCTTCCATAAGCTGGGAGATGTCGTCATAGAATGTTTCTGTTGCTTCCTCTGAGCTTTGAGAAGTTGGACCATATACTTGAATTACTTAGGGTTTGTCTACTCTAATTACAATCCCTGTGACACTGTCAGAATCAGTGCTGAATTTAACAATGTTGTCTACAAGATTTCTGGTAATTAGAAATCCTACACCACAAACTCTTTCATTTTTGCCTTCGTCTGTAGTAAAATCGGTGGTTGTTGTCTTAGAGCTGAATTAATTTTTCTTCTTTTCTTTGGATCTCACCCAGACCTACAATATCACAACTACTGATTTCTTATTCAGTTATTAAGGTATAAAGTTTGCAGTCTTTTGTATGACTTTCTTACACTGACAGTGTAGATCTTCATGGATTTCAGATTTTAATGTCTCAGTCTCTGATTTTTCAGTCAAAACTCCAAAACTTATACAAGATTTCTAAGGAAACCCAGTACACTCAAACACTGAGGGTCAGGTGGCTGATCCTTGGAGTCTGAGCCAGGACAAAGTCCTGTGTGGCCACATCCTGTATGATTTTTAACCTGGGATGTATTCTGTGTGGCTTTGCACAGTTTATATCACTTCTTGCTTAGCGATTTCTTCTGCATAATTTACCTTAATATTCTAAAAATCATTATCGACCATAATCACTAGTTACACAATTTTTCTCAAATTACAGCATGGTAATTTTTCACTAGCTGGTATAATACAGTGATCATTCACATATTCTTAGTCTGACCATGAGCTATAACCACTGAGCTCTATAAAATGGAGGGGCTATTTCTGCAGCGAGTGTGTGACTTTGGCTGCCATATGGAAGCACCAGCACTCGTCGCCTCCACCATGGTAATGCAATAGAAACACTGTTATTAGCTTGCTGTCTCTGTTTTACTGTTGCATCTATGTAAGCATATTTATTATAATACAAAAATATATAGAGAAAACGATTTTTTCTGCCTAGTTCTACGAATTGAATGATACATTTGGTCAAGACTACAAAACAATGTCATATGTTGCAGCAGAACATGCCTTTTTTTTTTTCCCTTTTCCTTTATCACCGCATTAAACTTAATGTCTGGTTAATTTTGACAGTAAAGATAAAATTGAAGTCAAAAATTATTATTATCTCAACAAATAAAAGTACTACTTCCATATTTTCCTACACATAAACATACTTCTATAATTATTTCTTAATGATTTTTAAATAGCCGACAATCAACCTAGGGAGCCGAATTCTTTGGTACCAACAGCTTCCTCTGTGATTAATTTCTTAATGTGATATACCCTAAAAAGTCTGCAGCAATTGAAACCATTTTTATTAATTTGTGAACATGACTATCCTCAATGGGGTTGTCAGACATATGGATGTTTAGACATACAGTATATTCTGTGGACAGTAATACTGTGCGAGATGTGTAACACAGCTGTTGAAATAACTAGAGGCACAGGCTGATGTTTTAAGATTTTTTTTTTCTTTAAAATTGGAAAGCATTACTCAGTTTCATGAATGAATTTAATAACACTCAGATTTGCAATGAGGAGGCCTCCCCTGTCTCACTTGCCAACAAAAGTGCTATAATAACTAGGGCCTTTAGATGCTGATAACAATGCTTCTTGAGAAGGAAGAATCTTTTCTCAGCCATTTAACATATCCAGTAATCTTCGAGAATTAGCAACAAGATATATTTCTTACCTGTGAAATGTATTGACGTCTTTCTTCGAAGAATTTTTCCTGTTCCCCCTTTAGCATCTGTAAGCTGTGCAGTGGACCACGACACTATATTGTCAAGATAAATCGGCTGATATCAAAAAGCGCGAGCGTCAGACGAGGTGCATAAACATGGCTGCCACTACATCTGCACCACCCTGGCGGCGGGTACACAAACTACACAGTGCTACCCATGAGAAAGCCTCCTTCATACTATAGAGCTCAGTGGTTATAACCCAAAATTTCATTAGTCCATCATTATATTTTTTCTTACAGGAAGGTGTGATTTCTATATTGGACGGGACGCCTTTCTTCATGGAATCGGTTCCATTGTGAGCCCAAAAGGGAGTCCAATTGTGGATGCACTTAACCACAGGTGAATACTTATAAGTAACCTCTAGATCTGGAGTGACACTTTGGTTTTAATGGCGTGCTGCCAGCTGCACCATATCCAACGCTGCTATTCACTTATACCTAATTAATAATGCCAACTCTGTTTCCATAACTTTGTATATGGAGCAAGACCCTTCAACCACTGTCTGTTCGCCGCACTACTGCATTTTTATCTTTAATCTGTCGCTGCTTAAATGGTTCTTGCTTCTCTGAACTATCTGCTTGCATCCCTCCTCCATTACAGCTGACACATAGCACCCATCTGGATGCCAACTCTCACCCTTTTTTAGTCCAGCTCCCAAATGCAAGAGTTAACTGATACTTCTAATCCTTCATGCATGCAACAGGTCAGTTCTGGAAATGTCATTCTTCTGTCCGTATTTCCTTCTGCCTATGACCTCCAGTCTTTTAAATGCAATGTGTCCTGGCATCTCGAAATTAACGAATCTTGAATTTGGCTCTTATATATTTTTTTTCTTGGAGGGAACAATCGTCAGGGTTTTTTGTATAAAGGAAAGACAAAAGCTATAAACAATTCCAGTATTATTTCTCCCTCTCCTTTACATTATAACATATGAACGCCGTATCTCGGCACTGTTACCTCAGGTTCAGTACATGCAAATTAAGTGGACTGCAGCATGGAGTTGCCTTTCACCTTCAGTTCACCAAGCTCCTACTGGGGGATAGGGAGGTAGTTGAGGGACGTTAGAAAAAGCGGTTAGCAGATCTGCCATGCTGTAACAGTGCCACCAGGTGAAGGCATCCCCTTCCACACTTATGATGTTTAGTGGAAAGGTGTATCACCAACGCACCAGATGGTATGGCAACAGTGACTTTCGTTCAGTAAGAACAGTGATTTTTGCTCACTGGTACCAGTAATTTATCTCCAGTGGTAACAGTGATTTTTGCTAAGTAGTAACAGCAATCTTTGCTGAGCACAGAGTACTGCTGTGCAACCGCCTGCTGCTTTTTTTTAATTTATTGACAAATCTTATTTCATTTGGGAGTTATAGGCTTTGTATTCATGTACACATAAATAATACGGGATTTAGGTCGTTTCTTCTCATTTTACAATAAATACTACATTGTTTTCCTTTAATTTAGGCCGGATTTTCTTCTTTTTGCAACTTATTTCATGCAACTCAGTAGCAGAAAAAAAAAAAAAACTGCTATGGTTCCATATCCTTTCCATACCACTTATTCATGACTAGCATCCTATTATGGCGCAGATCGTGCTGCAGCTAAACATTCAAAGCGAAGATATGGCAGTTTTAGGTCATGTTAGAGTATAACGGGTATAGCTATGCTCTTAATGACATTGATCTAATTCTTTCATATTTAGATCCTATACTATCCCAACATATTACAGAAGATATATATTTTCAAAATACATATGTATTGTGGTATTTTGGAACTATTATTATTTTAGTGAGCTCTTTGAACCGTATTCTCATGGTAAATGCGGCTCCCTAACGACTTTTCCTTAGGTATTTATTTTCAGATATAAAGGACAATATCGTTTTCCACTGCATATTGCTGCATGAAGTAAACTTTAGCCTGTAAGAAGCTCTTGTGTGTGTGTGTGTGTGTGTGTGTTTTTTTTATGATATATGCTGAAGTTTCAGGCAGTGGGCAACCTTAATGCTTTATAGGACCGCCAGAAAGCACATGTTGATCAAAATTATGTGAATGATGGCCGCGAAGTTATTGTTGGACTTAGATAAAATAAGATGGGTAAATCTGATACCCACCCCTACTACTCCTTCACAAGGGTTCAGTTACGTCCACGCATGCTCAGTTGTGGCTATATAGAAAGTAGGAAGACTTGCTCGTAACGTCACTACCTTGCCGTCCCTTCCTCCTTCCCCTACGTCATGGCTAAAAAACTGCCGGATTTGCGGGCGACAGAGCACTCAAAATTAAAGTTGGTAAATGTGGAAATTCTTATAGGCACCAATGAAGAGAGCCTGATATCCAGCTTCAACAGCGGACGAAGGACACAGGGCTTGATAAAATTACCAGTGGTATTACAGACTTGAAGTCGATGTTGTAATCACCCAACAGCACTATTAATCACCGTATTGCTGCAATGCAAGCACAAATTGACGTGCAGACCCAAACCACTGCACAACAACACAGTTTCCTAAAGGTGGATCGCAGAGAGCGTGAAATTAAAGTTGGTGGTTCTGCGTGTCTCGAGGAGGAGCAGCCGGTGGGAGGTGCTTCGTCCGACGATGACAAACTGAAATAGATACGGATCACGATCTGAGAGGTGGTAGAAAACCTCATTAGACCTCGGGTGAGACGAACAGCAGCATCTTTCACTGCAGGCTAGGACGTTGAAAAAACAACCGTAAGAGACCCATACAAGTGGCTGTGGAGAGCAAATCTGCACGGGATGGAGCGATGGATAAGTCGAAAAAACTGTGAGCGTGATACTCGAGAGCAGAAATTGTACAAGGATGGAGTAGTCATTGGCAGATGGAACCCACAGCCTTTTAAAATGTGCCACAGATTTGTGATATACGTATTGTTTCATGAAACGTCAATGGTGTTCACACAAAACTGAAAAAAAAAATACGTTCAAAAATTTTTATGTACTGTACTTATGATATAGTCTACATAAATGAGGTTTAAATACCAGTAGATGTTGCATTTCCTGAACATGTAACTTGCAACAGTATTGATGATACTGTTGCCCATCGAAGTGAAACGGTAATGCTCGTAAAAAAATATTTGTATAGGTATGTTATATATGTCTATATTAGTATTAATGATAAAGTGTGGATGCATATTTCGTGTTTGCCAGGTGTGGTACTGGGTCTCTGCTATATGCCTGCTACAGACTCGCCCTATTATGACCCCAATTCATTTAATGTCATACAGGAAAGATTCAAAACTTCCACAAGTAATGCAATGGTTCTTGTTATTGGTAACAGTAACACTACATTTGGCCCTTTGGTTTGGCAGCTGATGGCTGGTAGCACAGGTTGAGCATCCCCATGAATATACATTTTTTGTTATATACAAGAAATAACGAAACAAAGGATTGAAGCCTGCAAATTGTTCACTTCAAGAAGAAATAAAAATAAGATAATAAAGAGACAGATTCAAGACCTATTCCTTTCGAGGTGCCTGGACACATTGGGCTCATTGCGTTTAACCCCTCAATGGCCGCCGGCACTGGTATGTTTATTGAACCGTACTCTACTATCCCAAGCACTCAGGTGATCCCTTTTTCTCGGATGTTTTCGCCCATTTGCTTACAGGCACAGTTAATATTTTTTTCAACTTTATTGTATCATCCGCGAATCATAGCGAATCACAGGATGGGTTCAAGAAGCTAAAAAACATATTGTCAGGTGCGCCAGACGATTTTCTTCACATCTGTAAAAAAAAAAAAAAAAAAAAAAAAAAAAAAAAAAATCGATTTTAGAACTCTGGAAAAATGGTCCTGAGACTGGCTGGGGGAGCCTGCAAATTCCTGAACCCCCAGCCATTGAGGGGTTAAATGACTGGGGGTCGTAGTTAGTAGGAAATACAGACAAACCAAGAAAGTTCCAGAGTTGACCTGTTTCATACTTGTAGGACTGGGAGTACCTGCTAACTCTTGCATTAGAAAGTTGGACAGAAAAAGGATGAAAGTTTGCTACTAGATGGGTGTTACATGCCGCCATTATTTTGAAGGGATATAAGCAGAAAGTTAGAGGAGCAGTGACCAATGAGGTAGGAATAGAAAAAAGAAAAGATGCAACAGTACGGTGAAGAGATACGGTTGAGGTTAAAAGAAGCCAGCAAGAGGAGGACAGTTAATGAGATGAAAAGCCTTTGACTTCCCTTAAGAAGAGCTGTATGTAGTTAACCTTCCCACATAGGAAAGCTGTACTCTACACAGAGGCAAATCTGCAGTTTACACTGTTTTTAGCTTCAGTTAATTTTGATTATTCACCATATAAACTAAATTATCTAAATATTAGCAGAAGATGTGTAGATCAATTATTTGCAGTAAGACAGATAATGGAGGTGTGTGAGAAGGATTATAAGGTGTTTATGGCATTTGAGAATCTGGAAAAAGCATACGACAAAGTAGACAAAAAGCACTGTGGAAGGTTTTGTGCATGTACGGTGTAGATGGTAAGCAGCTAGGTGCCGTCAAGAATTTTTGTGATGGTAGTGAGGCACGTGTAAGGGTAAATGGGCATTTAAGTGATTGGTTCACAATCAGTGTGGGTGTGCGACAAGGTTGTGTGATGTCCCCATGGTTGTTCAATACATATATGGATGTGGTGATAGAAGTAAAAACGCAAGTGATGGAGAGAGGGATGGTGTTGGTAATGAATGGTGATGGATGGAATATCTCAAATTTGTTGTACACTGATGATGCAGTGCTACTTGCAAATAGCGGATAATAGCTTGGTAGACTAGTCGAGAGTTTTATAGATATCTCTGAGCATCATGCCTTGAGAGTAAAGGTAGAAAAGAGTAAAGTGGTTGTTCTTGAGAGAGAAGGTGACTCCCAGTGTGATGTTACAATGAATGGAAAGAGACTGGAATTGGTGAGAGAGTTCAAACCCCTGAGTACAATGATCGAAAAGAGAGGAAATATGCAAAAGAAGTGGAAAGTAGAGTGACACAATGAAGAAAAGTAGCTGGTGCTATGAAGGCCTTGATAAGAAACAGAGGCTTGAGTGTTGCACCTGCACGAGGCTTACATGAAGGAGTTAGTGTCAGTGTCAACTTTAATATATGGACGTGAGACTACGGTGGGGCATGAAAATGAAAAGTCAAAAGTAAAAGCAGTGGAGATGGGACTGCTGAGGAATGTATGTGGAGTACAGAGGGTGGCTAGGATACGGAATAATGTGATCCATGAATGATGTAGAATGAGGAAGTCTGTGGACACCAGAATTAAAGAGAGTGTTCTGAGATGGTTTAGTCATGTGAAGAGAATGGATGACAATATAGTGGTGAAAAAGGTATATCTGAACGAATCTGAAGGAGGGAGGAGACAAGGTAGGCCAAGAAGAAGGCGGTGGGCTATGGTGGGTGAGTGTGTGAGGAAGAAAGATATGGAAGTTGGTGAGGCTAAGGGTCTGACAAGAGACCGAGTTGGCTGGATGAATTTTGTGGGGAGAAGCATATAACCAGGGATTTGACACCCCTTTTTAACGTGACAGCGTTCATATTGACTCTAACCAGATTAGTATATGTGAAGTTACAGAACGTGATGAAAGGGTTTTGGCCTATCTGATTTAGCCGAGATTCTGTGGGATTAAATGGTTAATGAACAAAAAAAAACTTAGGCCGTCTGGACGTTGCTGCTCCCCAACTTGCCCAAAGGTGGGAAAGGAGGTCCGGATGATGATGATGATTACTAAATAAATCTGTGTTGTTATCGCTGATGATTACCAAATGTATCTGTGTAGTTTATCGATCCCTGAATGATTCTTCAGAACCCAATGTATTTGACTTCATATCCAAACAGTTGCCTAACCTTAACCTCATCCCCATCACTTAAATTACTGTTTTGGGTGATTTTAACGTTCATTATGCAGAATGGTTGTTACATTCTGCCAGGACTGACGATGCTGGTCTGGAGTGCGAGCTGTTTGTAGAACCGTTAATCTCACGCAATTGGTAAAACAATCAACCAGAAAACCAGATAATCCTGACCATAACACCTATCTCTTGGATCTATTCCTGATAAATACTCCAGATGAATATAGGACAGAAGTACTGTCACCACTTGGCTCCTCTGAACTACAGTCTCATCAAAGCCTCATTAGTCAGTTCCCCCAAACCTCCCCATTCTGAGCCTGTCAGGGTGACCAGATGGCATTTTGATAGAGCAGCCTGGGATGGATTCAGAAATTATCTTGCTAATATTCCCTGCCAGTCTTTCTTCTCCTGTGACATCAATTTTGCCCAGTCCCACATTAATGACTTAATACAAGCTGGTATGGAAATATTCATACCAAGTCAACAGTTCACTAAGAGACCAGACTCTCCATAATGGTTTGATAGTAACTGTGCCACAACAACGACCCCAAAATCATTAGCCTATAACTCTTACTTAAAAAAAAAAAAAAAATCTGAATCGCTGTCAATTTAAAATTGCCAGAAACCATGCAAAAGCAGCAATAAATATAACTGAATCAGACTTTTTTCACATCAAAGCATATAATTTCTTATACAGTCCTAATGACAAGAGAATATTCTGGTCATCTCTCAGTTCTTTCAATTATAACTTTAATAAGTCATCACCCATTCCTCCACTATCTTCAGATGGTAACACTACAAATGACCCACGTGGTAAAGTGAACATCCTTCCCAGTAATACATTTGCCAATAATTACTGTACTTTAGAGGATGTCAGGCAAAACACCCCTGTACTAGAACTTGACTCTACCGAAATTACTCCACTTAAGATACAGACGACATACGTACTGTAAAATCCATACGAGACAATTTACCAACCAACAATGCTCCAAGTCCAGATGGAATTCCTTCAATTGTTTGGAAAAAGTGTTCCTCAGAACTCACTCCTATTCTAGCTAAATTATTCAGACTACATATAGATATTCCTTCATTCCCTGATTCCTGGAAAGAAGCCAATATCCACCCAGTTTCAAAGGAAGGAAGTTCCTCTGACCCCTCTTATTACAGACCAATAGCTAGCTCGTCTTATCTTGGCAAAGTATTTGAGACTAATTAATAAGCACACAGTTAATCATCGTGAATCCAACAACTTAATTAGTGATGGTATGGTTTTCGTCACGAAAGATTCACTGTTGATATGCTCAATCTCCTGACTCATACAATCCCCCAGTCAATTAATGAACATGGAGAAATTAACCCATTTATGTCCGTAAAAAATTAAGGTGGTTGGATTTAGCTACTGTTCATATATGATGTTCATTATGATACTACTGCATCATTTCAGATGATATTTTACACATGAGGTTCTCCTTCATGTAGTAATTGGATTTTTTTATTTGTTGCATTAACGCAACGATGGGCACACATCCCACACCTAGCGTTGCAAAAACGCATCGATGGGCACATAGTCGAATGATATTACACAATAATGATATTTATATCCCACTGCAATATGGAATAAAACAGGTTTAATTAAAAAGGCATTTCTCTCTTAAATTTATTTTAAATTGTATTGCATTATTTAAACAAAACATTGATTCCATTACCAATTCAATCAAATGTATTGTGAACTATAACAATTATATAAACATAAAAATAATAAGTATAATACTTAACTTTCAGTTCAAGAAAGAAAATTGTTCATGGTATTGATATTTTAAACTGAAAAATATTCTCCAAAACTCAATAACACAAATGTTCTCCTTTAATTCAATAAAACCCATATTGTACATTATCAGTGAATCTAAATGCTATGATATTTTGATGAGCATTTGACATGCAAAGGAACACTGCACTTTTTGCATACGTACAAAGTTTGGCTCTTACAATATCGACATCGACGACGGCTTTCTGGATCACTTTTTTGGATATTATGACCCAGATTGTCGTACCTGGTATCACTACTAGATGCATTACTCGCTACAAGCATTTTCTGTCTTCCAGGGTTCAAAGGTGCAGATCCATAAGTCTTTAACAGGTGTTGGACTACTTGACGTGTAAATGCTAAAAAGTCTTCTTTGTAGCCCCCTTCCCTGGCAAATAACCATGCGTTATTCGTGCATACATTCAGTAGGTATGCGAGAAGTGGGAAGTACCATTTCTTTCCCCTTATCGCTACACGGTTCTTTGCTATATTCTGGTCCATTCTGTCAACACCACCCATACTTGAGTTATACTTTCCAATTACATGAGGCATTGGGATTGTAATTACTTTGTGCACTGATGCCGAAAAACGTTCCACTTGTTTCTTCGGATTCACACCGTACTGAGTAGATCCCACTGTAACCACACCATTATCATTCCACATTACCATGATGATGCCAGAATCCTTCTCCATATAATGTTCTTCAGTTCCTCTGGGACGTTTCTCAAACTGTGCTTTGTTACTCAGCGGACATTTTTCTGTTCTATTGATCCGAACTGTACCAGTAGCAGAGTGACCTCTTTGTTGTATTTCCTCTAGTAATTTCAGTGAGGTGAAAAAGTTATCAAAGAAGAGTGAATATTTTCTACCTGGATAATACAACTCAAATTGGTCAAGCATGTTTAGTATAACTTCACCTCCTAAACCAAATATGTCTTTATAGTTTGTATGGTTTTTACCTTCATGTTTCCCTTGGTACAGATCAATATGGTAGCAATACCCAAGTGGAGTAGCTGCTACCCATGCTTTGTAACCCCAACGGATAGGCTTGCCTCTTATGAACTGTTTTGTTGGGTGGCCTCCGTAGTATGGAATCATGGATTCGTCAATGGACACAGTTGTAAGTCCAAAGGCTGCTCCAAATTTGATAAATCTGTCATTCAATATATCCAAGAACGGACGTACTTTTGCAAACTTGTCCTGTTTTTGAAGCTGAGTGTTGTCTGCTGCATGGAAATATTTCATAATTTCATCAAATCTATTTCTTCTCATCGAATTGGCAACAAGGTCATTTCTTACGTCAGTTTCTGTAGCCCAATAAAGACGACGTCGTGGCACAGTGCAGTATCCTGAGAGCAATAATATACCAATAAAAACCTTCATCTCGTTGCTTGATAGCTGGAATGAATGATTACCTCTTTGAACTGCATATAATACTGTGTCTTTGGTCAGCCTTTCTATTGCAGTGATGTCTAGGAAGAGATCAAATATTTCATGGGGTTGACGAGGTATATCAGTAATACTAGGTTTATAGGGATAGCTTGTGAGTTCGTGTTTGGAAGGCACGTCTTCTTCAACCCACTGTCGAATCTTCATGCGCTTTACGTTTTGACTTGTCTTTCTACCACTCATCTTAGCACTCTCCTTGGCTTTTACATTAAACTTTCTAGCATTCGATTGTGATGTATCGGGCTTTGAAGTACTCTCCTCTACTACTTCTTGCTGTATGTCTTCTGTGGAAGGTCCCATCAGAGCTTCACTGAGAAGTTGCGATCCAGGCAAATTCTTTATGTCAACTTCATCTTCTTCTCCTGAGTCTTCATCTGTAACATTCCCATCTACAGGTGGTGTTATGTAGACAGATATTTGGCCCTCTGACCTTGTTACCCCTATCTCATCTTTATCTTCATCTTCGCTGTTTTCATCTTCCAGCACTCTGTCAAGTTCTTCTGCTATCTCACTCAACGTCAAACCTCTGTGGAGGGAAAAAAAAATGCTTTATTAGACTGATAAATATTGCTCACACTCTGTGTTGTCTTTATAAATATAATTCTTTATACTGTATAAATCTAAAGTATTACAGTGTATGGGGCTTGATGCCCATCGTTGCAACAATGCAACACTTACACAGGGACACCTTCCCATCGTTGCGTTTTTGCATCCTCCAAAAAAGGCAAAATATTCAAAAGGATTTGAAGTACATAGAAATTCTTAAAATACTCAGTATTTGGTAAACAGCACTAGAAATATCTTGGCTTCATGTTAAAAGTAAAAAATCTAGAAAAATTTTATAATAAGTATAGGTCTTACCTTAGTTTGTGTGTAGACATGGTGAAGTAACTTTTGCTGCTTTTTTAGATTACCCTCATTAATAAACTATGGTACCTAGAAGAGAAACACAGAATGCGTGTGTTAGCTATGAAAGTCAGCCTTGCACTGAATGCTAGTAGTTCTCTTCCAGGCCATACACAGTCAGTACAGCTTCCATCATGTTGATGCATGTTTACTGTTGCGAAAACGCAACCACGGTATAGTATGGGTTAATACTGTAGCCCCTGATATTTCTGAAGCTAATGACAGAGTGTGGCACTGTTCCCTGCTATCCAAACTCCCTTCCAATGGACTAATGTCTTTAGTTCCTCTGATTTCTTCATAGCTCACCGACAGAAAGATAAGAGTTAAAGTGGATTATGTCTATTCCAATTTCCACACGATTAATGCTGGCATGCCACAAGGATCTGTTCTGGCTCCAGCCCTGTTTTTAATTCATATTAATTATCCCTTATCCGTCACCCATAGTCCCAACCATTCATATGCAGATGACTTACCCGGTAACACTTCACAGTTCATTCACACTTAAACACCCATTCACAATGTTCAACATCTCAGACTCACAACTCAGTAGTGCAATCTCCATAAATCAAGACTTATCTAAGATCACTGAAAGGGGAAAAAGTAACACTGTCTCATTTAAAACTAGTAAAACTTAAAACATACAATATAATGATGGACTGATATTGCCCAATTCCTATACTACCTTCAATGATACTAATATTCATACCTCTCATATTAGTTCACTTGCTAAAAGTGCTTCAATGGAACTTGGATTATTGCACAGAGTCCGTAACTTCTTTACTGATGTGCAGCTAGCTATAAATTATGTCATGTGAGCTCTCAGCTGGAGCATTGCTCACCCTTGTAGAATGGATATGGAGAGGTTGCACTAAAACAACCAAAGTTCAGAATAAAGATGTTGGAATTATTAATAATCCTATTATTACAAATGAACTACCTCCAGTACAGACATGAAGGAATATTGCCTCCCTTGCATTATTTTACAGATACTTAAATGGCTAAGTTGCATCCATTGTGCCACCTCTCCATGCCTTCCCCCGTGCTACACTGACATCTGGTAGTGCTTGTGACTAGACTGTCTTACTGCTGCATTGCAGAACTACTGCCTGTCAGAATTCTTTTATTCTCCCAACTGCATCACTTTGAAAATTGCATCCTCAAAGTGGTTTCCCCACGAACTTCAACGTATGGCTGCTCAAGTCCAACTGTTCCAGATTTTTAATGAGTAGAGGTCACTTGTAATCTGCTGTATGGATTATTTTTTTTATTCATTAGTTTTTCCTTTTTCTGTTTTGTTATTTAAAAAGATAAACAAAATAAAACCTGTGAATAGAGTCAACTACTGTGCAGGGGTAACAATGGCACAAAGTCAGCTTAGCACACCTAATTTCTTGGAAGCAGATTTTACAAGAGAGGCAAGATGATCTATCCAAGATACATCCCGAGAGACTGAAACCCCAAGTATGTTCAAAGATGATGCAGGATTGAGCTGGAAAGTGTTAAAAATTAGAGAATAGTCATATTGTAAATTCTGAAGGGTCGAAAGATGTAAGAACTATTTTTTTTGATGCATTGAAAACAACATTACTCTTACTCCAATCAGATATAGGAGTCAAGTCAGAAAATGAGTCATAGCCTCATCCCTTGTTTATTGAAGTAACTGCTGAGATGGACACTGCGGGAAGTGAATGGAAAGGTAAAGGGTGGAGTCATCAGCATATGAGTGAACTGGGTTAGATGTACAGTTTAGAAGGTTATTGATAAATAGAAGGAAGAGAGTTGGTGAAGGGATAGAGCCCTGAGGAACACCACTAATGATAGCCTTAGGAGAAGAATGGTGGCCGTCTACAACAGCAACTACAAAATGGTCAGAATGGAAGCTAGAGATGAAGGAACAGATAGAAGGATAGAAATCATAAAAGGGCAATTTGGAAATTAAAGATTTTTGCCAGACTCGAGCGAAAGTCTTTGATAATACAGAGGTAGTGGCAAAGCTTTCACCAAAGTTTCAAAAAGAAAATGAATAGGAACCTAAAAAGAAGGTGAGAAGATCACCAGTGGAGCGTTCATGGCAGAACCCATAATGACAATTGGAAAGAATGTTATGATATGAAAGGTGCTTTAGAATATTTTTGTTAAGAATAGATTTAAGAACTTTAAAAGTACAGAATCTTGAAGCAGTTGGGCGATAGATGGAGGACTGGGAATGGTCACCCTTCTTTGAGACAGGTTGAATGAGGGCACACTTCCATCAAGAAGGAAAGGAAAGGTATAAGCACAGAAGCACAGCTCTTGAAGACAACAAAAGGAACCATAAGCCATGTTAGAATTGAGGCCAGTGATGGCAGAAAACATATCAACTGCAAAAATATTAATGTCAGCCATTAGGAAGTCAGAGGGACGAAGTGATTGAGGGACAGTGCATTAATTGTATAAAGTGGTACTCGAGGAGAAAGTCTGAGAGAAGAGTTCTGTTTAATCAGTAGAAGAAGCTGCAGTGTTATGAAAATGGATAAGAGGAGGGAAGGATGATGAAAAGTTGTTAGAAACGTTTCTGGCAAGAAGCCAGAAGGAGTGGGAAGAAACTGAGTTGGAGAGCTCAGATCATTTGGTATGAATACAAGTATTTCATCAGAACGAAGGACAGGCTTCTCACGGTTGTGAGCAGAAACATAAAACTGATGAGATTCGGGGGAGGGGGTGGGGGTTGGCTCGGGTACCATTGAAGGCCCTGTCCTAGTTGCGGTCAGCATTTGATCAAGTGTGATTAAACTATAGGCTACTAGAGTTTTCACACTTTCTTCCCACAGCCTACCAGCAAGTTTCATAAAATAGTTCTATATGACACTCTCATAGCTCAGCAACTGCACAACAAAAATTCAAATAAGCTTATTATTACTCACCAACTTTTCCTCTTTCCGTTGCAAGTATCCCACGATAGCTAGATGGTGGCATTTTGGAGTGAGGAGGGGTTGCATGGAAGAAGTTTTTGGCTTTCAGCATGCCTGTGTTCGGATGGGTACACCCAGTCACAGCCTTAGTGTGCATGTGAGTGAGCCGAGCTAGTCCACACTTTGCTCCTTCCCTGGCCCGCCACATTCAAAGCCCTGATCATTCCCAAGACTCACTGCCTCCTCTGGCTGCTGTCTTGGGTCCTGTCTCATCACCCTGGTTTCTTACCTTATGATTGTACCCTTTTTTTTTTTCCAGTCGTTCCTTGCTGCAGTGTTGCCCCCGTGTGCTGAAATGTGTGTGCCAACAAATAAACTACATGAATACTGCATATTGCTAGAGAAAATATTTCCCCACCAGGTTTTCTGTAGATGCTTCCCACTCTCTTCCTTTTCACACTAAGGCAAAGTAAACTAATATCATACTTTACAAATATTTATTTTACCTGCATTTACTTATGATTATATCACTGTTTTCTATGTGCAGCTATTATCTACAGACACTTATATATACTGTTTATAATTTCATGCACAAGCGCCACTGTCATCAAAGTTCCGAAGGCATCACTCCAGCATGATTTTCTGCTGACATATTCTACATTTCTACTGAGATGACAATGACTGCGGTAGTAACCACATTTTCCAAGTATTCACTGCTATCAAGATAAATATTGCACAGATCACTTTGTCTTCCATGATGACACATCACACTCTCCACTAATGTAGATATTTCATAAACGTCAATGTCGTAAATATAACACAAACGTCACTGTTATAAATGTTTCACCAATTACTTTCCCTTTCATAAAAACACATCACTCTCGTCACTATCGCAGTGATTTAATAAGCGTCACTATCATAGATATTACACAAATGTCACAATCGTAAATATTTCACAAACTTCACTATTGTCAGTACCAAACAAACGTAACTTTCGTAAACATTTCACAAACATCACTGTTGTAAATATAACACAAACGTCACTATCGTATATTTCATAAACGTCATTATCGTTATTGTTACACCAATGTTGCTATCGTTCATACAAACACACATCTCATTCTATAATTTTTCCAGTGTATGATTATATTATCAAAGTAGACCTTTGTGCACAGGGGATCCTCACAGCCTTCGCAGAAGTACTGTCAAGGGTGGAGGTTGTTTTGTCAGTGCAAAGGTCACTTGGCCTGGGGGGGGGGGTAAGGAACCAGACAGAGTGCCAGATTGCTCCATGAAAATGATCACTGGTGGTGGTGGAATAATAACTTATAAGATCAACTGACATGCTCTGGTGTGTCAGCTGATCACAGGGGAAGGAAAGGTGAGGCAAAATGCCGGACAAGCATTCAAGCATTGGTGTGAAAGTGGTCGTGTTGAGGGACGGGGCAGGAGCCATGCCCTGGGTCAAGCTTCACTCTGTCCCTTGACGGGACCTGCAGCATCAGGGTTAAACCATATATATATATATATATATATATATATATATATATATATATATATATATATATATATATATATATATATATTCGTCACAGGATAAACCAAAGGAATGTATGCTTCCATGCTCGAGAGAATGCACAAGGCACACTGAGATGGTTTTCGGTTATGGAAGCAATAATAATTCCAGGGAAGATCAAAGAAGTACTGCCTGAGGGTCTCCCAATCAGCTGCTCCAAAGAACGACAGCCACCGCTTTTTGGGAGGGTCCACAGCCTTTGTGGAGTGATAGGACAGGTTAAGGTGATTAGGTTGTGATCAGAGATGCCCAACAGAGAACAAAGATTACATCATAAACAGAAGGGTAGTTGTAAGGAAAAGGTCAAATAAGGTCAGATATGTTGCAACTCTCTCCAAGGTTGTTAGAGATATGGGTAGGGTGCTGTACAAGCTGCTCTACGTCAATAAGAATAGAAAAGATATGAGCTTGCCACCAGGTGGATCAGTGAAGGGAGAGGAGAACCAAAGATGTGGTGAACATTGAAATCACCTACAATGGAGATTTCAGAGAATGGAGAAATTGATTAGATGTGTTCCTACTTAGAAGTATGATAGTCAAAGAATTTTTTATAGTCAGTAGAAATAGGGGATAAGTAAACACTGATATATTTAGTCAGAGAAAGACAAGATAGCCAAAGCCAGAGGGTATAGAATTCATATGATCCAAGTTCAGGAACAAGACAGAAAGATTTGTTGTTGCTTACATAATCACAACAGCCACCTTTGGCTCTGAAGTGAGTATAGAGATCAATCCATTATTCAAGAAGGGGCAAAAGCTTGGGGCGCACAGCCTTACTCACCCTCTGACTCCCATGTGGGGCCCTTTGGCCAAGCCTGCAGGCAGCAACTCTTCACTACCTTTGGTTAACTCGTTTAGAGATCATCCTGTGAGAAGGATCTGCCTGAGGAAAGATGGCAACGTGCCCATATAGCTGGAATTGGCAATGACGTATTGTATGGGTAATAGGCCTCAATTTAGTCTCATGGAGTAGTTGCTCATTATACACCTGGTTGTACCGACGATATCCCATGATCCTGCAAAGACACCTAGTACCAAAGGAGTCAATTCGCCACATCAAGTCACTGTTTCGTGTCCATGTCTCAAAGCCATAAAGTAAAACAGGGAGCATCAGTGTCCTGAAGTTGCAAACTTTAGTCCTTCTACACAAACAATGAAAATGTCAAATATCCAAATTGAGTGAATTCATACCCCCATAGGCCAGACCAATGCGACGAGAAATATTGTCTGATCTACCATTGTTATGGATCACACTACCAAATCTTACCAAGACTTCTATAATCTCACCACATGCTTGGACAGACTGAACTGCTTCATCCAACAAGCCATCAATTGCCTGGACCTTGGTCTTGGACCAAGATGCCTTTAGTCCCAATGGCTTTGCATTCTCGTTAAATTCCTAGAGGGCACTCTGTAGTATCACCAGCGACACCGCCATGATAATTGTGTCATCAGCAAAGTGAAGGTCAGTAACCCTGAAATTGCCAGTTGATGCCCCACAGTGACTTAGGCCCACAGCCTGGCCCGGTACCTAATCCACGCATGTGTTGAAAAGTGTTTGTGTACAAGCCAGCAATCATTCAGATTCTCCCTGCAGGGATCCCATGGAGTCTCTACCACTCTGCAGCCACTTTGCAACCCAGCAACTGCCTACTGATTTCATCTAGAAGGCACAGCTTCGTCAATCGGAGGCTTCACCAAACCCTGTTTCAGAGGTCTGCCACCAGGTGGTCTACCGTCACCCGGCCTTGATTAAATATTTTTGCGGGGTTTTAATTAAAGACCTGTGAAATTGTACCTAATACTAAGTTTATAATAATATTGCTATTTATAAGAATCTTTTTTCCTATTCAATCCAGCGCATATTCATATACCTGTAAAGAAAAAATAACCAGGCTCTCAGAGAATCTTAGCTTTGGGACTAAAGTAGTGTGCTGTCTGTTTACATATATTTGAATAAATCATGTGCAGTTAGTAAAAGGAGATTACCTTCAGGACTTCTGATGTGTGTATTTTAGCATCCTTTAAAGAAGTAAGCAGTTCCACTGAAAATAATGTACTGAACGATTGCTTAGTTGGTGAATCAGCCATATTAATCCAAACAAACGGCAGTGCGGTATGACACTATAACCATAGAAAAGTATGAGGAGTTGAAGTGTAAACTTACTAAACTATGCAATGGAGCCAGGGAAACATTTAAAAGCATTATTTATGTTAGAATTTAGTTACTAAGATGATCAAGACGTCCAACAGGTCCGTGTTGTTTTGAAAAGTCATACGTCAGGCAGGGCAGCATATCAGAAGGTGCTGCCGAACCTGCGGCTGCGTATCTACTTTCTTTTGTGGATACTAAGGAATGACAAATATTTTAATCACTATTATCCTGTTTTATGGATGGTTCTAGTAAAATTGCCTAGGTTTCATCGTCTATGTTATGTTTACAGAGATGAGTAAACTGACGAAAGCTGAGTTTACAAAATGACATCTATAATACATTATATATAATCAAAGGGCTCCCATATTGTAATTTCTTATTAGCATATCATGCCAGCTCAGTAATTTCATGAGTAAAAACTGTTTTTGGGTGTTTTACTTTGTGTCAAAATTAAAAAGAAATTATGCACTGGTTACTTTTTCAATGCTTACCCCTCATCAGAGCTGGGCGACGGAAGCGAAACAAGTGGCAGATTTCTGGAACAGGATCTGATGAAGTGTCTAATTGGTGGGACAGCAGTCAATAGTTGTAAGCCAGCTGACAGAAGCTCTCCACTAAGAGGTTCAGCCATATACAGCTGCTCAAAATACTCAGCCCAATGAGCTCTACACTCACCTGGCCTCCAACACAAGCTGTCCATCTGCTGTCCAAATGCAATAAAACTGAGAGGTGGGTCTGGAGTGGAGCTTCTTCAGGGCTCGGTAGGCGGATCGAAGGTCATTTGCGTGACAATGGCCTTCCTCTTCCTCAGCGATTTCCCTGGCATACCTCTCCTTTTCACTTCTCACTGAGACTCGTACCCATCAAGACCAAAGTCTGTGTGGTTCCTGATCCCCAGCCAGTTTGGCAGCACAGCCCTCCTCAATTATGGTCAGCTTCCCCTGCGAGATGAATCCTCTCCTTGATCTCGGGTGGTCTCCAACACACTCATCAGCTCCTGCCAAAGCTGCACGCTTAAAGGTGTCTCATCATTCAACATGATCCTCAACAGTACGGAGAACTTCAAACCGATTTGAGACTGTCACTGCATACTCATATGCACCCTCCTCATCACTGAGTTTCTCAAGATGGAACCTTTTTTGGGGTGGTATCTTCAGAATCTCTCAATTTTGATCTCTATCTGTGTAGTAACAACAAGACTGTGATCAGCAGAAAAGAACTCTGCTCTCCTGAAAACCCTGCAGTTCTGAAAGATCACCAGCGAGTACTAACAAACCAAGTCCAGCAGTAAAGATGTGGCTGCTGGAACCAGGATCCAGCAATTATTAACTTACAGGAATTACCAAAATCCGGAAGATAAGAGATATTGGAATTCCTAGTTCCAGAGCCATGGGGATGTACAGAATCCCTGAAGCCCACAATAAAGTCGCCCAAGACCAGGAGTGTATCCCATGACAAGCATTGTTCCACAACAGAGTCAAGTTTGGTGTAGAATTGCTCTTTCTCTTCAAGATCACTCATCTCAGCTCAAGTGTGCACTGCAGTAAGGGTGATAAAGCTCAAGGAGTGCTTCGGTCTCACCAGCATTATATGCTCATCAGCCATAGTAACCATGTCGACACAAGAGACAAAATGAGCAGCAACTGCCACAGCAACACCCCTAAGATGGGCACCATCGTCACAGCCAGACCAGTAGTATGTGTAACCATTGCTGCTGATCTTACCATGCCCCGGTCACCTCACTTCAGAGAGTTTAGTTACGCCGACCCCAAATTGCCCCCATTTTTTGTGATAACAAAGGCAGTAAATCATCATTTTGAAAGGCTTAGAACATTCCAAGCTCCCACCAGCAGTGCCCTGCGAAGGTTAAACCTGCTCTTGGAGCCTCAGGTTTGTGCGTCCTCTGCAGCACCACGACGCAAGTCAAAAGCAGGGTCTGGGCTAGGAGGTCCTCCCCATATCATCCGATTGCTTGGGTCCCATAGGCTTTTCTCAGCACCGTCATGATGGGGGCCAGTATGAAGGGCACCAAAAGCCCTGCCAGACTGGTGCCCGAGGAAGGACCCCCTGTTTCAGGGTCAGGCAAGATGCACTGGCTCCTATCCCTCTTAATTTGTTATTTTGCGGGAGTTTTTTTTTTTTTTTTTTTAATAGGGAAGGGATGCAAAACTCACTGCTACTTCCTAAGAAGACAGGAGAGGGCTCTCTACTAGCCTATGGACATGGGCGTGGAATCCCTGACTATGGCTATCCAGTTTTACGTCAGAGAAATTAGGAGGATACAGAGAAGGGCTTGCTATCAGCGGTCTCAGACAGCTGGGTCTTAATAACGAAGAGAAGGTGAGGTTTAGAGGAAGCCACGTTGTCTTCAACAGAGGGAAAATTAGAGGAAATGAAGTGAATGTTACAGAAATGTAGAAGTGAGTCTGACAGTGATTCCAAGCATCTCTCTTATCCGTCACCTGGAGAGGGGCAGATGGTGAGGGTTTTTATGATCCCCCCTCCGCTCCCTCCCACCAGGGAATCCGAGGCTGCGGGTTGAAATGCAATTTGTTTATTTAAATTCAGAAAAGAACGTGTGGTGTGTATCATGCATGTAGTAAGGCATAGATAGTTGGAGGAAACTGTGTAGGGGTGTCTGTTGGCTTACTCTGTGTTACTGATACACTGAAAAAGTTCAGCAAAGAGGGATTGTCTAGTCCCGAGGGCTGATTAAAAGCTCTCTCCCTATCATTAGGTTTACACCCACCTTGAGGGCACATCCCTGTTCAACTATTGCTACAATCAATTCCCTAGTATACACATGGATACCTGATAAAACTAGTACCTATAATAACAGTGTATTATAATCTAGGGTCATTTTACAAATACTGTGGTTTGTTTGTGGTAAATAATGTAAAATCCCTATCAAGGCACTATAAAAGCAAATTGTTGAATAAGAAAAAGACATGTGGCGGTGCCAGAGATAGATTCCTGTGTAGCATCCGGCAGTCTTCATGATCATCTGGGTAATTTTACTGTTCACCAGGACCCCAGCCACCCTCAGCTCATGCCCTCATTATCTGTTCATCTTTATATTCCACTTGACGTAAAGCAACTTGTCCTGAGGGCCACGATGCTGGGAAAGCACGCTGTACTGTGTAGTCGTCGATCAGATCAACTCTTAGCAAACCCATTAAATATGTGGAAGGCAATACAGACGAATTTTTTCGCATCATGGCCCAGCATGATACCGATTTCAAAATTTACATTGTTGATGGCTTTGTCCCAGATTTAAGTGACGTGCTGTACGAATGCAGTAGGACGTGTCGCCGCGATAAAGTCATGCCCTCGTTTGTCCCGGGAGTGGTTAGGTGGGAGAGGCTGTTGCAGGGTGGGGATGACAGGGGTGTGTGGCGTACGACATATTGGCGCAGGGAGCTTGCACAGACAAGCAGTCCTCATAATACCCTCTCTTATGTGGATCATATACGTGCTGAAATATGCAATCGGATAATGAGTAAAGTCGTGGAAGTGATAAAAGAAATAAAATACTGCATGCTTAATTTTCAGTATGGTGTGCAGACAGCTAAATATGGCAGAAAACGCTTCATTGCTTCATTTGACTGGATCTGCATTATGTATTGTGCCTTGTGAGTTGACCCGCCTAGAGAGAAATATGAAGAAAGAATAATATATATATATATATATATATATATATATAT
This sequence comes from Coenobita brevimanus, assembly GCF_032717465.1. Taxonomy (NCBI): domain Eukaryota; kingdom Metazoa; phylum Arthropoda; class Malacostraca; order Decapoda; family Coenobitidae; genus Coenobita; species Coenobita brevimanus. The sequence continues at coordinate 38,846,735 of NC_136983.1, read as the reverse complement.
ATATATATATATATATATATATATATATATATATATATTCAGTATGGGCAATATACTTCTTAGCAGTAAGGTTAAGATATATTATAATGAGTGATTAATATTGTAGTGTGAGTGATTAATGTTAGAGTGTGAGTTATTAATAGTGTGAGTATTATAGTATGATTAATATCATAGTGTGAGTGATAAATATTATAATCTGCGAAAATAGATGTATGTGGAATAACTTAAATAAAATGGAGAGGAGAAAGTGTGAGAGAATGGGAGTATGGATGGGGTATATGTGCAGGAGTAGGTGAGAATGAGAGGGCAAAAGAAGGAGTATGTATAGTTGTGAGTAAAAGATGGAAGAAGAACATAAGAGAGTATGGATCAGTTGGGTCAAGGATTGTGTGGGTAAGATTGAAAGTTGGAATACAAATGTGGGCGATTGTGTGTGTGTGTATGCGCCAACGCAAGATAGTGCAAGCAGAGTGAGAGAAGAGTTCTGGACAAATGTGGAACTGTGCATGGAAAAGTTTGGAAGGAATGAGAGTGTTCTTGATCGGTGATATGAATGGTAAAGTAGGGAATGTGAAGGTGGATGGAATAGTTGGTGAGTGGGGTGTGCCTGCTGAGATAGATGAGAATGACAGTGCGTTAGTGGACATTTGTGCTGGGAGGGGGTTGGTGATAGCCAGTACCCTCTTCAGGCATAAATTGATCCACAGGTATACATGGCGAGTGATGAGAAGGGTGGGTGGTGAACTGAATGAAAGGAAGGCAATGATTGATTATGTGTGTGTGGATGAAAGGATGTGAAGATGTGTAATGGATGCAAGAGCTTATAGAGGTTCGGGGAGTGGACTTTCTGACCACTACTTGGTGGTGGCCAGAATTTGGATCCAAGTAAGATGGAGAAATAGAAGAAGGGAAAGACGAGAGGAAGGAATAGTCGCAAGGAGAGTGGAAAGATTACAAGAGGATGGGAAAAAGGCAGAGAGAAGTGGAGGAACGATTGGGCAAATATGAACTGGAGCATATGGGGGACGTTGAAGGTGTGTGCAGGATATTTGCAGAAGAAATATGTGCAGCATGTGATGTGGTGTGTGGGAGGAAGGGAAGATGGAGTGGGGTGCAAGGAACAGTGTGGTGGACTGAAGAGGTGAGACAGGCTGTGGCACAAAAGAAGAAAGTATATAATGAATGGATGAGAAATAGGGGTGTGGAAGAAGTTGAGAGGCGGAAGAGAGAGTTATATGTAGGAAGAAAGAGAGAGGTGAAAAGATTAGTAAGAGAGAGTAAGAAGAGAGTGGATGAGGAATTTGGAAGGAATATGGGTGTAAAGTGGAGGGACTGTAAGAAAATGTTCTGGAAAGAGGTGAAGAGAGTAAGACAGGGTGGAAGTGAGGTTAGCAGGGGAGTGAAAGATAAAAATGGTAGATTACTGGTGGAGATGGGTGAAAAAGTGAGCAGATGGAGAGAACACTTTAAGGAATTGTTGAACATACAGGATGGAAGTAATGCGAGTATAAGTTGATGGGGAATGGCTGGGAGAAGGAGGGAGTTGAGAAGACAGGAAGAAATCAGTAGGATAGAAGTTGTGGAAGCAATGAAGAAAGTTAAATTGGGGAAAGCCCCAGGAATTGATGGACTGTGTGGTGAAATGTTGAAGCATGGGGGAGAGATAGTAGTAGAATGGATGTGGAAGTGTGCAGATTGGCCTGGGAGGAAGGTAGAGTCCCGGAGGATTGGAAGTCAGGTATAATTATTCCCTTGTACAAAGGAAAAGGGGGAAAAGAAGTGTGTGGTAATCATAGGGACATTTGTCTTCTTAGTATAATACGAAAAGTGTATGGTAGGATACTTATTGACAGAGTTAGAGAAAGAACAGGGGAATTAGTTGGAGAAGAACAGGGAGGCTTTAGGAAAGGAAGAGGTTGTGTAGATCAGATATTCATCCTTAGATCTTTAGCGGAAAAGTTTCTAGAGAAGGGAAAGAAGTTGTATGCGGCTTTCATGGATTTGGAGAAAGCATATGACAGGGTGGGTAGACAAGGGTTGTGGAAAGTATTAAGAATATATGGAGTAGATGGGAAGTTGTTGAATGCTGTGAAGAGTATGTATGATGGTGCTAAGGCTGCAGTGCGTGTGGATGGTGAACTAAGTGAATTTTTCTCTTTGAAGGTTGGGTTGAAACAGGGATGTGTCATGTCTCCATGGATGTTCAACCTGTACATGGATGGGGTAATAAAAGAGGTACAAGGTAGGGTAGTGGATGTTGGAGTGGCCCTGGTTAGAGAGGATAGTGTTTGGAAACTCCCTGTACTATTGTTTGCAGATGATACTGTGTTGTTGAGTGAAGACGAAGGGGAGCTGGAAGGTTTGGTGGATGAGTTTGGGATAGTGTGTAAGAAACGGAATCTAAAGGTGAATGTAGGGAAGAGTAAAATGATGGTCTTTGTAAGAGGTGAAGTCAGTGAATGTACAGCGAGATTGGATGGTGAGGAATTGGAAAATGTGAGTACATTTAAGTACTTGGGTAGTGTGATGAGTAAGGATGGAGGTTTGGAGCGTGAAGTGCTTGAAAGGGTACTGCAGGGAAGAAAGGTTGCTGGTTCTTTGAAGGCAGTGATAAGAAACAGGGAAGTGAGCATGGAAGTGAAAAAGTTACTACATGACAGTATTGTGATACCAACTCTAACGTATGGAAGTGAAGCGTGGACGTTGCTGGAAGGACACAAGTCAAGAGTGAGAGCAGTGGAAATGAGTTATTTAAGAGGAGCCTGTGGAGTCACATGGAGAGACAGGCTGACGAATGAGGATATAAAGGAGCATTGTGGTGTGGATGTGGATGTGATAGGAAGCGTTATGAGGAACACACTGAGGTGGTTTGTCCATGTGGAGAGGATGGAGGGTGAAAGACTGACGAAGAGAGTGTATGTGAGTGAGATGGAGGGGGGAAGAGGGAGGGGGAGGCCGAGGATGAGATGGAGGGATGGGGTGGAGAGGTATATGAGAGAGGGGTGTGTGAGTTGGGAGCAGGGCAGTGAAATAGCGGGGGACAGGGCGACGTGGAGGCGATTTGTTTGTGCCCACCCCAAACGGGATTGAGGCGTCTGGCAATAGATAGATAGATAGATAGAGTAATATTATAATGAGAGTTATTAATATTATAGACTGAGTGATTAATAATATAGTGTGAGTGATTATTATAATGTGATTATTGTTACAGAGTGAGCAATATTATAGTTCTTCCTATTTCTCCCATCTTTCCTGTCACTTCTTATTGCTTTTCTTTCCTGTACAGGTGGCTTTACATTGAGTGACAAACGAAATGGTTTCCTGTAAGCCAAGAAACCATTTACAACGCTGGGTGGTAACCATATAACCAAACCATACGTGTTCCCTACGTGTTAACAAGTGGGTTGGTCGAGGGTTAGTGTCCCTCCCTGTAAAACATATAACTCAAAGTCGAATGGCCACCCCTTACGGGATTATGGCGTCTGGCAATAGATAGATAGATAGATAGATTAAGATAGTGTGATTAATATGAGTGATTAAAATTATATTACGATTGGTTAATATTATAAATCAAGTTTCTATCAACAGAATAATGCAGATACAGGAAGCTGGCCTTTATGACCTGTGGGTTAGAACATACACACCCAACTACACCGCTTGTTTAAACCCCCCAAAGAAAACTACTGTTCGCACCACACTCGGCATCACCAACATCTGGGTAACTAAACATCTGGGTTGCAAAACTTCTGGGTCACTAAACATCTGAGTAACTAAGCATCTGGATAACTAAGCATCTGGGCAACTGTAGCATATAAGCAGGAGGGGTGGCGGGTTGGAGGCGAAATCCGAAGACAGGGTGGAGGGATAAACTGGATGAGATGTGATTGAAAATCCCTGGAACGGTGAGGGGAACTGCAGTGACAGGTGTTACTGGGGTGAGGGGATTCTCTCTCTCTCTCTCTCTCTCTCTCTCTTTGTATATATATATATATATATATATATATATATATATATATATATATATATATATATATATATATATATATATATTCATTTATTATATGGGGGAGAAAATTTCAGGGAGCGTTCCTTTCGACTTTGAAACGACATCTGTCATAACATTCTGCACGCAGATAGAGTATGTATCCAGTATAAAATCTATATTGATTAATTAGTGAAATCATGTTAATCATAATTTCAGTGTAGCAAATAAGATACATTAAAAGCATTAGGTCTGTTCTATATCTTTGGAACCCAAGATAATTCCTCCTGCGTCCCTCCTCTGCGTTGCGACCATCGTTTGCGAACCACAAGAGACTAACTCATATCCTCCATCACAGGGAACGCTGGTGGTGGTGGTGGGAGGAGCAGTCATCAGTCTCCACGTCTTCTTCCTTGAGCTCTTCTCCTGCCTCCTTCAGTGACGCATTGGCTCGGTTCTAGTCGGTTAAGTAGGATTCCTGACACGTCTGTCTTAGTGATTTAATTTTGGATGTGGCTGGTTAATATCCTTTTGTACACTCATGATTACTAATCTCTGACCAGAGAGTTAGCCAAAGTCGTGGCCAAGCGTGGGCTACACAATCAGACACGCTCAGCCATCGTTTCAGAAAGGTTAGTGTTTCAGTGAACAATTTTCTATGCATCATTGAAACACTTTCGCTTCACTTATCATATTACTTTTTCAAGGAATATATATGGATGTTAACAAATAGAGATAAAAGTTGGTCATACCTGTTGTTTTTTAGTGTGCAGTGAGTGCGTGATATTTGACATTTATACTGCGTTATATTAATATGTTTATTTCACTGACCTACTTCTTGACGCGAGCCTTTAACCGAACTGTTGGTTGGTGATAGCGGAGATATATCTACGATTGCCACAGCAACTGGCATCCATACGACGTTCTAAGTATGCTTTATATATATATATATATATATATATATATATATATATATATATATATATATATATATATATATATATATATATATATATATATAATTGCCAGACGTCTTAATCCCGTAAGGGGTGGCCACAAACAAATCGCCTCCATGTCGCCCTGTCCCCCGCCATTTCATTGCCCTGCTCCCAGCTTACACCCCCCTCTCTCATATACCTCTCCACTCCATTTCTTCATCTCATCCTTGGACTCCCCCTCCCTATCCCTCCAATCCACTTCACTCACACTCTCCTCGTCAGTCTCTCACTCTTCATCCCCTTCACATGACCAAACCACCTCCTAACCCTTCCTATCACATCCACATCCACACCACAACGCTCCTTCACTTCCCCATTTGTCAGTCTGTCTCTCCATGTGACTCCACATGCTTCTCTCAAATAACTCACTTCCACTGCTCTCACTCTTGACTTGTGTCCGTCCAACAAGGTCCAAGCTTCGCTTCCATAGGTTACACTTGGTATCACAGTACTATCATGTAGTAGTTTTTTCACTTCCATGCTCACTTCCATGTTTCTTATCACTGCTTTCAAGAAACCAGCAACAGTTTTTCTCTGTTGCACCCTTTCAAGCACTTCACCCTCTAAACTTCCATCCTTACTCATATATATATAAATATATATATAAATAAATATATATATATAAATATATATATATATATATATATATATATATAGTTTTTATGTGTCCGATTCTGGGCAAAGGCTTCAGGGCCAATCCCAGGCCCAGTAGTCCTCTTACACACCTCCACATGTCACCACTTTGGTGCTAACACCCACCGTCCATATTGGGTATATGCTAGGGCTGTCTCATACAGGACTGGTGCACTGGTATTAGCGAGAGTAATTTTACACGTCGGCGGGTCTTCTGGTACAGCAATGAAGTCTGCTTTTGTGAAATTCAAATACTTTGACTGTTCCCTGCCTCTGCCGGGATTCGATCCTTGGTCCATTAAAACTGCAGGCCACCTTTCTACCAATTCAGCCATTATTTACTCCTTTGAACTGAATGGTTTTTTTTTTTTCCCCCTTGTGATAACAGGCCCCATTATCATCCAGTGGGAATGGTTGCACTATTATGATGCGACATCTTAATTAGCTGCATGCCCCCTCTGGTTGAAATGTGTGTGAATTAATGTCGTTAATTCACAAGTGGTTATGACGGTATATATGATGCCAATACCCACATATGGTGGCACATACTTATATACTTCTTGGAAATTGCCCATTTACAGACTGATTGAAGAAATGTCGGGCCCTGTCAATAAACGCAAATTACAATATTATGGAAGAGAAGCAATAAAAATATGGTAAATATCAGAGATATAAGGAGTAGAACACTTCAAACCATCAGGTTACAGTTCTTTGCCCCGCCCAGTAGTGTAGAGGCTGTGTTCGAATGCGTGACTCATGTGTGGTCATAACACTGCCTGCCACGCGTCTCTGGTCAGAGATTAGTAATCATGAGTGTACGTTATTTTTGCAGATTATGACGATTTTAGAAGGATTTATGTAACGCAAGAGGACAGTATGGTATTACAGATCAAATAAATCGCTTAGTAAATGGTGTCAGGGAACTTCCTTAACCGACAAGAATACCTTCTTTTGACACTGACCTTGGTCGTACGGATATCATACATGCTGTCACACATGTTCTCCCACTCTGTCTGACACCTTTACCTCTAACGGGATTTTGGTGAATAATATTATTCTGAGAGAGGCTTAGTATAGTTCCTTGCCTGGTGAAATGCATCTGAAAGGAGAATTACCGAATTATATGAGTTTGAACTAATCTGAACCCAAGGTAAAGAGAATGATAAGGTAGGATCACCGTCCCCACCTCACGCAGAGGGTGTGACGTCAAGGATAATGAGGAGAGAAAGAGAGAGAATGGGAGCATGAAAGAAAACGAATGTAATGGTATACCGATGTAAATTGATGATTTCCGGATCAATTGGTAGATGTTTGGTGTTGCTATACTCCCAACCAGTGATCTCTGTCAATATTTTCAGTAGTTTTTCTCATAATTAGCTAGATTACAGGCATCTGTGACGTCGGATCTGTGTCTGTATGACCCTGTATATGACATTCCTATTCAGTATTCTCTGAAAACAGATGGTTCTTCTTGAAGACATATTTTATAATATCTCAGAAACATAGCATTATCCTTTTCACTGCTCTGCATGCAGTTTAGGATGCAAATAAAAGTAATCCATACAGGCCAGGGAGCTCACATCACTGGGCAGGTAGGTGAGTAACTGGCCTGGCTACAAAGCAGAAACCCTCAGTCTGGATTATCTATGACGTCATGCGCAGACCGAGACACGTTTTTGCCCCCCCCCCCCTCGTGTGAAACTACCTTATATTCTCTTTACCCTGTCTGAATACAAGCCATGGTGTACATTTAACCGGTAGTTGGTTGTAATGCTCCTCTATTGTGTAAGCAAGCAAATGAGGAGAGTGAGCAAGAATACTTTGGGACGTATTTTAAAAGCCTTTTGCTTCTTCTGACCAGTATTTTCTTTGCGATATATTCTGCACAAAACACCTCGGTATCCTCTTCCATATTACTGATGAAACCTGTGTCCCCTGTTAAAATGGTGTAAATATCGTGGAGCATTATTTATGTGTAATAATCGAAATATACTGCAAAAGGAAGAGAAGCTCTGAAGTGGCCTATGCGATTTGTAATACGACTAGGATGTTAAACACAAAGTCTACTCCCCAAGCCAGCAGGTGGCTGGGGGTGAAAATAGAGGTAGCTTCTAATACTGCAATTTGTGGAAATATTAACACTTGCAAATAATGAATTATGTGTTTTTGTTTTAAATCGTAATGAAAAATTAATATGACTATGTGAAATATAACTTTTTCACAATTCACCGGTTTGTTGAAAATTTCAAGTTTTTTTTTTTTTTATTGTTTTAGCACTGACCCTAATGTAATTAGGGATTTTTGTAGTTGTTCATTTGACTGGGCATACTAGAGAGCATAATATTTGCCCTTTAAAATAACCAAAAAAAAAAAAAAAAAACAGAAATGATGAGCTTAGGAGTCACTATCTGTGACAGTTTTGCTTGCTGATATATGCTACCGCTGTTGCCATTGACCACGACCCAGCCAAACAGGTCGGCTAGATGGCCAGCTAAAATAAGCACACACTGCGCATGACGTCACACCCCCTACTCACTCGGATTCCGCATACTCGCTCTACATTTACCCAACACTTTTTGTGTGCTTATATTTGTTTTATTTATTTATTTACTTATTTTACCTTCATCCTATTCTAAGTGGAATATGAGATGAATGTATGACACAATAGGTCGGAGAGCCCATGTTAGCAGCTCCAAACAGTGTTGAAAAAATTCATAAACACAAAGAAAGAAAAATATTACTGTTACATGGGCATAGACAGGTAAAGTTTACAGGGAAGATGGGCTATGTTTAACCCTTCATTAGTCCTGTGGTTAGTCCAGTGGGGTGTTACAACACCCCAATACAAAAATACATGTAGTGTATTGTGTCCCCCCCTGTGGCGAGGGGGACAAAATCTGGCCACACTAAAAGATGGTACTGCTACTCTGCGGCCAGGTTGTGTTAGGAAGAATACTGCCACCGTATTCCCTGCATGTCGTAAAAAGCGACTAAAAGGGGCGGGGTGAGGGAACTAGGGACCCCCTCCTCTGTTTTTTAGTTCCTAATAAGAGACAGGCCAGAGAAAGGGATGGGGGATGGAGTTATCCCCATACCCTGAAGATTGGGTCTATGAATGTACGTGGATGTAGTACGATTGAGGCTAAAAGGGAGGAGATTGGGAGAATGTTTGTCAGAAGAAAGTTGGATGTGTTAGCTTTGAGTGAAACGAAGATGAAAGGGAAGGGTGAGTCTATGTCTGGAAGTGTGAATGGAAGATTGTCAGGTGTTGATAGAGGAAGGGCAAGAGAAGGTGTGGCCTTGTTAGAGAGTCCGGAAGTACAGCAGTGTGTGATTGAATGGAAGGAGGTGTCATCGAGACTGATGTGGGTGAAAGCGAAATTTGAACGTGAGTTGTGGGTGTTTGTGAGTGCATATGGGCCTGGTAGTGAAAGGGACGAAGATGAGAGGGAGTCTTTCTGGAATGATGTTGATGAGTGTTTGCAGAGTTTTGGAGCGAATGTGAATGTGGTAATGATGGGAGATCTGAATGCTAGAGTGGCAAATGTAGCAGTTGAAGGTGTAGTTGGTATGCATGGTGTGCCTGGAAGAAATGAAAATGGGGAACGAATGATAGCGATGTGTGGTAAGCGAGAGATGATTATTGGAAATACACTGTTTGAGAAGAAAGATATTTATAAGTATACATGGATGAGACAGGAGGGTGGAGGGATTGTTGATAGAGCTTTGATGGACTATGTGGTTGTGTCTAGGAATGTAATAGGAAGATTGTTGGATGTGAGAGGTCTGAGAGGGAAGGGATGAGTTATGTTTGACCACTACCTGGTGGCGGGAAAGTTAAGAGTAGGTAAGAGATGCGTGAGAGCTAGGAGGGTTAGGCGTGGCAGGGAGGTTTTGAAAGTGAGTGAATTGGATAAAAGAGAGAAAAAGATAGAGTATCATGAGAAATTGAAAGATGAGTGGAACGCAGTGAAAGATCGGGAAAATGGCAGTGTGGAGGAGGAATGGCAGTTGTTTAAGAGTGCTGTGGTTGGGCATGCAGAAGAGGTGTGTGGTGTGAGACGTGTGGGTGGTGGAGTAAGAAAAGGAAGTGAATGGTGGTGTGAGGAAGTAAGTATGGCTGTAGCTGAGAAGAGACGTGCATATGAAGTGTGGCTGCAGAGGAAGGATGAGATGTCATATGAAAGGTATAAGAAAAAGAGGAATGGGGCGAGAAGGGCTGTGCGTGATGCTAAAGTGGCAGCAGATGAGAGGTGGGGTAGGCGGCTGACAGAGAATTTTCAACAGAATAAGAAAATGTTTTGGAAGGAGGTGAAAAGGGTGCGAAAGGGAGAGTCTGGGAAGGAAGAACGAGTAAAAGCAGGGGATGGAAGGATGTTAATTGAGATGGATGCAGTAAGGAAGAGATGGGTAGAATATTTTGAAAGATTGTTAAATGTAGAGGAGGAAAGGGTGGCTGAGATTGTGGCGGATGGAAGGGTGCAAGGAATAAATGTGTTGGGAGAGTTCCAATGATTCTTTGATCACGAAGGCGGAAGTGGAGAAGACAGTAAAGGACATGAAAACAGGGAAGGCTGCAGGTACGGATGGGTGTGCTGTGTAATGCCTGAAGGGTGGTGGAGTGACTATTGTTGACTAATTAGTAAGATCGTTGAATGTGTGCTTTGTGAAAGGTATGGTGCCAATTGACTGGGCAAGTGCTTGTGTGGTCCCGTTGTATAATGGCAAGGGTGATAAGTATGAATGTACTAGCTTTAGGGGTATACGTCTGTTGAGTGTTGTAGGTAAGGTGTATGGTAGAGTGTTAATTATGAGAGTTAGAGAGGGTACAGAGGGAGTGATTGGTGATGAGCAGTGTGGCTTTAGGAGAGGGCGAGGATGCGTGGATCAGGTGTTTGCTGTGAGACAAGTGTGTGAAAAGTATTTATCGAAAGGCAAGGATGTGTTTTGGGCATTTATGGATTTAGAGAAAGCGTATGATAGAATTGATAGGGAGGCTTTGTGGACTGTTTTAAGATTGTATGGACTTGATGGTAGGTTACTAAAAGGGGTGAAAAGTTTTTATCTAAATAGTAGAGCGTGTGTAAGAGTGGGAAATACTATGAGTGATTGGTTTCCCGTGAGAGTGAGGCTGCGACAGGGATGTGTGATATCGCCTTGGATGTTTAATATTTACATGGATGGTGTTGTAAGGAAGGTGAATGCAAGAGTTTTAGGTGGAGGTCTGAGTCTGGTGAATGTTGATGGTGGAGAGTGGAATCTGAAGCAGCTGCTGTTTGCAGATGATACTGCACTGGTGGCTGATTCACAGGAGAGATTGAGACATTTGGTAAAGGAGTTTGGAAGGGTGTGTGAAAGGAGGAAATTGAAAGTAAATGAGAATAAGAGTAAAGTGATGAAGTGTACGAGATTGGTAGATGGTAGGGGGATGAATATAGTTTTCAATGGCGAGTTGCTTGAGGAGGTAGAGTGTTTTAAGTATCTAGGGTCACATGTTGCTGTAGTGGAAGAATAGATGCAGAAGTGAAGTTTAGAATAAATGAAGTAGGAAAGGTGCTGGGAGGAATGAAAAATGTGTTTAGATGTCGTTCGTTTAGAATGGATGTAAAGACAAGACTATGAGGGTGTCGTGGTACCGACTGCGTTATATGGGGCTGAAACATGGAATATGGGTGTAGCAGAGAGGAAAAGTTTGAATGTAATGGAGATGAGGTGTCTGAGGAGTATGTGCGGAGTGACGCGTATGGATTGAGACGAAATGATGAAGTGCGAAGGAGAACTGGAGTTGTTCGGGAGATAGCTGGTAGAGTTGAGCAGAGGATGTTGCGATGGTTTGGGCATATGGAGAGAATAGATAATGAGCGATTGGTGAAAAAGATAACTAGATCTGATGTGAGAGGTGTAAGGCTGAGAGGAAGACCACGAATAGGATGGATGGACAGTGTGAAGAGAGCGCTGGATGCAAGAGGGATGTCTCTTGAGCAAGGAAGAGTGGCTGTGCGTGACAGAAATAAATGGAGAGAAATTGTGAATGAATAAGTGATGAAGCAGCCCTGAGGGGATATTCTCCCGCATTTGGTCTGATCAGCTAGTCAGGTCAGGTGCGGGTAAGGGGATGGGTCTGTTATGACGTGGCAGGGTAAACCAGCTCTGCTGTCGGGTCCTGCTGCGGATGTCACTGATTGCATTGCGCAGTTGACCCTTGTGCGGTGTGGTGCAGTGAGGATCTGTCCGTTCTCCCTTTTGAGGCTAAGATGCGAATGAATGTGTTTGAATGGATGAGTAAATGGGGAGTGTGTCGTCCTGTCTCGGCTACCTCCCTTTCTTTGGGGGAAGCAGCCTAGGTATATAGATAGATAGTTACTAACATGTAAAGTATATTCATACTGCCGCTTCAGCATAACTCTGCAATCACTAATGAATAGATTGAAAGCCTTGTTGGTGGTGTTTATTAATTTATAATAATAAAATACAATAAATTATATCAGTAAAAAATAACAAATCGATTCATCTCTCATTTGTCAGGTAAACACGCACAGGAAATTACATTTTGTGATTTTTTAAATCAATATAATAATAAACAATATGCAAAAATAAAATAAAAATATATCACAGTATGATCTACATGGTTAGTTTGATGGGGTAACTGGACACCCCAGGGGGGGGAGGGAAGTGCCCCTCTTTCTCTCTACAGCAGAGGCAGGACTAAACCAATCCACATGCTCCCTCCCCTCACTGAATCAGGAGAGTACTGGATCGGAGAGAAATATTCGATTTACCAGTTTGGAAATATGAGCTTTTAATTAAATTTGGAGTACCAAAACACCCCACCTGACTAACGAAGGGTTAAAACGGTAAACTTAGTTTTTATTTAGTTGATAAAATAGGCTACTTTCTACACTATGAAAGCACAGGATTTACTGACCTGAAGTTAAAGGCAAATGAAGTACTGCGGTATAGATCATATTTACTGTCATTCTTTATGTTGTCAGTTTCATATTTCTCCTAGGCATGCCTCTACATGTTTTACTTTTCTTCTTGATTATATCAATAATTTTGTTCACGTATCTCATCCTCAAGCGTAAAGATATCTTAAAGAAAAAATGTGTAATATCATCAGGCTCATCAACATTAGGACATTTTATTTCAGAGGCAAGAGTTTTATACAGTTTTCTTTCTTTAAGACCCTCACCATGCACTGCCTTCAATATTTCTCGCATAATAATTAGCTGAGAAAAGCAGTGATCAGACGGAGCACACAGTTCACTTTGTTAGTCATGTTTCACCCTTTGCCATTGCGTCCCATATTCGTTGACGTGAATTCCACCCAGTTTATATGGTTGCCCATATTCTGACTTTGTTTTCATCAAAATTTCATGAACACATGCATCAGGCACATATTTTCCATTCTACAAATGGAACCCTGAATCTAGGAAGTTGTTTCCAATTAGTCTGATACAATGAGGAGCATCGGCAAACACAAATATCTATCAGCACATCGGTTTTTGAATGAGATTTTGTTTTTCATAGAGTCTATCTCAAATTCCTTTTAAATCCTAAGCAGGGCCAGATTAACCCTGCTGTGACCTGGTAGGCAACGCAGGTGGTTGGCCTGCAACATATAGATCTCTTTTTTTCCGTTATTTCCTGTGAAATTTTGGCATGACCTATAATGGCCTTTTTTGATGGCCTGATGGGTGATGGCCCTTATCTGGACGCCCAATGCGTACATATATTCCGCTCTGGAAGTCCGGATGGCCTGTGACAGGCCGTGGCCTGGTAGGCAGTTGCCCATTTTGCCTATACCTGGTAATCCGGTCGTGATCCTAAGGTTAATACATTGGCATTAATATGTCTTAACACAATATGTGATAGTCATAGGCGTGCAATAGTTGTAGGCATTAATATATATCATAGCACAACATGTAACCCTTGCACAATATGTAATGTCTGGTGTTTAGGTGGAGATGTACACATCCTCTGCCCAGAATGCAAACACATAATGTGTACAAACACACACTAGACGATCAAGAATCTTATTCTGTATCAAACACGTAGGGTAATCGACGAAACCCAGTTAGCTCCTGTGACGGAAAAGTACCAGACACTAACACACACACACACACACACCAGGCAGTATATATTCCTAGAAATCGAAGGTGACAGTTAGAGGGCCAGAGAGAACCAGAGAAGGCAGAAAGGGATTAGAGAGGCAAGAGAAGGAAGCTTAGGAGATAGAGTAGAGGAGGGGGTTCGCCATTATTTCTGACAATATGTGGGTCACGTCACTTTGTCCAACACACGAACGATATCACTGTGTCACAATAAAACCCCATAACCCCAGCAGATCTCTACCTCATCTTCACTTACGATACATATTCCATGCTATCCAACGCCTCATGACTTTATATTGGTAGCAGCCCACATTACTGATGACAGAGGTGCCTCACCAATCTACAACTACAGTCTCAATTATTATCTACGTTTGGCAGCAGCAGAAATCTACGATACTCCACGATACCGACATTGGCCTCAACTGTTCTCTACTGTCACCTAGCTACCTACCTACCTACCGATCTACCCTGTTAACAAGAAGAGCCAAGATCATGCACGACTACAAACACAGGATACTCTGCATTCTCAACATCCTAATAAAATCAAACTTTAATTTATGCTTATTTGATTGGTCAAATTCATGTGTTTCCATTCACCTATAGACCCCTTTAACATAACTACCTGAACACTATGATGTGCTTTAAAAGCTCATTCGTTCCCTTGTCATAATTCCATTTATTAGCAACACTATTTCATCTAAGGATATCACAGCAAGTTTTTCAACTGAACTGAGAACTTCCCCTTGCGATTAAGGGAACGTTAAAATGGATGAATGAACGCCAGGTTCAGAGTTATAATGTTTTGCATTTTCTTTTACGGTACTTTTGTTTGGCAGGGGAATTCCTTCTTTGGTTCTTAAATACTCGTATGTATAACATCTAGGAATCACACTTCTCAGTGTAAGGACTGATGATAGCCTACGAGTTCATCTGTTCAGAGAACCTTTTTTCTTTATGCTCATGAATGCAATAATTTGTAAGATTTTACTGAAGTGAGATTCTAATATACCTTCTACTTTGGCATGCACTTCACTTTCAGTTATTTTCGTCATGTGTTCCCTCACTTGATGATTTTCTTCCCTGAGATGATTTTCTTCTTCGAGTCTCTTTACTGTCTGTTTCAGTTCTTCCTCAGTGTTGTGAAATGCTGATCCTAGTTAGCCAGGTTTCTCTGTAACTACGTCCTTCATCGACTTCTCGCTTACTGGTTTTGTTTCATTTCCGATTATTTTACATTACTATCGCCTGCTTCGGTACTTAAGCTGTTTAACATCTCTGTTAATGTTCTCTTCAGTACCCGTTTGTCTGCTCTTCCAAATCTTCCATTCGCCACCTCTGTTACCCTGGCAGCTGAAACAATGACAAATGCAACAATACACCACTTATTAAGCCTTTTCATACGACAGTCGAGGCCCTCAGATGCAGAGGGACACATATGCCGTTCTTTTAAAAAGGAGAAGATGAGCTTAAAAGTTTTGTACCTGTAAGAAAAAATTACCAATAAAGATAGAAAGTTCCAGTTTGTTTCATTCGAAAGCTGTGGCCCTCAGAATTTTACTGTGGTTGTTCCATGAGGTTCGGGATAAATGCGCAAAGTTCAGAGCATGCGCAACAACCCCCCCTCCAATTTTTTTTTCTTTTTTTTACGTCAGGTATTGTCCGTCGTGTTTGGGGGCACTATAAAGCAACAAAGACTGCAAAAATTTTCTTAGTTCAATACTAATTAAGCAAAACTAGACGCATGGTACACGTTAAGCTGTGAAATCCACCTGTTACTGTTTACAAAACCAAAACATAGTGCACTGTTAGATGTGTACATGAGTAGTTATAAAGTGCCCAGCACTACACATGCGTAATCCTGGGCGCTTTGTAATGGGCATCCCCCCACCCTCCATGTGTAGTACTGGGCATGCCCTCAGGCAAACCCATAGTTCAGTCCCAGCACTGGGCATTCCCCCTCCCCCACACCACCACCACTACCACCACCACCACCACCCATACGTACTACTGGTCATGCCTTCACGCAAACTTCTACTTCAAGCCATGTCCAGGTCTACGCATTCGTAATCCAGGACATTTTGTAATAGGCATCTCCCCCCCCCCTCCCTTTCCTACTTCAGCCCATGTCCAGGTCTATGCAGGCATAGTCCTGGACACTTTGTACCGTCCATCCTCATTATTAAGTCACATACCTCCTGTCCAAATCTATACGCAGGGATGAAGAGTTTGGAGGGTGATTTCTGCTTCCCTTGGAGGCTGGTGAAAAACTGACCAGAATCGCCTCGATCAAACACTTTTACCTGCCAGAAGACTCTCTCTCTCTCTCTCTCTCTCTCTCTCCATTCTAATTTCTTTTTATTCTCCACACCACCACCACTGCTATTACCTAATTTAAGAAACGTCTTTTCATATAAAGGACAAAAATAAAACAAAGCGAAACATTTGAAGATATTTATTAATCTCTTTCCTATTGCACACAACCTAAACCAGGACATATCAGGCACTGTGCACTACTCAGGTACATCGGATCTGCATATTTAAAGCACAATATCATGGGTATCTTGTGTGGATCACACAGTGTTTCCAAATGTTCATCACACCACAGTTCAGCCAAGGGTGATTTCGCGTAGTTATGCTCGAGTTTGATAACCGTCCATATGTCACAGCCCAGGCTTGTACCTAAGGGAAAAAAAAGTCCAATAAATCACTCTTAGATGCAGTAAAACAAACACTTCATGAGTCACCCATCATAGATACCTTACCCACTCGGCTCTCCCATTTTCTTAGATGTCTGTCGAAGTCTCACTTCCAGAGATACAGTCGCGGCCATAAATAATCACCTATCCTCCTGTACCCCGTGCCTCGGGCTGGCTC
>NC_136983.1:38792887-38830034 GCF_032717465.1 Coenobita brevimanus | reverse complement strand
CAACATGTCTCTTGATGTTGCGTCGGGAGTAGGGGTAAAATCCCCTCTCAGCAATTATTCAGCTGCCATATCAGAAATGTTTCCTCGTCCTCACAAAGTCCGGATGATAGAATCATCAACTGCTTCAAAGCAAGATTTGGATGTTCTACCCATAAATGCTGGCTTTGATAAAAAAATAATGGATAAATATGTAGAATTTCGCATACCTATAGCTAATGGGTCATTCACTGATATGAGCGTTCTAGCCCTCGAGTTGAAATTACGAGTTACAAAAGCAGACGGATTTTCCATACTCGTAGAATATGATAAGATGATGTTTGTGAATGCAGTATTACATACAATATTTAAAAATGCATCTATGTTTTTAAATGGGATTCAGGTTGAAAAAAAACTATATGTATAATTATGCAGCCTTTATAAAATTGCTCACAACTCTTAGTCCCTCCAAAGTAGGGAGTATAGGTAAAATTTATTATTTAATTCATGATGAAAATGGTACTGGGAATGGAGATACTTATACTGAAGACTATTTTTTTGGGCTCAGTGATCAGGGAAAAAGGTTTCTTACTCTAACTATGGAACATGGACTGCATCTATGTAGTCTACTACTAATGGACTTAAATGGGTTGGATGGATATTTACTTGATAACACTGACGTCAATAATCGACTTGAATTCGCTAACCCGAGTTTTATTATTAACACTCATCAAGATGTGGGCAAAATGAAGCTCCACATAGATTTGTGTAAACTGTGGGTTACTCGTGTCTTTCCTCAGGTGGCGGCAATGGCTGCCCTTAATGCTTCGTTATCTGATCCAGGTTCGTTTGTAGAGTATGTATTTTTTTTTTTTATGTGAAGAAGAAGGAACCAAAGGCAACGAGCCCGCAAAACTGTTCCTTCCAAGATAAAAGCAAAATGCAAAAGAGAGCCAAATTCAAGATCCGATCATTTCGAGATGCCTGGACACACTACGTTTGAAAGACAGGAGATCATAGGAAGCAGGAAGTACAGGCAGATGGAGACAGAGAGTTGACCTGTTGCATAAATGAAGGACTGGGTGTAACGGTTAACTCTTGCATTAGAGTGTTGGACAGAAAAGGGATGAGAGTTTGATGCTAGACGGGTGCTAAGCGCCCGTCTTAGAGGTGGAGGAATGCATGCAGACAGTTCAGAGGAGCAGTGACCATTGAAGTAGCTATAGAAAAGAGATAAAGATGCAACAGTGCAGCAAAGAGACAGAAGTTGAAGGGAGTCAGTAAGAGTAGGAGAGTTCATGTGGCAAAAAGCCTTTGACTCCACCCTGTTGAGAAGAGCTGTATGTGGGGAGCCTCCCCACACATGAGAGTTATACTCCACGCAGGGACTGATAAAACCCCTGTATAGAGTCAACAATTGTGCAGGGGTAAAGAAGGAATGGAGTGGGCTTAGCACACCCAATCTCTTGGCAGCAGATTTTACAGGAGATGTAATATGATCTTTCCAAGATAAGTTCCAAGTAAATGACACCCCAAGCATGTTCAAGGATGATGCAGGCTGAATATTATTAAACATTAGTAGGTATACCTGTGGATGATTTTGTCGGGTTGATGGGTGCAAAAACTGAGTCTTTGATGCATTAAAAACAACCAGATTATTTTTACCCCAGTTAGAGATACGAGCCAAGGCAGACATTAGGTGTGCCATAGCCTCATCCCTTGTTTGTTGAAGTAACTGCTGAGATGGATGTTGCAGGAATCGAATGGAAAGGGGAAGGGTGGAGTCATCAGCGTATGAGTGGATAGGGCTAGATGTACAGCTTAGAAGGTCATTGATGAATAAAAGGAAGAGAGTTGGTGATAGGACAGAGCCCTGAGGAACACCACTGTTAATAGATCTAGGAGAAGAATGATGGCCGTCTACAACAGCAGCTATAGAACGACCAGAAAGGAAGCTAGAGATGAAGGCACACATAGAAGGATAGAAACCGTAAGAGAGAAGTTTGGAAATTAAAGATTTATGCCAGACTCGATCGAAAGCCTTTGAGATGTCAAGTGCAATGGCAAAGCTTTCACCAAAGTCCCGAAAGGAGGATGACCAGGAACCTGAAAGGTAGGTGAGAAGATCGCCTGTGGAGCATCCCTGACGGAATCCATACTGACGATCAGAAAGAAGGTTGTGATAGGAAAGATGCTTTAAAATTATTCTATTTAGAATAGACTCGAAAACTTTTGAGATACAGGATGTTAAAGCAATTGGACGATAGTTAGAGGGTTGGGAATGGTCACCCTTCTTTGGGACTGGCTGAATGAGAGCAAACTTCCAGCAAGAAGGAAAGGTACAAGTTGATAGACAAAGGTGAAAGAGTTTGCCTAGGCAGGGTGTAAGCACAGAAGCACAGTTCTTGAGAACAACAGGAGGGACTCCATCAGGCCCATATTCCTTATTAGTATTAAGGCCTGTGATGGCAGAAAATACATTAGCTGAAGAAATTTTAATGTCAGCCATGAGGAAGTCAGAGGTGGGAAGTGATGGAGGAACAGCACTGGAATCGTCTAAGGCAGAATTGGAGGAGAAAGTCTGAGCGAAGAGATCTGCTTTATCAGTAGAAGAAATAGCTACAGAGCCATCAGAGTAGAAAAGAGGAGGGAAAGACGATGAGGTAAAGTTGTTAGAAAGGTTTTTGGCAAGGTGCCAGAGGGAGCTGGAAGAATTCGAGTTAGACAGTTGAGAGCATTTAGTATGGATGGAATTATTTTTAGCAGAACGAAGAACAGACTTAGCACGATTCCGGGCAGAAACGTAGAAAAGATGTGATTCTGGGGTGGGTTGGCTCTGGTACCTTTTATAGGCCCTCTCCTTGTTGCGGACAGCATTAGAACAAGCGTGATTAAATCAAGGCTTTCGTGCATTAGTCAAAGGATATGAGAAAGGAATGTATGCTTCAGTGCCCGAGAGAATAACCTCCGTAATGCGCAAGGCACACCCAGATGGCTCCCGGCCATGGAAGCAATAATCATTCCAGGGAAAATCAAAGAAGTACTGCCTAAGGGCCTCCCAATCTGCAGCTCCAAAGTGCCACAGACGACTTTTCTTTGGAAGGTCCGCAGGCCGTACCGGAGCAATAGGACAGGTTAAGGTGATAAAGGTTGTGATTGGAGGAGCCCAACAGAGAGAAAAGATTAGCAGTGTAAGCAGAAGGATTAGTTGTAAGGAAGAGGTCAAGTATGTTGGAGCTCTCTCCAAGGTGGTTAGTGATACGGGTAGGGTGCTGTACAAGCTGCTCTAGGTCATTAAGGATAGAAAAGGTGTAGGCTTGTTCACCAGGTGGATCAGTGAAAGGAGAGGAGAGCCAAAGGTGGTGGTGAACATTGAAATCTCCTAGAATGGAGATTTCAGAGAAAGGAGAAATGGATAGAATGTGTTCCATCGTAGAAGTAAGATAGTCAAAGAATTGTTGATAGTAGAATTAGGAGATAAGTAAACAGCACAGATATATTTAGTCAGAGAATGACATGAAAGCCGAAGCCAGAGTGTAGAGAATTCAGAAGAATCGAGTTCAGGAACATGAGAGCAAGATAAGTTGTTGCTTATATATACACAACAGCCACCTTTGGCTTTGAAATGAGTATACAGTAGAGAAAGTAGGAGGATACAGAAAAGGGTCTGCTGTCAGTTGCCTCAGACAGCTGAGTCTCAGTTAGAAAGAGAAGGTGACATTTAGAGAAGGAAAGGTGGTGCTCAACAGAGCGAAATTTAGAGGAAAGGCCGCGAATGTTGCAGAAATGAAGAAGAGAGTCAGACAGTGGTTCCAGGGATCTTGAGTCGTCACCGGGAGAGGGGCAGAAGGTGGGAGCACATATGGTCCCCCCCCCCTGGGGACTCCGAAGCTATGTTATTCGACGCCATTCTTTTTTTTTTTTTTTTTTTTTTTTTGGATAAGGAAGTGTGGTGTGTGCTGTGCATGTAGTTTGGTGTTGATAGTTCGAGAAACTTGTATTGGAGAGCATGCTGGCCTACTCTCTGTGTTACTGAGACACTGAAAAAGTTCAGCAAAGGGGGATGGTCGGGACCTAGTCCCAAGGGCTGATGAAATGGGAGCTCCAGCTCTCCCTGTCATCAGCTTTCCATCCACCTTGGGAGTACTGCCCTGCTCGACTGGTGCTACAGTCTACTCCTAATAATAAACAAGTGGTAAAATCATATGTCATTGCTCAAAATCAAAGTTCACTGACTGTTGACAACCCTTGTGGGATCTATATTCCAAGTAAACTGTATTTTTGTGTATAGTTGATATGGGGGCTTTTTCTTGATCGTATAATAAGAATCCTTTGTATATGACTCACGCTGACTTGTCAGGACTGGCTGTATGTGTCAGTGGGAGAAGTCTGTATAACTTTACAGTCTCTTTTCCTTATCAGTTCGCATCACTGTACCATTATACCTTGAAGGCTCTGGGTGTCAATCGAGATGACTTACTAAAATATGAGGCCTATACCACGGGAAGAATGATTTTAGTTTTAGCCCCATTACCTGAGGACGTTAAAGATGCAATTGATCCTGAATACACAGGAAATCTGAGAATAAATATAACATTCAAGAAAGCCAGTGGGTCTAATCGTGTCCAGCTGATGTTTGGAGATACTCAAGGATTTCTAATAATAAATAATGATCAGCAGATATATTCATATGTGAGAGCTTAAAAAAAAAAAAAAATGAATGATCAAGAACTCGAAACTGTGATTCATAAAAATTTACCCCCTCACTGTATTAAACAATTCTGGGGATGTCTGGCAGCTGATGATATGATACATGTGAAAATACCTGACAAACTAGGACCTGTGTTTATCATCGCTAACATATGACCCACTTCAAAAACTGGAGAAATGGGTCACTGGGTTTGTTTTTTCATAAAGGATCACATTATATATTTCCTTGATTCATATGGACTTCTACCTAACCAGTACTCTGAACATTTTGTAACTTTTTAAAGAAATTATGAAGCATTTAAATTGTGCACACAACCCTACCGCCTGCAAAGTGTTTCTTCCTGTGTTTGTGGGGCCAATGTATTATTTTTCATACATGTCATATGAACAGAGGGCATAGATAGACTGATGATGATAATAAAAAGACTGTTCTGCAAAACATAATTATGTCGTGAATGATAAATGGGTACTAAAATATGTGTATAAATATTTTCCTGTACTTCTCCCTGACTGCCGATGCACTTTCTATCTGAATAAATAGAATTACAAAAAATGTGCGTTTTACCTATGCATGAATCTTCCCTGAAGAGTGTAGTCACTACAAGCTGGTAAGTGTCAGTCCTTACAGTTCCATAATAGGTGATGGGTGTATGACAGTACTTGGTAATAATCTAGAGATGGATACATATACAGTCGTGGCCATAAAATAATCACCTATCCTCCTGAACCCCGTGCCTCCGACTGGCTCGTTTATGCACGGCAAGTCACACTGGAGTAAGAGGGGCTGAGGGGGTGGGGCCAGAGAGAGAAGGGAAGGTGGGTGGGGGGACGAGCGATGGTGCTGGGGTGGAGTGAGGGAGGGGAGGGAGGATAGGTAGGGGAGGGAGAATGAAATGCAGAGTTGTGGCCACATAATTTGTCTAGTTTCTTTACTTCAGGGCATCATGTAAAGGAGTTACTACTCGGTAGATAAAGTTGCATTACACCTTGTATAGTGGCGTCAGATAACAAGCTTTAGATAGGTGGTGATATCAAGGACTAGCTCGTGAGAGAAATATACTGACGTGAAAACATTAGTGCTGAGCGAGATATTTGTTCTTATCCATGTATTTTGATTTCAGACGCAGAATGGAATCTGGATGGCTTTGACTTCCGTAATGTTTGTGTAAGGAACGTCCTCTACCCTTACATGTAATTAATTTTTGGAACTAAATATTATATGCAACCATTGACATGGCTGTGTCAACAGTAAATATGATCACCCTCGCAGTATACACTCCCTCTATACAGTCACCATGTCAGTTCAATAATTATTTAATGACACCTCTATATAAAATGGCTATATAAAATAACTGTGCATAAAAGGTAAATAAATTTGATGTCTGTGCTCAGGGGTGGATATGATAACGGTATCTCTCATAATCTGTTAGAGGGAAAATGAAACAAAATCCTACCAAACTCCCAAAATAGGCTATATCCATGTCAATGTTTACCGACACTTGTCAAGCCAAAGCAACCAGGAATGCCTGAATAAGTAGTCCAGTGGCCTCATGCCTTAAAAACCTCATGCAGGCTTCTTGGCACCGGGGAAACAGTGTTATTGATGGTTTGCTGGTTTTATCTGAACAGCTCCCACTCGTCCTTGATGTGCTGGAGGAGGCGGGCCCATGTCCTCTTGTTCATTGGCTTCCACACATTGACAGTCTGGGCCCACACAATCTCGATGTTTCTGCACTAATATTTCATCTGTCACGTCAGTATATTTCTCTCACAAGCCAGTCCTTGATATCACCACCTATCTAAAGCTTGTTATCTGACGCCCAATACAAGGTGCAATGCAGCTTTATCTACCGAATAGTAACTCCTTTATATGAATGAAAGAAAACAGACAAATTATGTGGCCACAACTTCGCATTTCATTCTCCCTCCCCTCCCTCACAATCGCTCGTCCCCCCACCCACCTTCCCTTCTCTCTCTGGCCCCTCCCTCTCAGCCCCTCTTTCTCCAGTGTGACTTGCCGCGTATAAAGAGCCAGCCCGAGGCACGGGGTACAGGAGGATAGGTGATTATTTATGGCCACGACTGTATCTCTGGAAGTGAGACTTCGACAGACATCTATGAAAATGGGAGAGCCGGGTGGGTAAGGTATCTATGATGGGTGACTCATGAAGTGTTTGTTTTACTGTATCTAAGAGTGATTTATTGGACTTTTTTTTTCCTTAGGTACAAGCCTGAGATGTGACCTATGGACGGTTATCAAACTCGAGCATAACTACGCGAAATCACCCTTGGCTGAACTGTGGTGTGATGAACATTTGGAAACACTGTGTGATCCACACAAGATACCCATGATATTTTGCTTTAAATATGCAGATCCATTGTACCTGAGTAGTGCACAGTGCCTGATATGTCCTGGTTTAGGTTGTGTGCAATAGGAAAGAGATTAATAAATATCTTCAAATGTTTCACTTTGTTTTATATTTGTCCTTTAAATGAAAAGACGTTTCTTAAATTAGGTAATAGTAGTGGTGGTGGTGTGGAGAATAAAAAGAAATTAGAATGGAGAGAGAGAGGGAGAGAGAGAGAGAGAGAGAGAGAGAGAGAGAGAGAGAGAGAGAGAGAGTCTTTTGGCAGGTAAAAGTGTTTGATCGAGGCGATTCTGGTCAGTTTTTCACCAGCCTCCACGGGAAGCAGAAATCACCCTCCAAACTCTTCGTCCCTGCGTATAGATTTGGACAGGAGGTATGTGACTTAATAATGAGGATGGACGGTACAAAGTGTCCAGGACTACGCCTGCATAGACCTGGACATGGGCTGAAGTAGGAAAGGGAGGGGGGGGGGAAATGCCTATTACAAAATGTCCTGGATTACGAATGCGTAGACCTGGACATGGCTTGAAGTAGAAGTTTGCGTGAAGGCATGACCAGTAGTACGTATGGGTGGTGGTGGTGGTGGTGGTAGTGGTGGTGGTGTGGGGGAGGGGGAATGCCCAGTGCTGGGATTGAACTAGGGGTTTGCCTGAGGGCATGCCCAGTACTACACATGGAGGGTGGGGGATGCCCATTACAAAGCGCCCAGGATTACGCATGTTTAGTGCTGGACACTTTATAACTACTCATGTACACATCTAACAGTGCACTATGTTTTGGCTTTGTAAACAGTAACAGGTGAATTTCACAACTTAACGTGTACCATGCGTCTAGTTTTGCGTAATTAGTATTGAACTAAGAAAATTTTTGCAGTCTTTGTTGCTTTACAGTGCCCCCAAACACGACGGACAATACCTGACGTAAAAAAAAGAAAAAAAAATTGGATGGGGAGTTGTTGCGCATGCTCTGAACTTTGTGCATTTATCCCGAACCTCATGGAACAACCACAGTAAAATTCTGAGGGCCACAGCTTTCGAATGAAACAAATTGGAACTTTCTATCTTTATTGGTAATTTTTTCTTACAGGTACAAAACTTTTAAGTTCATCTTCTCCTTTTTAAAAGAACGGCATATGTGTCCCTCTGCATCTGAGGTCCTCGACTGTCGTATGAAAAGGCTTAATAAGTGGTGTATTATTACATTTGTCATTGTTTCAGCTGCCAGGGTAACAGAGGTGGCGAATGGAAGATTTGGAAGAGCAGAGAAACGAGTACTGAAGAGAACATTAACAGAGATGTTAAACAGCTTAAGTAGCGAAGCAGGCGATAGTAAATGTAAAATAATCGGAAATGAAACAAAACCAGTAAGCGAGAAGTCGATGGAGGACGTAGTTACAGAGAAACCTGGCTAACTAGGATCAGCATTTCACAACACTGAGGAAGAACTGAAACAGACAGTAAAGAGACTCGAAGAAGAAAATCATCTCAGGGAAGAAAATCTTCAAGTGAGGGAACACATGACGAAAATAACTGAAAGTGAAGTGCATGCCAAAGTAGAAGGTATATTAGAATCTCACTTCAGTAAAATCTTACAAATTATTGCATTCATGAGCATAAAGAAAAAAGGTTCTCTGAACAGATGAACTCGTAGGCTATCATCAGTCCTTACACTGAGAAGTCTGATTCCTAGATGTTATACATACGAGTATTTAAGAACCAAAGAAGGAATTCCCCTGCCAAACAAAAGTACCGTAAAAGAAAATGCAAACCATTATAACTTTGAACCTGGCGTTCATTCATCCATTTTAACGTTCCCTTAATCGCAAGGGGAAGTTCTCAGTTCAGTTGAAAAACTTGCTGTGATATCCTTAGATGAAATAGTGTTGCTAATAAATGGAGTTATGACAAGGGAACGAATGAGCTTTTAAAGCACATCATAGTGTTCAGGTAGTTATGTTAAAGGGGTCTATAGGTGAATGGAAACAACACATGAATTTGACCAATCAAATAAGCATAAATTAAAGTTTGATTTTATTAGGATGTTGAGAATGCAGAGTATCCTGTGTTTGTAGTCGTGCATGATCTTGGCTCTTCTTGTTAACAGGGTAGATTGGTAGGTAGGTAGGTAGCTAGGTGATAGTAGAGAACCGTTGACGTCAATGTCGGTACCGTGGAGTATCGTAGATTTCTGCTGCTGCCAAACGTAGATAATAATTGAGACTGTAGTTGTAGATTGGTGAGGCACCTCTGTCATCAGTAATGTGGGCTGCTACCAATATAAAGTCATGAGGCGTTGGATAGCATGGAATATGTATCGTAAGTGAAGATGAGGTAGAGATCTGCTGGGGTTATGCGGTTTTATTGTGACACAGTTGTATCGTTCGTGTGTTGGACAAAGTGACGTGACCCACATATTGTCAGAAATAATGGCGAACCTCCTCCTCTACTCTGTCTCCTAAGCTTCCTTCTCTTGCCTCTCTAATCCCTTTCTGCCTTCTCTGGTTCTCTCTGGCCCTCTAACTGTCATCTTCGATTTCTAGGAATATATACTGCCTGGTGTGTGTGTGTGTTAGTGTCTGGTACTTTTCCGTCACATGAGCTAACTGGCTTTCGTCGATTACCCTACGTGTTTGATACAGAATGAGATTCTTGATCGTCTAGTGTTTGTTTGCACACATTATGTGTTTGCATTCTGGCCAGAGGATGTGTACATCTCCACCTAAACACCAGACATTACATATTGTGCAAGGGTTACATGTTGTGCAATGATATATATTAATGCCTACAACTATTGCATGCCTATAACTATCACATATTGTGTTATGACATATTAATGCCAATGTATTAACCTTAGGATCACGACCGGATTACCAGGTATAGGCAAAATGGGCAACTGCCTACCAGGCCACGGCCTGTCACAGGCCATCGGGACTTCCAGAGCGGAATATATATACGCATTGGGCGTCCAAATAAAGGTCATCACCCATCAGGCCATCAAAAAAGGCCATTATAGGTCATGCCAAAATTTCACAGGAAATAACGGAAAAAAAGAGATCTATATGTTGCAGGCCAACCACCTGCGTTGCCTACCAGGTCACAGCAGGGTTAATCTGGCCCTGCTTAGGATATGAAAGGAATTTGAGATAGACCCTATGAAAAACAAAATCTCATTCAAAAACCGATGTGCTGATAGATATTTGTGTTTGCCGATGCTCCTCATCGTATCAAACTAATTGGAAACAACTTCCTAGATTCGGGGTTCCACTTATAGAATGGAAAATATGTGCCCGATGCATGTGTTCATGAAATTTTGATGAAAACAAAGTCAGAACATAGGCAACTATATAAACTGGGTGGAATTCACGTCAACGAATATGGGACGCAATGGCAAAGGGTGAAACATGACTAACAAAGTGAACTGTATGCTCCATCTGATCATTGCTTTTCTCAGCTAATTATTATGCGAGAAATATTGAAGGCAGTGCATGGTGAGGATCTTAAAGAAAGAAAACTGTATAAAACTCTTGCCTCTGAAATAAAATGTCCTAATGTTGATGAGCCTGATGATATTACACATTTTTTCTTTAATATTTCTGTACGCTTGAGGATGAGATACGTGAACAAAATTATTGATATAATCAAGAAGAAAAGTAAAACATGTAGAGGCATGGCTAGGAGAAATATGAAACTGACAACATAAAGAATGACAGTAAATATGATCTATACCGCAGTACTTCATTTGCCTTTAACTTCAGGTCAGTAAATCCTGTGCTTTCATAGTGTAGAAAGTAGCCTATTTTATTGAATAAATAAAAACTAAGTTTACTGTTTTAACCCTTCGTTAATCAGGTGGGGTGTTTTGGTACTCCAAATTTAATTAAAAGCTCATATTTCCTAGCTGTTAAACCGAATATTTCTCTCCGTTCCAGTACTCTCCTGATTCAGTGAGGGGAGGGAGCATGTGGATTGGTTTAGTCCTGCCTCTGCTGTAGTGAGAAAGAGTGGCACTTCCCCCCCCCCCTGGGGTGTCCAGTTACCCCATGAAACTAACCATTTAGATCATACTGTGATATATTTTTATTTTATTTTTGCATATTGTTTATTATTATATTGATTTAAAAAATCACAAAATGTAATTTCCTGTGCGTGTTTACCTGACAAATGAGAGATGAATCGATTTGTTATTTTTTACTGATATGATTTATTGTATTTTATTATTATAAATTAATAAACACCACCAACAAGGCTTTCAATCTATTCATTAGTGATTGCAGAGTTATGCTGAAGCGGCAGTATGAATATACTTTACATGTTAGTAACTATCTATATATATACCTAGGCTGCTTCCCCCAAGGAAAGGGAGGTAGCCGAGACAGGACGACACATTCCCCATTTACTCATCCATTCAAACACATTCATTCGCATCTTAAACCCAAAGGGGAGAACGGACAGATCCTCACCGCACCACACCGCACAAGGGTCAACTGTGCAATACAATCAGTGACATCCGCAGCAGGACCCGACAGCAGAGCTGGTTTACCCCTGCCACATCATAACAGACCCATCCCCTTATCCGCACCTAACCTGACTAGCTGATCAGACCAAATGTGGGAGAATATCCCCTCAGGGCTGTGTCATCATTTATTCATTTACAATTTCTCTCCATTTATTTCTGTCACGCACAGCCACTCTTCCTTGCTCAACAGACATCCCTCTTGCATCCAACGCTCTCTTCACACTGTCCATCCATCCTATTCGTGGTCTTCCTCTCAGCCTTACACCTCTCACATCAGATCTAGTTGTCTTTTTCACCAATCGCTCATTATCCATTTTCTCCATATGCCCATCGGAACATCCTCTGCTCAACTCTTCCAGCTATCTCCCGAACAACTCCAGTTCTCCTTCGCATTTCATCATT
This sequence comes from Coenobita brevimanus, assembly GCF_032717465.1. Classification (NCBI taxonomy): domain Eukaryota; kingdom Metazoa; phylum Arthropoda; class Malacostraca; order Decapoda; family Coenobitidae; genus Coenobita; species Coenobita brevimanus. The sequence continues at coordinate 38,818,062 of NC_136983.1, read as the reverse complement.
TCGCACTCGATCCATACGCGTCACTCCACACATACTCCTCAGACACCTCATCTCCATTACATTCAAACTTTTCCTCTCTGCTACACCCATATTCCATGTTTCAGCCCCATATAACGCAGTCGGTACCACGACACCCTCATACAGCCTTCTCTTTACATCCATTCTAAGCGAACGACATCTAAACACTTTTTTCAATCCTCCCAGCACCTTTCCTACTTCATTTATTCTAAACTTCACTTCTGCATCTATTCTTCCATCCACAGCAACATATTACCCTAGATATTTAAAACACTCTACCTCCTCAAGCAACTCGCCATTTAAAACTATATTCATCCCCCTACCATCTACCAATCTCGTACACTTCATCTCTTATTCTCATTTACTTTCAATTTCCTCCTTTCACACACCCTTCCAAACTCCTTTACCAACTGTCTCAATCTCTACTCTGAATAAGGCACCAGTGCAGTATCATCTGCAAGCAGCAGCTGCTTCAGATTCCACTCTCCACCATCAACATTCACCAGACTCAGACCTCCACCTAAAACTCTTGCATTCACCTTCCTTACAACACCATCCATGTAAATATTAAACAACCAAGGCGATATCACACATCCCTGTCGTAGCCCCACTCTCACGGGAAACCAATCACTCACAGCATTTCCCACTCTTACACACGGTCTACTATTTAGATAAAAACTTTTCACCCCTTTTAGCAACCTACCATCAAGTCCATACAATCTTAAAACAGTCCACAAAGCCTCCCTATCAATTCTATCATACGCTTTCTCTAAATCCATAAATGCCCAAAACACATCCTTGCCTGTCGATACATACTTTTCACACACTTGTCTCACAGCAAACACCTGATCCACGCATCCCCTCCCTCTCCTAAAGCCACACAGCTCATCACCAATCACTCCCTCTGTATCCTCTCTAACTCTCATAATTAACACTCTCCCATACACCTTACCTACAACACTCAACAGACTTATACCCCTAAAGCTAGTACATTCATACTTATCACCCTTGCCTTTATACAACGGGACCACACAAGCACTTGCCCAGTCAATTAGCACCATACCTTTCACAAAGCACACATTCAACAGTCTTACTAATTAGTCAATAATAGTCACTCCACCACCCTTCAGGCATTACACGGCACAACCATCCGTACCTGCAGCCTTCCCTGTTTTCATCTCCTTTACTGCCTTCTCCACTTCCGCCTTCGTGATCAAAGAATCATTCAACTCTCCCAACACATTTATTCCTTGCACCCTTCCATCCGCCACTATCTCAGCCACCCTTTCCTCCTCTACATTTAACAATGTTTCAAAATACTCTACCCATCTCTTCCTTACTGCATCCATCTCAGTTAACATCCTTCCAGCCTCTGCTTTTACTCGTTCTTCCTTCCCAGACTCTACCTTTCGCACCCTTTTCACCTCCTTCCAAAACATTTTCTTATTCTGTTGAAAATTCTCTGTCAGCCGCCTACCCCACCTCTCATCTGCTGCCATTTTAGCATCACGCACAGCCATTCTCGCCCCATTCCTCTTTTCCTTATACCTTTCATATGACATCTCATCCTTCCTCTGCAGCCACACTTCACATGCATGTCTCTTCTCAGCCACAGCCATACTTACTTCCTCGTACCACCATTCACTTCCTTTTCTTACTCCACCACCCACACGTCTCACACCACACACCTCTTCTGCATGCCCCACCACAACACTCTTAAACAACTGCCATTCCTCCTCCACACTGCCATTTTCCCGATCTTTCACTGCGTTCCACTCATCTTTCAATATCTCATGATACTCTATCTTTTTCTCTCTTTTATCCAACTCACTCACTTTCAAAACCTCCCTGCCACACCTAACCCTCCTAGCTCTCACCCATCTCTTACCTACTCTTAACTTTCCCTCCACCAGGTAGTGGTCAGACATACCTCCACCCTCCTCTCTCAGAACTCTCACATCCAACAATCTTCCTATTACATTCCTAGACACAACCACATAGTCCATCAAAGCTCTATCAACAACCCTTCCACCCTCCTGTCTCACCCATGTATACTTATAAATATCTTTCTTCTCAAACAGTGTATTTCCATTAACCATCTCTCACTTACCACACATCGCTATCATTCGTTCCCCATTTTCATTTCTTCCAGGCACACCATGCATACCAACTACACCTTCAACTGCTGCATTTCCCACTCTAGCATTCAGATCTCCCATTATTACCACATTCACATTCGCTCCAAAACTCTGCAGACACTCATCAACATCATTCCAGAAAGACTCCCTCTCTTCTTCATCCCTTTCACTACCAGGCCCATATGCACTCACAAACACCCACAACTCACGTTCAAATTTCGCTTTCACCCACATCAGTCTCGATGACACCTCCTTCCATTCAGTCACACACTGCTGTACTTCCGGACTCTCTAACAAGGCCACACCTTCTCTTGCCCTTCCTCTATCAACACCTGACAATCTTCCATTCACACTTCCAAACATAGACTCACCCTTCCCTTTCATCTTCGTTTCACTCAAAGCTAACACATCCAACTTTCTTCTCACAAACATTCTCCCAATCTCCTTCCTTTTAGCCTCAATCGTACTACATCCACGCACATTCATAGACCCAATCTTCAGGGTATGGGGATAACTCCATCCCCCATCCCTTTCTCTGGCCTGTCTCTTTTTAGGAACTAAAAAACAGAGGAGGGGGTCCCTAGTCCCCTCACCCCGCCCCTTTTAGTCGCCTTTTACGACATGCAGGGAATATGGTGGCAGTATTCTTCCTAACACAACCTGGCCACAGAGTAATAGTACCACTCTTTAGTGCAGCCAGATTGTGTCCCCCCCGCCACAGGGGGGGACACAATACACAACATGTATTTTTGTATTGGGGTGTTGTAACACCCCACCGGACTAACCACAGGACTAATGAAGGGTTAAACATAGCCCATCTTCCCTGTAAACTTTAGCTGTCTATGCCCATGTAACAGTAATATTTTTCTTTCTTTGTGTTTATGAATTTTTTCAACACTGTTTGGAGCTGCTAACATGGGCTCTCCGACCTATTGTGTCATACATTCATCTCATATTCCACTTAGAATAGGATGAAGGTAAAATAAGTAAATAAATAAATAAAACAAATATAAGCACACAAAAAGTGTTCGGTAAATGTAGAGCGAGTATGTGGAATCCGAGTGAGTAGGGGGCATGACGTCATGCGCAGTGTGTGCTTATTTTAGCTGGCCATCTAGCCGACCTGTTTGGCTGGGTCGTGGTCAATGGCAACAGCGGTAGCATATATCAGCAAGCAAAACTGTCACAGATAGTGCCTCCTAAGTTCATTATTTGTTTTTTTTTTTTTTTTTTTTTTTTAAGGGCAAATATTATGCTCTCTAGTATGCCCAGTCAAATGAACAACTACAAAAATCCCTAGTTACATTAGGGTCAGTGCTAAAACAATAAAAAAAAATAAAAACGAAATTTTCAACAAACCGGTGAATTGTGAAAAAGTTATATTTCACATAGTCATATTAACTTTTCATTACGATTTAAAACAAAAAGACATAATTCATTATTTGCAAGTGTTAATATTTCCACAAATTGCAGTATTAGAAGCTACCTCTATTTACACCCCCAGCCACCTGCTGGCTTGGGGAGTAGACTTTGTGTTTAACATCCTAGTCGTATTACAAATCGCATAGGCGACTTCAGAGCTTCTCTTCCTTTTGCAGTATATTTCGATTATTACACCTTAATAATGCTCCACGATATTTACACCATTTTAACAGGGGACACAGGTTTCATCAGTAATATGGAAGAGAATACCGAGGTGCAATGTGCAAAATATATCGCAAAGAAAATACTGGTAAGAAGAAGCAAAAGGCTTTTAAAATACGTCCCAAAGTGTTCTTGCTCACTCTCATCATTTGCTTGCTTACACAATAGAGGAGCATTACAACCAACTACCGGCTAAATGTACACCATGGCTTGTGTTGAGACACGGTAAAGAGAATATAAGGTAGTTTCACACGGGGGGGGGGGGCAAAAACGTGTCTCGGTCTGCGCATGACGTCATAGATAATCCAGACAGAGGGTTTCTGCTTTGTAGCCAGGCCAGTCACTCACCTACCTGCCCTGTGATGTGAGCTCCCTGGCCTATATGGATTACTTTTATTTGCATCCTAAACTGCATGCAGAACAATGAAAAGGATAATGCTATGTTTTTGAGATATTATGAAATATGTCTTCAAGAAGAACCATCTGTTTTCAGAGAATACTGAATAGGAATGTCATATACAGGGTCATACAGACAGAGATCCGACATCACAGATGCCTGTAATCTAGCTAATTATGAGAAAAACTACTGAAAATATTGACAGAGATCACTGGTTGGGAGTATAGCAACACCAAACACCTACCAATTGATCCGGAAATCATCAGTTTACATCGGTATACCATTACATTCGTTTTCTTTCATGCTCCCATTCTCTCTCTTTCTCTCCTCATTATCCTTGACGTCACACCCTCTGCGTGAGCTGGGGACGGTGATCCTACCTTATCATTCTCTTTACCTTGGGTTCAGATTAGTTCAAACTCATATAATTTGGTAATTCTCCTTTCAGATGCATTTCACCAGGCAAGGAACTATACTAAGCCTCTCTCAGAATAATATTATTCACCAAAATCCAGTTAGAGGTAAAGGTGTCAGATAGAGTGGGAGAACATGTGTGACAGCATGTACGAATGATATCCGTACGACCAAGATCAGTGTCAAAAGAAGGTATTCTTGTCGGTTAAGGAAGCTCCCTGACACCATTTCCTAAGCGATTTATTTGATCTGTAATACCATACTGTCCTCTTGCGTTACATAAATCCTTCTAATATCGCCATAATCTACAAAAATAACGTACACTCATGATGACTAATCTCTGACCAGAGACGCGTGGCAGGTAGTGTTATGACCACACATGAGCCACGCATTCGAACACAGCCTCTACACTACTTGGCGGGGCAAAGAACTGTAACTTGATGGTTTGAAGCGTTCTACTCCTTATATCTCTGATATTACCATATTTTTATTGCTTTTCTTCCATAATATTGTAATTTGCGTTTATTGACAGGGCCCGACATTTCTTCAATCAGTCTGTAAATGGGCAATTTCCAAGAAGTATATAAGTATGTGCCACCATATGTGGGTATTGGCATCATATATACCGTCATAACCACTTGTGGATTAACGACATTAATTCACACACATTTCAACCAGAGGGGGCATGCAGCTAATTAAGATGTCGCATCAGAATAGTGCAACCATTCCCACTGGATGGTAATGGGGCCTGTTATCACAAGGGGGGAAAAAAAAAAAAAAAAAAAAAACATTCAGTTCAAAGGAGTAAATAATGGCTGAATTGGTAGAAAGGTGGGCGCAGTTTTAATGGACCAAGGATCGAATCCCGGCACAGGCAGGGAACAGTCAAAGGATTTGAATTTCGCAAAAGCAGACTTCATTGCTCTACCAGAAAACCCGCCGACGTATAAAATTACCCTCGCTAATACCAGTGCACCAGTCCTGTATCAGACAGCCCTAGCATATACCCAATATGGACGGTGGGTGTTAGCACCAAAGTGGTGACATGTGGAGGTGTGTAGGAGGACTACTGGGCCTGGGATTGGCCCTGAAGCCTTTGCCCAGAATCGGACACATAAAAACTATATATATATATATATATATATATATATATATATATATATATATATATGAGTAAGGATGGAAGTTTAGAGGGTGAAGTGCTTGAAAGGGTGCAACAGAGAAAAACTGTTGCTGGTTTCTTGAAAGCAGTGATAAGAAACATGGAAGTGAGCATGGAAGTGAAAAAACTACTGCATGATAATACTGGGGTAACAAGTGTAACCTATGGAAGCGAAGCTTGGATCTTGTTGGAGGGACAGAAATCAAGAATGAGAGCAGTGGAAGTGAGTTATTTGAGAGACGCATGTGTAGTCACATAGAGAGACAGACTGACAAATGAGAAAGTGAAGGAGCGTTGTGGTGTGGATGTGGATGTGATAGGAAGGGGAAGTTAGGAGGTGGTTTGATCATGTGATGGGGATGAAGAGTGAGTGACTGACGAGGTGTGTGTATGTGTGTGTGGTGGTTTGGAGGGGGCGGGAGGGGGAGTCCAAGGATGAGATGAAGAGATGGAGTGGAGAGGTATATGAGAGAGGGAAGTGTGAGCTGGAAGCAGGGCAATGAAATGGCGGGGGACAGGGCGACATGGAGGCGATTTGTTTGTGGCCACCCCTTACGGGATGAAGACGTCTGGCAATTATATATATATATATATATATATATATATATATATATATATATATATATATATATATATATATATATATATATATATATATGTATATATATATATATATATATATATATATATATATATATATATATATATATATATATATAAAGCATACTTAGAACATGTGTGGATGCCAGTTGCTGTGGCAATCGTAGATATATCTCCGCTATCACCAACCAACAGTTCGGTTAAAGGCTCGCCTCAAGAAATAGGCCAGTGAAATAATAAACATATTAATATAACACAGTATAAATGTCAAGTATCACGCACTCACAGCACACTAAAAAACAACAGCTATGACCAACTTTCATCTTTATTTGTTAACATCCATATATATTCCTTGAAAAAGTAATATGATACGTGAAGCGAAAGTGTTTCAATGATGCATAGAAAATTGTTCACTGAAACACTAACCTTTCTGAAACGATGGCTGAGCGTGTCTGATTGTGTAGCCCACGCTTGGCCACGACTTTGGCTAACTCTCTGGTCAGAGATTAGTAATCATGAGTGTACAAAAGGATATTAACCAGCCACATCCAAAATTAAATAACTAAGGAAGACGTGTCAGGAATCCTACTTAACCGACTAGAACCGAGCCAATGCGTCACTGAAGGAGGCAGGAGGAGAAGAACTCAAGGAAGAAGACGTGGAGACTGATGACTGCTCCTCCCACCACCACCACCAGCGTCCCCTGTGATGGAGGATATGAGTTAGTCTCTTGTGGTTCGCAAACGATGGGTCGGAACGCAGAGGAGGGACGCAGCAGGAATTTTCTTGGGTTCCAAAGATATAGAACAGACCTAATGCTTTTAATGTATCTATATATATATATATATATATATATATATATATATATATATATATATATATATCTCTTGAGGAGTTAGCACAAGATAGGATGTGGTGGTGTGAGTTCAAAGTCGAAAGGAACGCTCTGAAATTTTCTCCCCCATATAATAAATGATATATATATATATATATATATATATATATATATATATATATATATATATATATATATATATATATATATACAGAGAAAGAGAGAGAGAGAATCCTCTCACCCCAGTAACACTTGTCATTGCAGTTCCCCTCACCGTTCCAGGCATCTTGAATCACATTTCATCCAGTTTATCCCTCCACCCTGTCTTTGGATTTCGCCTCCAACCCGCCACCCCTCCTGCTTATATGTTACAGTTGCCCAGATGCTTAGTTACTTAGATGTTTAGTTATCCAGATGCTTAGTTATCCAGATGCTTAGTTATCCAGATGTTTAGTTACTCAGATGTTTAGTGACCCAGAGGTTTTGTAACCCAGATGTTTAGTTACCCAGATGTTGGTGATGCCGAGTGTGGTGCGAAGAGTAGTTTTCTTTGGAGGGTTGAAACAAGCGGTGTAGTTGGGTGTGTATGTTCTAACCCACAGGTCATAAAGGCCAGCCTTCCTGTACCTGCATTATTCTGTTGATAGAAACTTGATTTATAATATTGAACCAATCGTAATATAATTTTAATCACTCATATTAATCACACTATCTTAATCTATCTATCTATCTATCTATTGCCAGACGCCATAAACCCGTAAGGGGTGGCCATTTGACTTTGAGTTATATGTTTTACCGGGAGGGGCACTAACCCTCGACCAACCCACTTGTTAACACGTAGGGAACACGTATGATTTGGTTATATGGTTACCACCCAGCGTTGTAAATGGTTTCTTGGCTTACTGTACAGGAAACCATTTCGTTTGTCACTCAATGTAAAACCACCTGTAAAGGAAAGAAAAGCAGTAAGAAGTGACAGGAAAGATGGGAGAAATAGGAAGAATTATAATATTGCTCACTCTGTAACAATAATCACATTATAATAATCACTCACACTATATTATTAATCTCTCACTCTATAATATTAATCACTCTCATTATAATATTACTCTATCTATCTATCTATCTATTGCCAGACGCCTCAATACCGTTTGGGGTGGCCACAAACTAATCGCCTCCACGTCGCCCTTTCCCCCGCCATTTCACTGCCCTGCTCCCAACTCACACACCCCTCTCTCATATACCTCTCCACCCCATCCCTCCATCTCATCCTCGGCCTCCCTCTCCCTCTCCGCCCCTCCACCTCACTCACTTACACTCTCTTCGTCAGTCTTTCACCCTCCATCCTCTCCACATGGCCAAACCACCTCAGTGTGTTCCTCATAACGCTTCCTATCACATCCACATCCACACCATAACCTCCTTTATATCCTCATTCGTCAGCCTGTCTCTCCATGTGACTCCACAGGCTCCTCTTAAATAACTCATTTCCAATGCTCTCACTCTTGACTTGTCCTTCCAGCAACGTCCAAGCTTCACTTCCATACGTTAGAGTTGGTATCACAATACTGTCATGTAGTAACTTTTTCACTTCCATGCTCACTTCCCTGTTTCTTATCACTGCTTTCAAGGAACCAGCAACCTTTCTTCCCTGCTGTACCCTTTCAAGCACTTCACCCTCCAAACCTCCATCATTACTCATCACACTACCCAAGTACTTAAACGTACTCACATTTTCCAATTTCTCACCATCCAATCTCGCTGTACATTCACAGACTTCACCTCTTTAAAAGACCATCATTTTACTCTTCCCTACATTCACCTTTAGATTCCGTTTCTTACACACTTTCCCAAACTCATCCACCAAGCCTTGCAGCTCCTCTTTGTCTTCACTCAACAACACAGTATCATCTGCAAACAACAGTACAGGGAGTTTCCAAACACTATCCTCTCTCACCAGGGCCACTCCAACATCCACTACCCTACCTTGTACCTCTTTTATTACCCCATCCATGTACAGATTGAACAACCATGGAGACATGACACATCCCTGTTTCAACCCAACCTTCAAAGAGAAAAATTCACTTAGTTCACCATCCACACGCACTGCAGCCTTAGCACCATCATACATACTCTTCACAGCATTCAACAACTTCCCATCTACTCCATATATTCTTAATATCTCCACAATCCTTGTCTATCCACCCTGTCATATGCTTTCTCCAAATCCATGAAAGCAGCATACAACTTCTTTCCCTTCTCTAGAAACTTTTCCACTAGATCTATCTATCTATTTATCTATCTATTGCCAGACGCCTCAATCCCGTTTGGGGTGGCCACAAACAAATCGCCTCCAAGTCGCCCTGTCCCCCGCCATTTCACTGCCCTGCTCCCAACTCACACACCCCTCTCTCATATACCTCCCCACCCCATCCCTCCATCTCATCCCTCGGCCTTCCCCTCCCTCTTCCCCCCTCCACCTCACTCACATACACTCTCTTCGTCAGTCTTTCACCCTCCATCCTCTCCATATGGCCAAACATCCTCAGTGTGTTCCTCACAACGCTTCCTATCACATCCACATCAACACCACAACGCTCCTTTATATCCTCATTCGTCAGCCTGTCTCTCCACGTGACTCCACAGGCTCCTCTTAAATAACTCATTTCCACTGCTCTCACTCATGACTTGTGTCCTTCCAACAATGTCCAAGCTTCACTTCCGTACGTTAGAGTTGGTATCACAATACTGTCGTGTAGTAACTTTTTCACTTCAATGCTCACTTCCCTGTTTCTTATCACTGCTTTCAAAGAACCAGCAACCTGTCTTCCCTGCTGTACCCTTTCAAGCACTTCACCCTCCAAACCTCCATCCTTACTCATCACACTACCCAAGTACTTAAAGGTACTCACATTTTCCAATTCCTCACCATCCAACGTCGCTGTACATTCACTAACTTCACCTCTCTCAAAGACCATCACTTTACTCTTCCTTACATTCACCTTTAGATTCCGTTTCTTACATACTCTCCTAAACTCATCCACCAAGCCTTGCAGCTCCCCTTCGTCTTCATTCAACAACACAGTATCATCTGCAAACAACAGTACAGGGAGTTTCCAAACACTATCCTCTCTAACCAGGGCCACTCCAACATCCACTACCCTACCTTGTACCTCTTTTATTACCCCATCCATGTACAGATTGAACAACCATGGAGACATGACACATCCCTGTTTCAAACCAACTTTCAAAGAGAAAAATTCACTTAGTTCACCATCCACACGCACTGCAGCCTTCGCACCATCGTACATACTCTTCACAGCATTCGCCAACTTCCCATCTACTCCATATATTTTTAACACTTTCCACAATCCCTGTCTATGCACCCTGTCATATGCTTTCTCCAAATCCATGAAAGCCGCATACAACTTCTTTCCCTTCTCTAGAAACTTTTCCACTAAAGATCTAAGAATGAATATCTGATCTACACAACCTCTACCCTTCCTAAAGCCTCCCTGTTCTTCTCCAACTAATTTCTCTGCTCTTTCTTTAACTCTGTCTATAGGTATCCTACCATACACTTTTCCTATTATACTAAGAAGACAAATGCCCCTATGGTTACCACACACTTCTTTTTCCCCTTTTCCTTTGTACAAGGGAGTAATTATACCTGACTTCCAATCCTCCGAGACTCTACCTTCCTCCCAGGCCAATCTGCACATCTTCCACATCCATTCTACTACTATCTCTCCCCCATGCTTCAGCATTTCACCACACACTTCATCAATTCCTGGGGCTTTCCCCGATTTAACTTTCTTCATTGCTTCCACAACTTCTATCCTACTGATTTCTTCCTGTCTTCTCACCTCCCTCCTTCCCCCAGCCATTCCCCAGCCACTTATACTCGCATTACTTCCATCCTCTACGTTCAACAATTCCTTAAAGTGTTCTCTCCATCTGCTCACTTTTTCTTCCTTCTCCACTAGTAATATACCATTTTTATCTTTCACTCCCCTGCTAACTTCACTTCCACCCTGTCTTACTCTTTTCACTTCTCTCCAGAACATTTTCTTACAGTCCCTCAACTTTACACTCAAATTCCTTCCAAATTCCTCATCCACTCTCTTCTTACTCTCTCTTACTAATCTTTTCACCTCTCTCTTTCTTTCCACATATAACTCTCTCTTCCGCCTCTCAACTTCTTCCACGCCCCTATTTCTCATCCATTCATTGTATGCTTTGTTCTTTTGTGCGACATACTGTTTCTCCTATTCAGTCCACCACGCTGTTCCTTGCACCCCCCTCCGTCTTCTTCTCTTCCTTCCACACACCACATCATATGCTGCACATATTTCTTCTGTAAATATCTTACACACACCTTCCACGTCTCCCATCTGCTCCAATTCATATTTGCCCAATCGTTCCTCCACTTCTCTCTTATACTCTGCCTTTTTCTCATCCTCTTGTAAACTTTCCACTCTCCTTGCAACTACTCCTTCCTCTCGTCTTTCCCTTCTTCTATTACTCCATCTTACTTGCATTCTAATTCTGGCCACCACCAAGTAGTGGTCAGAAAGTCCACTCCCCCAACCTCTATACACTCTTGCATCCTTTACACATCTTCGCATCCTTTCATCCACACACACATAGTCAATCATTGCCTTCCTTTCATTCAGTTCACCACCCACCCTTCTCATCACTCGCCATGTATACCTGTGGATCATTTTATGCCTGAAGAGGGTATTGGCTATCACCAACCCCCTCCCAGCACAAATGTCCACTAACGCACTCCCATTCTCATCTATCTCAGCAGGCACACCGCACTCACCAACTATTCCATCCACCTTCACATTCCCAACTTTACCATTCATATCACCAATCAAAAACACTCTCTCATTCCTTCCAAACTTTTCCATGCACACTTCCACATTTGTCCAGAACTCTTCTCTCACTCTTCTAGCACGATCTTGCGTTGGTGCATACACACACACACAATCGCCCACATTTGTATTCCAACTTTCAACTTTACCCACACAATCCTTGACCCAACTGATCCATACTCTCTTATGTTCTTCTTTGATCTTTTACTCACAACTATACATACTCCTTCTTTCGCTCTCTCTTTCTCACCTACTCCTGCACATATACCCCATCCATACTCCCATTCTCTCACACTTTCTCCTCTCCATTTTGTTTCAGTTATTCCACATACAACCACTTTCGCACCCTCAAGCACCTGGACAATGTCTCTCTCTTTCACCTCATCATTCGCTCCTCTTACATTCCATGTACTCATTACCAAGTCCTTTGTCCGGTCCTGGGTCGTCATCGTTTGGTCAGTCCTTGTCCGAGGCTTCTTGTTTGTTTTTTTAGTTAGTTGTTTTCCGGGGAGGGGCACTAACCCTCCGCCATCCCTTTTAGTCGCCTTTTACGACAAGCAGGGATACTGGGGGAGTATTCTTGAAAACGCCCCTACCCCCACACAACCTCTTCCTTTCCTAAAGCCTCCCTGTTCTTCTCCAACTAATTCCTCTGTTCTTTCTCTAACTCTGTCAATAAGTATCCTACCATACACTTTTCCTATTATACTAAGAAGACAAATGCCCCTATGATTACCACACACTTCTTTTTCCCCTTTTCCTTTGTACAAGGGAATAATTATGACTTCCAATCCTCTGGGACTCTACCTTCCTCCCAGGCCAATCTGCACATCTTCCACATCCATTCCACTACTATCTCTCCCCCATGCTTCAGCATTTCACCACACACTCCTTCAATTCCTGGGGCTTTCCCCGATTTAACTTTCTTCATTGCTGCCACAACTTCTATCCTACTGATTTCTTCCTGTCTTCTCACCTCCCTCATTCTCCCAGCCATTCCCCAGCCACTTATACTCACATTATTTCCATCCTGTATGTTCAACAATTCCTTAAATTGTTCTCTCCATCTGCTCACTTTTTCACCGTTCTCCACTAGTAATCAACCTTTTTTATCTTTCACTCCCCTGCTAACCTCACTTCCACCTTGTCTTACTCTCTTCACCTCTTTCCAGAACATTTTCTTACAGTCCCTCCACTTTACACTCAAATTCCTTCCAAATTCCTCATCCACTCTCTTCTTACTCTCTCTTACTAATCTTTTCACCTCTCTCTTTCTACATATAACTCTTCCACCTCTCAACTTCTTCCACGCCCCTATTTATCATCCATTCATTGTATGCTTTCTTCTTTTGTGCCACAGCCTGTTTCACCTCTTCAGTCCACCACGCTGTTCCTTGCACCCCCCTCCGTCTTCTCTTCCTCCTACACACCACATCACATGCTGCACATATTTCTTCTACAAATATCCTGCACACACCTTCCACGTCCCCAATATGCTCCAATTCATATTTGTCCAACCGTTCCTCCACTTCTCTCTTATACTCTGCCTTTTTCTCATCCTCTTGTAACCTTTCCACTCTCCTTGCAACTACTCCTTCCTCTCGTCTTTCCCTTCTTCTATTTCTCCATCTTACTTGGATCCTAATTCTGGGCACCACCAAGTGGTGGTCAGAAAGTCCAGTCCCCCAACCTCTATAAGCTCTTGCATCCATTACACATCTTCGCATCCTTTCATCCACACACACATAATCAATCATTGCCTTTCTTTCATTCAATTCACCACCCACCCTTCTCATCACTCGCCATGTATACCTGTGGATCATTTTATGCCTGAAGAGAATATTGGCTATCACCAACCCCCTCCCAGCACAAATGTCCACTAACGCACTGCCATTCTCATCTATCTCAGCAGGCACACCCCACTCACCAACTATTCCATCCACCTTCACATTCCCTACTTTACCATTCATATCACCGATCATAAATACTCTCTCATTCCTTCCAAACTTTTCCATGCACACTTCCACATTTGTCCAGAACTTTTCTCTCACTTTGCTAGCACGATCTTGCGTTGGCGCATACACACACACAACCGCCCACATTTGTATTCCAACTTTCAACCTTACCCACACAATTGTTGACCCAACTGATCCATACTCTCTTATGTTCTTCTTTGATCTTTTACTCACAACTATACATACTCCATCTTTCGCTCTCTCATTCTCACCTACTCCTGCACATATACCCCATCCATACTCCCATTCTCTCACACTTTCTCCTCTCCATTTTATTTAAGTTATTCCACATACATCCACTTTCGCAGATTATAATATTTATCACTCACACTATGATATTAATCACAGTTACTCACACTATTAGTAACTCACATCATACATTAATCACTCACACTACAATATTAATCACTCATTATAATATATCTTAACCTCACTGCTAAGAAGTATATTGCCCATACTGAAAAAAAAAATATATATATATATATATATATATATATATATATATATATATTATTCTTTCTTCATATTTCTCTCTAGGCGGGTATACTCACAAGGCACAATACATAATGCAGATCCAGTCAAATGAAGCAATGAAGCGCTTTCTGCCATATTTAGCTGTCTGCACACCATACTGCAAAATTAAGCATGCAGTATTTTATTTCTTTTATCACTTCCACGACTTTACTCATTATCCGATTGCATATTTGAGTACCTATATGATCCACATCAGGGATGGTATTATGAGGACTGCTTGTCTGTGCAAGCTCCCTGCGCCAATATATCGTACACCACACCCCCCTGTCATCCCCACCCTGCAACAGCCTCTCCCACCTGACCACTCCCGGGACAAACGAGGGCCTGACTTTATCGCGGCGACACGCCCTACTGCATTCGTACAGCACGTCACTTAAATTTGGGACCAAGCCATCAACAATGTAAATTTTGAAATCGGTATCATGCCGGGCCAGGATGAGAAAAAAATTCGTCTGTATTGCCTTCCACCCACTTAATGGGTTTTCTAAGAGTTGATCTGATCGACGACTACACAGTACAGCGTGCTCTCCCAGCATCGTGGCCCTCAGGACAAGTTGCTTTACGTCAAGTGGAATATAAAGATCAACAGATAATGAGGGCATGAGCGGAGGGTGGTTGGGGTCCTGGTGAACAGTAAAATTACCCAGATGATCATGAAGACTGATGGATGCTACACAGGAATCTATCTCTGGTACCGCCACATCTCTTTTTCTTATTTAACAAGTTGCTTTTATATTGCCTCGATAGGGATTTTACATTATTTTCCACAAACAAACCACAGTATTTGTAAAATGACCCTAGATTATAATACACTGTTATTATAGATACTAGTTTTATCAGGTATCCATGTGTATACTAGGGAATTGATTGTAGCAATAGTTGAACAGGGATGTGCCCCCAAGGTGGGTGTAAACCTAATGATAGGGAGGGAGCTTTTAATCAGCCCTCGGGACTAGATCATCCCTCTTTGCTGAACTTTTTCAGTGTATCAGTAACACAGAGTAAGCCAACAGACACCCCTACACAGTTTCCTCCAACTATCTATGCCTTACTACATGCATATTACACACCATACGTCTTTTTCTGAATTTAAATAAACAAATTGCATTTCAACCCGCAGCCTCGGATTCCCTGGTGGGTGGGAGGGGAGGGGGGATCATAAAAACCCTCACCATCTGCCCCTCTCCCGGTGACAGCTAAGAGAGATGCTTGGAATCACTGTCAGACTCACTTCTACATTTCTGTAACATTCACTTTATTTCCTCTAATTTTCCCTCTGTTGAAGACAACCTGTCTTCCTCTAAACCTCACCTTCTCTTCGTTATTAACCCTTTAACCGCGGGTGTCATCCCAGAATGACATTGCAAAAACTAGACCAAACCGCGGGTGTCATTCTGGAATGTTTGTGAATATTTTGAATACTGTGCGTTTTTTCCGTGCGTCAATTGTTTCAAGGGTGAGTAGCTATTAAGTTCTTTCACTCCAGCCAACCCCCACCTCCCTCCTCCCACCTCCTGGGCCCCCACCTCCCACCCCCCGGGTCCCCCACCCCATCCCTGACCAAACACGCATCAATGTCTGTCCAGCTGTGTGAGTGACAACACCGCTGATGTGGCAGTGAAGTGTGGGCAATTACAGTGCCTTTTACCTGCCTCAGTGAACACAGAGTGGGTGTTTATCGTATGTGCAGTGTTCATATATGTTTATAGTATTATTATCAGAATGAGGTTGGCATTTGGTAATGGTGTGTGAGCGAAAAATAGTGATTTTAGATTGCTCACTTCTAATGGCACTGCCCATCCAGTGATAGTCAACGAAATCATGAAACCTACATCATTGCAAAGCCGAAGGTTAGTACTTTCTAACGGTACCTTATTTTTCGCTCTAGAATTATTCTGTGCAGAGTTATAAAGGTTTAAAGTTTGTTTACATTTTGACTGGAACCCCCGCGGGGGGGGCCAGTCGGGTCAAAACAATGCCCGCGGTTAAAAGGTTAAGACCCAGCTGTCTGAGACCGCTGATAGCAAGCCCTTCTCTGTATCCTCCTAATTTCTCTGACGTAAAACTGGATAGCCATAGTCAGGGATTCCACGCCCATGTCCATAGGCAAGTAGAGAGCCCTCTCCTGTCTTCTTAGGAAGTAGCGGTGAGTTTTGCATCCCTTCCCTGTTTAAAAAAAAAAGAAAAAAAATCCCACAAAATAACAAAAGGAAGGGCAATAGGAGCCAGTGCATCTTGCCTGACCCTGAAACAGGGGGGTCCTTCCTTGGGCACCAGTCTGGCAGGGCTTTTTGGGCCCTATGGTGCTGAGTAAAGCCTACAGTACCCCAGCAATCGGATGATGTGGGGAGGACCCCCTAGCCCAGACCCTGCGTTTGATTTGCGTCGTGGTGCTGCAGAGGACGCACAAACCTGAGGCTCCAAGAGCGGGTTTAACCTTCGCAGGGCACTGCTGGTGGGAGCTTGGAATGTTCTAAGCCTTTCAAAAAGATGATTTACTGCCTTTGTTTTCACAAAAAATGGGGGCAATTTGGGGTCGGCATAACTAAACTCTCTGAAGTGAGGTGACCGAGGCATGGTAAGATCAGCAGCAATGGTTACACATTCAATTGGTCTGGCTGTGACAATGGTGCCCATGTTAGGGGTGTTGCTGTGGCAGTTGCTGCTCATTTTGTCTCTTGTGTCGACAGGGTTACTATGGTTGATGAGCATGTAATGCTGGTGAGACCGAAGCACTCCTTGAGCTTTATCACCCTTACTGCAGTGCACACTTGAGCTGAGATGAGTGATCTTGAAGAGAAAGAGCAATTCTACACCAAACTTGACTCTGTTGTGGAGCAATGCTTGTCATGGGATACACTCCTGGTCTTGGGTGACTTTAATGTGGGCTTCAGGGATTGTGTAGGTCCCCATGGCTCTGGAGCCAGGAATTCCAATATCTCTTAACTTCTGGATTTTGGTAATTCCTGTAAGTTAAAAATTGCTGGATCCTGGTTCCATCAACCACATCTTTACTGCTGGACTTGGTTTGTTAGTACTCGCTGGTGATCTTTCAGAACTGCAGGATTTTCAGGAGTGCAGAGTTCTTTTCTGCTGATCACAGTCTTGTTGTTACTACACAGATAGAGATCAAAGTTGAGAGATTCTGAAGATGCCACCCCAAAAAAGGTTCCATCTTGAGAAACTCAGTGATGAGGAGTGTGCATATGAGTATGCAGTGACAGTCTCAAATCGGTTTGAAGTTCTCCGTACTGTTGAGGATCATGTTGAATGATGAGACACCTTTAAGCGTGCTGCTTTGGCAGGAGCTGATGAGTGTTTTGGAGACCACCCGAGATCAAGGATAGGATTCATCTCGCAGGGGAAGCTGACCATAATTGAGGAGGGCTGTGCTGCCAAACTGGCTGGGGATCAGGAACCACACAGACTTTGGTCTTGATGGGTATGAGTCTCATTGAGAAGTGAAAAGGATAGGTATGCCAGGGAAATCGCTGAGGAGGAGGAAGGCCATTGTCACGCAAATAACCTTCGACCCACCTACCGAGCCCTGAAGAAACTCCACTCCAGACCCACCTCTCAGCTTTATTGCATGTGGACGGCAGATGGACAGCTTGTGTTGGGGGGCAGGTGAGTGTAGAGCTCATTGGGCTGAGTACTTTGAGCAGCTGTATATGGCTGAACCTCTTAGTGGAGAGCTTCTGTCAGCTGGCTTACAACTATTGACTGCTGTCCCACCAATTAGAGACTTCATCAGATCTTGTTCCAGAAATCTGCCACTAGGTTCGCTTCCGTCGCCCAACTCTGATGAGGGGTAAGCATTGAAAAAGTAACCAGTGCATAATTTCTTTTTAATTTTGACACAAAGTAAAACACCCAAAAACAGATTTTACTCATGAAATTACTGAGCTGGCATGATATGCTAATAAGAAATTACAATATGGGAGCCTTTTGATAATATATAATGTATTATAGATGTCATTTTGTAAACTCAGCTTTCGTCAGTTTACTCATCTCTGTAAACGTAACATAGACGATGAAACCTAGGCAATTTTACTAGAACCATCCATAAAACAGGATAATAGTGATTAAAATATTTGTCATTCCTTAGTATCCACAAAAGAAAGTAGATACGCAGCCGCAGGTTCGGCAGCACCTTCCGATATGCTGCACTGCCTGACGTATGACTTTTCAAAACAACACGGACCTGTTGGACGTCTTGATCATCTTAGTAACTAAATTCTAACATAAATAATGCTTTTAAATGTTTCCCTGGCTCCATTGCACAGTTTAGTAAGTTTACACTTCAACTCCTCATACTTTGCTATGGTTATAGTGTCGTACCGCACTGCCATTTGTTTGGATTATTAAGGCTGATTCACCAACTAAGCAATCGTTCAGTACATTATTTTCAGTGGAACTGCTTACTTCTTTAAAGCATGCTAAAATACACACATCAGAAGTCCTGAAGGTAATCTCCTTTTACTAACTGCACATGATTTATTCAAATATATGTAAATAGACAGCACACTACGTTAGTCCCCAAGCTAAGATTCTCTGAGAGCCTGGTTATTTTTTCTTTACAGGTATATGAATATGCGCTGGATTGAATAGGAAAAAAGATTCTTATAAATAGCAATATTCTTATAAACTTAGTATTAGGTACAATTTCACAGGTCTTTAAAACCCCACAAAAATATTTAATCGAGGCCAGGTGATGGTAGACACCTGGTGGCAGACCTCTAAAACAGGGTTTGGTGAAGCCTCTAATTGATGAAGCTGTGCCTTCTAGATGAAATCAGTAGGCAGTTGCTGGGTTGCAAAGTGGTTGCAGAGTGGTAGAGACTCCATGGCATCCCTGGAGGGAGAATCTGAATGATTGCTGGCTTGTACACAAACACTTTTCAACACATGCATGGATTAGGTACCGGGCCAGGCTGTGGGTCGAAGTCACTGTGGGGCATCAACTGGCAATTTCAGGGTTACTGACCTTCACTTTGCTGATGACACAATTATCATGGCGGTGTTGCTGGTGATACTACTGAGTCCCCTCTAGGAATTTAACGAGAGTGCAAAGCCATTGGGACTAAAGGCCTCTTGGTCCAAGACCAAAGTCCAGGCAATTGATGGCTTATTGGATGAAGCAGTTCAGTTTGTCCAAGCATGTGGTGAGATTATAGAAGTCTTGGTAAGATTTGGTAGTGTGATCCATAACAAGGGTAGATCAGACAATATTTCTCGTCGCATTGGTCTGGCTTATGGGGGTATGAATTCACTCAATTTGGATATTTGGCACTTTCATTGTTTGTGTAGAAGGACTAAAGTTTGCAATTTCAGGGCACTGATGCTCCCTGTCTTATTTTATGGCTGTGAGACATGGACACGAAACAGTGACTTGAAGTGGCAAATTGACTCCTTTGGTACTAGGTGTCTTTGCAGGATCATGGGATATTGCGGGTACAACCAGGTGTATAATGAGCAACTACTCCATGAGACTAAATTGAGGCCTATTACCCACACAATACGTCATTGCCAATTCCAGCTATATGGGCACGTTGCCATCTTTCCTCAAGCAGATCCTTCTCAAAGGGTGATCTCTAAGCGAGTTAACCAAATGTAGTGAAGAGTTGCTGCCTGCAGGCTTGGCCAAAGGGCCCCGATGGGAGTCAGAGGGTGAGTAAGGCTGTGTGCCCCAAGCGTTTGCCCCTTCATGAATAATGGATTGATCTCTATACTCACTTCAGAGCCAAAGGTGGCTGTTGTCATTATGTAAGCAACAACAAATCTTTCTGTCTTGTTCCTGAACTTGGATCTTATGAATTCTATACCCTCTGGCTTTGGCTATCTTGTCATTCTCTGACTAAATATATCATTGTTTACTTATCCCCTATTTCTACTGACTATAAAAAATTCTTTGACTATCATACTTCTAAGTAGGAACACATCCAATCAATTTCTCCATTCTCTGAAATCCCCATTGTAGGTGATCTCAATGTTCACCACATCTTTGGTTCTCCTCTCCCTTCACTGATCCACCTGGTGGCAAGCTCATATCTTTTCTATTCTTATTGACGTAGAGCAGCTTGTACAGCACCCTACCCATATCCCTAACAACCTTGGAGAGAGTTGCAACATATCTGACCTTATTTGACCTTTTCCTTAGAACTACTCTTCTGTTTATGATGTAATCTTTGTTCTCTGTTGGGCATCTCTGATCACAACCTTATCCACCTTAACCTGTCCTATCACTCCAGAAAGCAGCTGTGGACCCTCCTAAAAAGCGGTGGCATGTCGTTCTTTGGAGCAGCTGATTGGGAGACCCTCAGGCAGTACTTCTTTGGTCTCTCCCTGGAATAATTATTGCTTCCATAACCGAAAGCCATCTTTCAGTGTGCCTTGTGCATTCTCTTGAACATGGAAGCATACATTCTCTTTGGTTTATCCTGTGACGAATGGAAAATAAATATATATATATATATATATATATATATATATATATATATATATATATATATATATATATATATATGGTTTAACTCCTGCTATGCTGCAGGTCCCGTCAAGGGACAGAAGGTGAAGCTTGACTCCAGGGCATGGCTCCTGCTGCCCTGTCCCTCAACAACACGACCACTTTCACACCAATGCTTGAATGCTTGTCCGGCATTTTGCCTCACCTTTCCTCTCCCCTGTGATCCAGCTGACACACCAGAGCATGTCAGTTGATCTTTTCAGTTATTATTCCACCACCACCAGTGATCATTTTCCCATGGAGCAATCTGGCACTCTGTCTGGTTCCCCCCCCCCCCCAAGGCCAAGTGACCTTTGCACTGACAAAACAACCTCCACTCCTTGACAGTACTTCTGCGAGAGTCTGTGAGGATCCCCTGTGCACAAAGGTTCTACTTTGATAATATAATCATACACTGGAAAAATTATAGAATGAGATGTGTGTTTGTATGAACGATAGCAACATTGGTGTAACAATAACGATAATGACGTTTTGAAATATACGATAGTGACGTTTGTGTTATATTTACAACAGTGATGTTTGTGAAATGTTTACGAAAGTTACGTTTGTTTGGTACTGACAATAGTGAAGTTTGTGAAGTATTTACGATTGTGACATTTGTGTAATGTCTCACGATAGTGTGACGTTTATTTAATCACTACGATAGTGACGAGAGTGATGTGTTTTTATGAATGGGAAAAGTAATTGGTGAAACATTTATAACAGAGACGTTTGTGTTATATTTACGACATTGACGTTTAGTGAAATATCTACATTAGTGGAGAGTGTGATGTCATCATGGAAAGACAAAGTGGATCTGTGCAATATTTATCTCGATAGCAGTGAATACTTGGAAAATGGTCAGCTGGTTTACTACCGCAGTCATTGTCATCTCAGTAGAAATGTAGAATATGTCAGCAGAAAATCGTGCTGGAATGATGCTCTCTCGAAAACTTTGATGACAGTGGCGTTTGTGCATGAAATTATAAACAGTATATATAAGTGTCTGTAGATAATAGCTGCAACATAGAAAACAGTGATATAATCATAAGTAAAATGCAAGGTAAAATAAATATTTGTAAAGTATGATATTAGTTTACTTTGCCTTAGTGCGAAAAGGAAGAGAGCGGGAAGCTTCTACAGAAAACCTGGTGGGGAAATATTTTCTCTAGCAATATGCAGCATTCATGTAGTTTATTTGTTGGCACACACATTTCAGCACACGGGGGCAACACTGCAGCAAGGAACGACTGGAAAAAAAAAAAGGGTACAATCATAAGGTAAGAAACCAGGGTGATGAGACAGGACCCAAGACAGCCCAGCCAGGGAGGCAGTGAGTCTTAGGACCAATGATCAGGGCTTTGAATGTGGCGGGCCAGGGAAGGAGCAAAGTGTGGACTACCTCGGCTCACTCACATGCACACTAAGGCCGTGACTGGGTGTACCCATCCGAACGCAGGCATGCTGAAAGCCAAAAATTTCTTCCATACACCCCCTCCACACTCCAAAATGCCACCATCTAGCTATCATGGGATACTTGCACCGGAAAGAGGAAAAGTTGGTGAGTATAATAAGCTTATTTGAACTTTTGTTGTGCAGTTGCTGAGCTATGAGAGTGTCATATAGAACTATTTTATGAAACTTGCTGGTGGGCTGTGGGAAGAAAGTGTGAAAACTCTAGTAGCCTATAGTTTAATCTTCGCTTTGATGATATGTCTTGACCGCAACTAGGACAGGGCCTTCAATGGTACCCTAGCCAAACCCCCTCCCCTCCCCAGAAACTCATCAGTTTTATGTTTCTGCTCAGAACCGTGAGAAGCCTGTCCTTCGTTCTGATGAAATACTTGTATTCATACCAAAATGATCTGAGCTCTCCAACTCAGTTTCTTCCCACTCCTTCTGGCTTCTTGCCAGAAACGTTTCTAACAACTTTTCATCATCCTTCCCTCCTCTTTATCCATTTTCATAACACTGCAGCTTCTTCTACTTATTAAACAGAACTCTTCTCTCAGACTTTCTCCTCGAGTACCACTTTATACAATTAATGCACTGTCCCTCAATCACTTCGTCCCTCTGACTTCCTCATGGCTGACATTAATATTTCTTCAGTTGATATGTTTTCTGCCATCCACCTGGCCTCGATTCTAACATGGCTTATGGTTCCTTTTTATTTTGTCTTCAAGAGCTGTGCTTCTGTGCTTATACCTTTCCCTCTTTCCTTCTTGATGGAAGTTTGCCCCTCATTCAGCCCGTCCCAAAGAAGGGTGACCATTCCCAGTCCTCCATCTATCGCCCAACTGCTTCAGCATTCTGTACTTTTTTAAAGTTCTTAAATCTATTCTTAATGTCAAAAATATTTTAAAGCACCTTTCATAACGTAACATTCTTTCCAATTGTCACATGGGTTCTGCCATGAACGCTCCACTGGTGATCTTCTCACCTTCTTTTTAGGTTCCTATTCATTTTCTTTTTGAAATTCTGGTGAAAGCTTTGCCACTGCCTTCTCTGGTATTATCAAAGACTTTCGATCGAGTCTGGCAAAAATCTTTAATTTCCAAATTGCTCCTTTATGATTTCTATCCTTCTATCTGTTCCTTCATCTCTAGCTTCCATTCTGGCCATTTTGTAGTTGCTGTTGTAGACGGCCACCATTCTTCTCCCAAGGCTATCATTAGCAGTGTTCCTCAGGGCTCTGTCCCTTCACCAACTCTCTTCCTTCTCTATTTATCAATAACCTTCTAAACTGTACATCTAACCCAGTTCACCTCATATGCTGATGACTCCACCATTTACCTTTCCATTCACTTCCCACAGTGTCCATCTCAGCAGTTACTTCTCCAATAAACAAGGGATGAGGCTAAGACTTATTGTCTGACGTGACTCCTAGTATCTGATTGGGGTAAAAAGTAATGTTGTTTTCAATGCATCAAAAAACAGTTCTTACATTCTTTCGACCCTTCAAAATTCTATAATATGATTATCCTTCTAATTTTTAAATGACTTTCCAGCTCAATCCTGTATCATCTTTGAACATACTTGGGGTTTCAGTCTCTCGGGATGTATCTTGGACAGATCATCTTGCCACTCTTGTAAAATCTGCTTCCAAGAAATTAGGTAAAGCAGCCAATATTTGAAGCACATTGTTACCCCTGCACAGTAGTTGACTCTATTCACGGGTTTTATATTGTTTTATCTTTTTAAATAACAAAACAGAAAAAGGAAAAACTAATGAACAAAAAAATAATCCATACACAAGATTACAAGTGACCTCTACTCATTAAAAATCTGGAAACAGTTGGACTTGAGCAGCCATAATGTTGAAGTTCGTGGGGAAACCACTTTGAGGATGGCACTTCCAAAGTGATGCAGTTGGATGAGAAATAAAAGAATTCTGACAAGCAGTAGTTCTGCAATGCAGCAGTAAGACAGCTCCAGTCACAAGCACTACCAGATGTCATCAGTGTAGCACGGGGGGGAAGGCAGAAAGAGGTGGCACAATGGATGCAACTTAGCCATTTGGCATCTGTCAAATAATGCAAGGGAAGCAATATTCCTTCATGTCTGTACTGGAGGTAGTTCATTTGTAATAATAGGATTATTAATAATTCTAATATCTTTATTCTGAACTTTGGTTGTTTTATTGCAACCTCTCCATATCCATTCTACAAGGGTGAGCAATGCTCCAGCTGAGAGCTCACATGACATAATTCATAGCTAGCTGCACATCAATAAAGAAGCATGGACTCTGTGCAATAATCCAAGTTTCATTGAAGCACTCTTAGGAAGTGAACTAATATGAGAGGTATGAATACAGTATCACTGAAGGTAGTATAGGAATTGAGCAATATCAGTCCAAATAGTACATTGTATGTTTTCAGTTTTAAGTGAGACAGTGTTACTTTTTCCCCTTTCAGTGATCTTAGATAAGTCTTGATTTATGGAGATTGCAGTACTGAGTTGTGAGTTTCAGATGTTGAACATTGTGAATGGGTGTTTGGAAGTGTGAATGAACTGTGTGAAGTGTTGAGTCATC
>NC_136983.1:37967050-38054550 GCF_032717465.1 Coenobita brevimanus | reverse complement strand
AGGCTGGGGGGGCTTGACCACCCTGCTTGGTGGTATGGTGTGTGTGGAAGTGGACTGTTGTGGAGTAGGAGCGACTGGGGAGGTTGGCAGGTGGGAGTAGGGCCATCACCAGCATATGTGCTGTTTGTTGTTGGTATGGGAAATATTGCTCCCTCTGGATGACCAGTGTGTGAGTGTAGACACACGATTAAATAGTATAATGCGTCTGGAGCTAAGGAGGGCCTGAATGTGTAATACTGTATAAAAACTAATGTATGAATGTTTTTAAAGAGAGTATAATATACGATGATCAATGTTTGTGGATGTTGTGTCACAACTATCCAGACTAATGAAATCAGCACCTCGAAGAAAGCGACTTCGTTTGTGGACTGAACATCCGTAACACCGTTATTTCAATTATTATAATACAAGACATGCATTCATTATGCAAATACAGTATCTCAATACCTCAGCGTTATCTATCATTATGAAGACTACAGAACATTTTCGCACAACAAGCCAGTAGCTGTCCAACACTCAAAGTAGCTATAATCCTATGTAACAGAACATCTTCTTATGCCATGGTTTGCAAATGTAATGATTGTTTTTTCTCACAATAAAACAGACTGGATGATGCACAACACGGCCTGACCGTTGTGTCATATGCTTAATCACGTATCATTTATGATCACCCTGGTTCAGTTACAAAAATGTTACAGCAGTTAAGTCGCACACTCACTAGACCCAGGTGAACCACGTTTCGAGACACCGGACATCACACCTTCTAACATTTATGCTCAATTGCAGTTGTTCACCACATTGTATGATAAACATTAGGACTCCTACATTCATCCAATACACGTTACTGATCACCTCAGAACATCTGTATAATCACACCCTTCATCTTTCAAAAAGAAACACGACAAAGCTTCGAAACATGCGCCCCCACAACTTTACCCCCCCTCCCCTCCGTTCCACCTCTCCTCACAGACATCTCCTTTCAGAGAAACAATGGGATCCAATGGCATTACTATTTGTTTTTCTCTCTGCCTTCCACTGTACATACGTGGTAAACTTAGATTTGCAGACAAAGGATGACTTGACAGAACGTTGTTTCTGTTGATACTAGATACATTAGCGGAGGGGAAGCTCTGCCTGGTCTGCCCATTCACTTACTATTACTACGATGTAAACAAACACAGTGATGCCACATTTCACCAAACACACCACCCGCTGTACTCGCTAGAAGTGGAGGTAACTGTACGTACCTGTTTCATATTACTTCTATTTCTTCCCAAAATTTTACACTTCACTCTGTTCATTTCTCACTTCGTACCTACCAGTTTCTGTACGTACGTAGTTGGAGAATGCTGTACTGTATGTTACACTACATACGACGCATCTTATTTTTTTTTTTTTTCATTCTCCCTACCTGCCCATATTGGCACCTCTGATTAGTGTCCGTCTGTGTTAGTTTTCGAAAGACTATGAGGCCTTGTAAGGCTACTCCCCACACCTGTTTTATCTCCCCACACCTATATACACACCTGTTTTTGTGGCTGGTATGACAAATTCCATTGAAATGGAGGGTTTTCACAAGAGAATTTGGTTGTTGCCGAATTTTTTCTCTCCAAGAACCACCAAGGCCTTGTAGGCCTACTCCCCACACTAGTTATCTCCCCACATCTATATACACACCTGTTTTCATGGTAGATGTTACAGAACACAATTAAATGTTTTCTTTTCATGCGAAAAGTTGGTTATTTTTCCAACCCCCGTACCTATAGGTCTACTCCCCACAGCCTACTTTATCTCCCCACAGTCCAGTAATCTCCCCACACCTACATACACCTGTTTTCATGGTTGGTGTGACAGAACACTTTGAAATTACCTGTTTCAATAAGAATAATAGTTACCAAAATTTTCATGTTTTCGATTGTTTTCGAGGGGTATCATAAACTTTTTTTGAACTTTGACGCGCGATTGTGCGGTAACCATCAGGCCTACGGGGGTACGGATTGCGTTGTCAGGTGTGTAAATTCTTCCTCTTTAGCCAGAACACAGTCAATTTGCCCTTGGTGAAAGTCGCCAAAACACCCCCGAATTGCGGTTGTGGGAGGCACCCTGCCTGAAACAATTGCGGTCTTAAGGGGTTAACTCTTGTGCAGACTTGCTGGTCTCTAGTTTAAAGCCAGGACCCCAATGGGCTACTGAAGTAATTATATAGGGTCTGGTGTGTAGATCAGATATTTGTTCTAAGATGTTTAGTGGAGAAGTATCTAGAGAAGGGAAGGAAAGTGTATGCTGCCTTCATGGACTTGGAGAAAGCTTATGACAGAATAGATAAGCAAGGTATGTGGAAGGTATTAAGAATATATGGAGTGGAGGGGAAATTGCTGAGTGCTGTGAAGAGTATGTACGAGGGAGCTAGGGCTACGGTGCGAGTGGATGGTGAACTGAGTGAGTTCTTTGATCTCAATGTGGGACTGAAACAGGGTTGTGTGATGTCTCCATGGCTGTTTAATATATATATGGATGGGGTTGTAAAGGAGATGCAAGGTAGGGCAGTGGATGTGGGGCTGGCCCTAATGAATGAGGGTGAGATCTGGAAGCTTCCGGTGTTGCTGTTTGCTGATGATACAGTATTGTTGAGTGAAGATGAATGAGAGTTGCAAGGTTTGGTGAATGAATTTGGGACAGTGTGTAGGAGGAGGAAGCTGAAAGTTAATGTAAACAAAAGTAAAGTTATGTTGTTTGAGAGGAATGAAGTCACAGAGTGTGCAGTGAGGTTGGATGGTGAGGATATGGAGAATGTGAGTGCATTCAAGTACTTGGGTAATGTGATGAGTAAGGATGGAACTTTCGGGGATGAAGTACGTGAAAGGGTACAGCAGGGAAGGAAGGTTGTTGGTACACTGAAAGCAGTGATGAGAAATAGGGAGGTGAGTATGGAAGTTAAGAAGTCAGTGCATGATGGTATTGTGATCCCTACCCTGATGTATGGAAGCGAGGCGTGGACCTTGCAAGAGGGGAACAAGTCAAGAGTGAGAGCAGTGGAAATGAGTTACTTGAGAGGAGCATGTGGAGTGACGTGGAGGGACAGGTTGACGAATGAAGAAGTGAAGGAACGTTGTGGGGTAGATGTGGATGTGGTTGAGAAGATTAGGAGAAATACACTGAGGTGGTTTGGACATGTGGAGAGAATGGAGAATGAAAAACTGACTAAGAGGGTGTATGTAGGTGAGGTGGAGGGAGGGAGAGGGAGGGGTAGACCGAGGATGAGGTGGAGGGATGGAGTTGAGAGGTATATGAGGGAGGGGGGGGTGAGTTGGGGGGAGGGTAGTCAAATGGTGGGTGACAGAGTGACTTGGATGCGTTTTGTCTGCAGCCACCCTTTGCGGGATTAGGGCGTCGGACTATAGATAGATAGATAGACTGTTACTTCCTTTGAAAATTCTGACAGACCCAACTTTATTGCGTGATTTGACTTGGGCTCTGTTAAGATTATAAAGGGATTTTCGAGTGGAATATAAATTAGCATAAGGGTACTTCTTAGATTTTTTATGTGACCGACTCTGGGCATAGGCTTCACAGCCTGCTTTCAAGGCCCGGTAGTCCTCCTACGTACCGCACACCTTTACATGTCACCACTTCGGCGCTAACACCCACCGTCCATATTGAATACATGTTAGGGCTGTCTCATACAGGACTGGTGTACTTGGTAATAGCAGAGGTATTTTTACGACATGTCGGCGGGTCTTCTGGTAGATCAGTAAAGTCTAATATTTATGAAATTCATATCGTTAAACTGTTCCCTGCCACAGCGGGATTTGAACCCAGGTCCTTTAGGACTGCAGGCCAACTCTCTATTGCCACACAAAGGCCGTAATTTCGTACTGCCGCTGCATTAACAATAAGACAAATAGCATTATCTCTGACGTCATACTGATCGTCAGTTGTTTCCCCTGTGCACTGTTTAAAGGAATGTACCCTCAGCCTCCATCCCGGCCCTCTTAAATGAGAGCGAGTGTTAAAGAGCGAAGTGTGGTGGGTAAACTCCTGGAGCCTTCCTTTTATGGAGAGTGGTAACCAACAAACTCACTCACTCACTCTTTCAAGGCCGTAACTGGGTGGGAATTCCCCCTTTTTTTTTTTCTAGGTGGTTAAATTACAAATCTTGTCGTATGGCTCGAAGATCATCCAGTAAAGACTTGACAGACAAAAATTGCAGAGCCACCTCTCTATAACGAAGGTATTGTTGTTGATAATACTGAAGTTTAGTGTCTATATCCTTATCATTCAGACTTCGAGTGGAAACATCTAAATCTATATCTTGTTTATAATAATCCTCTGTTAGATTGCCAACTAGTCTGTTTTAAGTCTCAAAAAGGGAGTTGATAATCGTGGCCCTATGTCTAGCGAGAGCGTGGGCCAAACGAATTTCCGTTAATCGTTCATGGACTTGCAAGCCTCTCCCACAGACATCCATTCTGCTCGACATCTCAAGGTAGACTGTTTCTGCAGGCTGTAATGAAAGACTTAATATGGGTCCCACCTCTTAAAGCTTTCCTTTATTTTTTTTATGATGAGATGTGACCCCACCCCTATATAGTTTTTTCTTTGCCTTTGGATTCTTGATATAAGCCTCTGGTAAATGCACAAGTTTCACCAAAGTTCGTAAGTCAGTTATTTTACCTGAATCAAACGTGTTGTTTCGAGTTACCCAGTACTGAATTACATCTATAATATTAATGTTGCGAATTGGAGACATCAGATTACCCATATCATCCCAGTGTACTAAAGGTTGTCGTAAATATGATAAGATACCAAAAGCATAGTGATGGAGTTCTGGTTTGAGTAGTATTTTGATTGTGTCCTCGAGTGAGGCTGATTGGGGGCAATTACATGGGAAGATTTAGGATAAGCAGTTTCCTGGGATCTTTGAATGGTAGATGCATAAAGAATGGTTTCCGCCTGAGACCTGGTACTAGACAGAATTCTCTGACTGTCATTATTTAAGAAGACTCCCTAATATACTAGTGGCAATGGGTAGCAAGATGCTTAGAATAGACCCTCCAGTAGT
This sequence comes from Coenobita brevimanus, assembly GCF_032717465.1. Classification (NCBI taxonomy): domain Eukaryota; kingdom Metazoa; phylum Arthropoda; class Malacostraca; order Decapoda; family Coenobitidae; genus Coenobita; species Coenobita brevimanus. The sequence goes on along the minus strand of NC_136983.1, from coordinate 38,049,488 downwards.
AGAGGTAAGGATGTGCCTTTTTCATTTTAAAGGTGTTTGTTTCAAAGCAATCTCTCGAATTACAGACTGGTGTGAAAGAAGCTTCCTTATTACCTTTGTATCTCTTGTTAAGTATTTTTTCAAGAAATTTGCAAATATCTCTGATAAGCAGTCTAACTCTAGTTTGCGACACCTGGAAATTAATTTCCTCCTCAGCTTTGGTTTTGTTTTGTTTTTAGAAACTGAATAAATTCACGATGGCGGGCGATCAGTGGTTTTCTGGATCTCTGAGGCATCTATCCACTCGTTAAAGCGATTTGGATATGATTTCCAGTGAATATAATACTGCAAAGAGCCTTTTTTTTTTTTTTTTTTTCCCCTCTCTTTATTATTTCAATGGGGTAGGTTTCTGGAACTAAAGTAGGGATTATTTCTTCCCTGAAGAATATTCCCTTGATTGCTTCTCCACCCCAGTCTTCCAGCTCATAGGTATAAATGCCTGACTTACTCCTGTGCATTTTAGTAATGCGAAATATTCTGTTTAGTAAATCCTTTTGTAAAGCTCTTATTCCTGGACGAAGTTACTATTCGTACTAAGTCCCCTACAGCCAAGTCTGAACTAAATGTTTTTTTACATTTGATAGGCTTTTCATACATTATTGTAAACTGCTTTCGCCAGTCTCTGGGGTCTGTTGGCTTGTGAATTTCATTAGGCGTCTTGCCCTTCCAGTCTCGATGAGGGGTGAGATTGTACGTGCTTACCAGCGTACTTATAATGGGTGGGTAGTTTAAAGTGTTGTATACGGTTAAATACCGATAAATTTTGTGCTTCAGACTTCTTATGGTACGCTCACAGAGACTAGCCTTTGTCTCTTGTGAGTAAACACTATACAGAGTATTATTCTTCCTCTTAAAGTAAGTTTCCTGAGTTTTGTTATAAAATTTTGTCCCCCTGTCTGTGAAAAGTCTTAAGTAACCCTGCGTGTGTGTGTAGATTCGTCCACCTTAATAAGAAGAGTGGACACGGGCAGATGGTGGAAGCCCGTCCTAACCCTGTGCTTCTGGTTTACTTAAAATGATTTGAAGAGTGTTAGTTACAGTTGCTCCAGTTTTTCACTGAATGGGATGGACAAACATGTAATGTGAGAAGACATCTACACATACCAGTAAATATTGTACATGGTTATTTTCCCTCTGTAAGTGTCTCAAATCAGCCAGGTCACATGTCAGAATAATGCGGGGTCCTGCTGCTACAATGTTTCGTCGTGGGAATCTTTTTCTTTGTAGTATATGCAGAGTATAAACTCTAGAACCTTTTAAAAATCCCTTCACATCTGTTTTAGTCACTCGAGTGTTTATTTTTGGGGCAGCCCGTTATAATTTTCCAACACTACCCAAGATTTCAGCCAGCCATCAAAGCTGAATGAAGGGAGGGAGACATAATTAACTATATCTAAATGGTATTGTTGTTCCCAAGTTCTACGCCAGTTTGTGAATGTATCAGCTAGTAGGCCACAGTCTACTTTAACCCGCCCCATCCCGACCACTTTTCCACCACTGACTCCCCCCAATCCCGACCATTTTAGGAAAAAAAATTTTTAGGCTCAAACCTTCGCTTTTGGTGAGAAACAGCGAAAATTCATAGAGAAATCGCTCATCTGAGGTTTAAAATACTCATTACAGGTAGGAGTACCTCCTTACCTTACAGGGTTTTCTATCAGGCTGGCACCAAAGAAAATGAGTTCTATGGGAGGATAACTATTTCACACCACTCATAAACGGTATTTATTTATTTACTTGGTACGAATTTATATGTAGTACAAGAGTATATTGGCTTTCAAGCAGTAATATAGGCATTATAAGCATTGTTTCACTCACTAATACCTGACCTGTTTTGGCCACATTACCTGATCATCATTTCTAACTGTTTCTTCCTCTAATGCTATGTAAAGTTTGTCCTCCACATTGTCATTGATTGGGGAATCACTCTGGCCCTGAATTTCGTACCGTGGCATGACATGGCTATACTGGCCAGGTCACTGAAAACAGGTGAATTGCTGAGACAATGGCATGCAGGGGGGGGGAGGAGGTCATGCTGGGTAAGGCATTGTCCCTGCCTGGCATCTTGTTGAGGAAGGTGTCACGTGTATACGTACCAAAAATGACTTGCGAAAATTGAAAATTGTGCAAATTAGGGACCTCGCAATTTTTTCGCATTTATGTACGTCGACGGGATTGGCAGTGACAAAACATGTGGACGTTAAAGAACGTCGACGGGACGCCGCGGGTTAAGGTAAAGCATGAGATAGTTCTTCAAACTAGAGCAACCCGCCATTGCCCATACTTTTGATGCATAATCATACTTTTCACAAGGAGGCTTTCCAACAATGATTGACCCAAATTGCAGTTGTGGGGGAGTTTTTATAGATAAAAGAATTAGTAAATACCCATAAAGTTTATTGATAGCAGCTCGCCTGTATATTTTAAGAATATCTGGCACATGTTGTTTACCAAATATCTGACGAGCTGAACATTCCACCTGACCCAAGTCACGCATTCCAAGGAGTAAAAAATGAGTGGCTTTAAGGGATACGTCACGAGCAAAGGGACCTCTCATGAAAACGTTTTGAGTTATTAATACAACCCTCAGGTTTGAATGACGTCCCTTGATGAAAGCTTCAGCTACAATTTGACTCTGTATTGCCTTTGAATACAAATCATCTAATATGAGTAGTGATTTTCCTTGTGGAGTAGAGTGTACTGAAGGGTCAGTTATATCTTTGTGCACAGAAACTTTACGACCATCTTGAAGAGGGTGATAGCTTACACCACAGATAAATATTTTTGAAAACTTTTCTGCATAGTATTTGATGAGTTTAGGTATCAGTACGGTTTTTCTTGAGTTTGAAAACCCTGCCACAATAAATCTGGCAGGATCACGAAATATATCTGTATGTTCTGATGTATAAACGTTCTCCATGGTGTTAAACATATACTGATAAAAAAGGAAAATGTCCTCACCTAGTAAAAAAAACATGAACACTGCAGACACTTTATTTACAAATTATCAGTGAAGGTTTTTAGTACAGTATATAGGATTTTGCATACAAATAATATATGAAAAGAATGATACAAACACTGTCATAGATCATGAAGTAGCTTCCCTATCTAGGAAAGAAAACTAAAAATGTCCTCACCTAATAAATAAAACATGAACACTGCAGACGCTTATTTACACATCAGTATTTTTTTTTTAGTATATATATATATATATATATATATATATATATATATATATATACAGTATATAGGATCTGCATACAAATTATCTATGAAAAGAATGTTACAAACACCCTCATTGATCATGAAGTAGCTTCCCTATATATTAAATATTTACCATTTTTATTTTTCCTTTGTGTGTCATATAAGTCGGACCCTTGTTTTCGCTTGCATGGGAAATACTGTTGGATAATGGGGATGAGTCGTGACCCCCACAGGGATGGGAGCTCCTTCCCATCTCTTTTTTTTTCTTCTTCTTCCTCCTCTTCTCCTTCTTCTTCTTCTTCTCCTTCATCTTCTTCTTCTTCTTCTTCTTCTCCTTCTTCTTCTTCTTCTCCTCCTTCTTCTTCTCCTTCTTCTTCTTCTTGCCCTTCTTTTACTTGAATGTTATTAGCCAAAGGATGCCCATAGCTGACTGACTGAGTAGGGGACAAATAATAACGTTTATCTTCAAATTCACTCAACCCTCTCTTGTTTACTGATAGCGTGTGATCTGTCCCTGCCTGTTAGATGTACTGGTGGCGTTAACATAATGAATATTATTGGACCCCAGAAGAGTGTCTTTGTATTCTTGATGTTTAAGTTTTTTCCTGTCATAACTAGGAATACCCTTACCAGTTATCATCTCTGTTCCTCATTCATTCATTCATTGCCAGACGCCATGTATCCCAAACGGGGTGGCCAAGGGCTCAGAGTTAATTGTTTTACAGGGAGGGGCACTAATCCTCCACCAACCCCACTCGACACATAGGGATGCCAACAGCATCTGGTGTTCCCAGGTGGTCACCCATCCAAGTACTAACCAGACCCAACGTTCCTGACTGCAAGAATAAGGAGTATAATTTTGGCTTCAGACGACATGCTTCAACAATCAGTTTCTCTCTTACCTCACTTTTTAACAGACCCAACTGTCCTTTACGTGCATCACTGTACAAAGGATGCTGGGGACTGAAATTAGGCGTATCTATTCAGTCCACAAGGGGATACCTTTGTAATTCACTGAATATATCTTCACACTCAAGTGAAAATACAGAACTGTCTGTATCTGAGTACACTGCTTTTACTCTTTCCCCATAGTGCTTTGTGAGAACACCATACCAAGAATGATACATCTTCACCTTGGCCAACTCAAGAATTTGAAATCCTACAAACTGGGAATGAGACAGTTCTATTTTGGGAGAATGAGAGATTGTTGTTACTCGATTTTCTTTTAAAGGTATCACCCTTCTGAAGAAAGGATTCCTAACACTTTTTAGGAATTCTTTCCTCTTTCGGCAAACTTTAGTTTTGGTGGCATATCTCTGGGGATTGAATACAGTTTTCCCAAACAGTGAATTTGACATTAGCTTGTATATAGCTTTTTTGTCCTTAGTTGAGGCATTATTTCTGAGTTGAATATTCTGTTCTATGTAGGCTTTTAAATATGGTTGCTGTCTAAAAATGAACCCTGAGATCACTCTAGCTAATCTCAGACCATGACTCATATGTAACGGCAACAAAAGTAGAGCTATAAGATAGTAGTACTTTGCTGAGTGAGAAGCTACAAGTTTTTTTTATTAAATTTAGGATATTTTCTACCTTGCTTTTCTAACAGTTGTTTAGAACAGGGTGAAAAATCATCATAAATAATGTTTTTTTGCTCTAAGCCCACAGGAAAATCATCTGTTAACTGGGCAACCTCTGCAGACAATGGTAGAGTGTGACACAGAACCCAGTACCCAAACGTACCGTCAGTAAGTTGCCTTTCAATTTCCTTTTCAAGAAATGTTTTCATCTCACTGTCACTAAGCTTCTTTATATCACCAATGGGAAGAGATTCTGTCATTACAGAGGCATAGAGTGAATTGAAGTCATATTAACATAAAAAATTTGAAATTTCTATTGAGCTATCAAAACTTGGGTTGGTGAATTTGTTATTAGCTCCCATGAAGCGGCGAACAACTGCATTGAAACCAACCTCGGATGTTATTCTGAATGAGGTGATTCAAAGACCTATCACTGATGAGTTGAACGTCTATTTTTTAAGATTTCAGCCAGCTATCAAAGCTGAAAGAAGGAGGGAGACATAATTAACTATATCTAAATGGTATTATTGCTGCAAAGTTCTACGCCAGTTTGTGAACGTAGCAGCTAGTAGGCCACAGTCTACTTTAAGGTAAAGCATGAGATAGTTCTTCAAGCTAGAGCAACCCGCTGTTGCCCATACTTTTGATGCATGATCATACTCTTCCTGTGTAATGCAGCTTCCTTTTAATGAACAGTAAAATGCATCAATGAGTGGTAAACTATGATCTTCAAGCTTATCAATCTCAGAAAGATATTCAAATTAAAATACTTGCTTCCCAGAAATTAGTATTTCTTTTAAGGATTCATCCATTTGTCCAAGTATTTCCTTAGTGAATTTGCCAAATCAGCAAGACTCCCACTCATAAACCCATAACTATCGGTGAATCTCAGCTTGCCAATATCAGCCTTAAAAAATTTAAGTGACTGTTTGCAAAGTAGGTTAATGGGAAGGTCTTGTTTCATTTCCTTGATGACTAACCCCAAATCATAGGACGAATTATGAGCTATGGTAATTAGTCTATTAGAGTTATCTTTTATCTGCATATTAAATTTTTTACACAGATCCCCAACATAATTGTTAAATTGCCTATAATGTAGATGGTGTCTGTGTTTATCGCTACCGTAACAAATGCTGACTCATATAACTGACACTCTATTTGGCTTTGAGAGCTTTCCTCATCCTCGTCTGTCATATGGATGGGAAATTTGTGGTGAATTTGTAACTGCTCATAAGAGAGGGTTACTTTATCAATGACATGTGTGGCTGCGTCGGGCCCAACATACAGTGTGTATATAAATCTACTAAATTATCATCTCTATCCACAATGATAGAGGCATATGCTATAGCGTGGTGTGTGCTGACAATATGATCCTTATCACCCCCATCCTTCAGTTGGACTTCAAAATCACAGAAGCACACAGAATCAGGGGACACTGTTTTCCACCAATTTTTAAATTTAATGGTGGAACCCGGGTCAGGAATTACTTCTTTCTGTCGAGAACAGCAGTACTGAGAATGTGAAACCTTCTTCTCCTTCCCAGTAAATTCTGAAAAGCACACTTCACAGAAGAAGGGACTCATAGGTTGACGTTTATGTAGAAAAACCTGAAGAAATTTCTTTAAATCTTTTATCAGACAACAGTGTTGTTGTCTAATAAAAGTAAATTTACTTTGTCCTCATACTTCTTGCTTCCTATTCTGGCTATAGCCAACTCGTAGGGATGTTAATCATTCAAGCTATAAATATTAATACTTATTTGATTTTGAGTTTCTAACTGATCAAGAGAGTACCAAGAAATCTATTTCCCTCAAGGAAACTTTATTAAAGTACTACAGTTCTCCCATGAATCCACTCAACGCTGCATATCCTTCCATTTATTATGAATAGAAAATATGAGCACCCAAACACTGCATTATACAAGCATCTTTATCTATTCCTGTTATAGGTCGAGGATTAAATATCTGCTTCCTTCCTCTTACTCCAGTGGGGAATTCTACATATGTACCTGTAGACCAAGGAACAAAATTTTTTATTATATTTATTTCTAAATATTTGATGTAGTCTAAAATAAACCTACTCTCCTCTGTGTTCGACAGTACAATTTCTATATGATTTAATATGTACTGCTTCAGCTCCTCCAGTGTTTGTCCTATAAAGTTGAGAGTAATGAAAACTCGTGGAGTGTGAATATAGTGAGTTCTGGTTGTATCTTCCCCTTCTAAAACAGGTTCCCGTCTTAAAACAACTGCCAGCACTAAGTATATACCAACAGATGGTGCCTGCATCTGCCTCATTACATTTTGATTATGGCAATTGAAAAATGTAGCCAAATCTGTTAAGAACACTAGAGGGTCTTGAGAGTACTCTCCTGGAGGGGTAAATCTGACCTCCTTTAAAAGGCCATTTAAATATGACCTTAACCCGCCCCATCCCGACGTTTTCTGGGCAGTGGTACGCCCCAGTCCCGACATTTTTGGACCTTTTTTTTTTATGGCTCAGACATTCGCTTTTGGTGAGAAACATCGAAAATTCTTAGAGAAATCGCTCACCTGAGGTTTAAAATACTCAATACAGGTACAAGTACCTCCTTACCTGACTGGGATTTCTAACAGGCTGGCACCAAAGAAAACGAGTTCTATGGGAGGGTAACTATTTTATCCACTCTTAAACAGTTTTATTTATTAACTTGGTACGAATTTATATGTAGTACAAGAGTATATTGGTTTTCAAACAGTAATATAGGCATTATAAGCATTGTTTCACTCACTAACTCATCACCTTTCATGACCTTTTTTTCCCACATTACCTGATCATCATTTCTGACTGTTTCTTCCTCTAATGCTATGTAAACTTTGTCCTCCACATTGTCATCGATTGGGGAATCACTCTGGCCCTGAATGTCTTTATTGGCCAGGTCACTGGTAACAGGTGAATTGCCGAGACAATGGCATGCAGGGGGGGGGAGAGGTTATGCGGTGTAAGGCACTGTCCCTGCTTGGCATCTTGTAGAGGAATAGAGGAAAGTGTCCCGTGTATACGTGCCAAAAATCACTCGCGAAATCACTCGCGAAAATTGAAAATTGTGCATATTAGGGACCTTGCAATGTTGCCGCGTTAATTTACGTCTCCGGGATATGAGTGAACATCATGTGAGGACGTGAATTCACGTCTGTGGGACGGGGTGGGTTAAGCTTGATGGTATAGATGATGAAGGCATATGCTCGTCACCCCTACTTGTAGAGGCAGTGGCACCATCATCATCATCATCATCATCATCATCAGTTGTTGTCTTTCCAGGGAGATGGGGGTCGTCTTAACTGCTTTGAAGTCCCCCCTACTCTGCCTGTGAACAGGGGTGTTTTTTTTGCTTTAAGTTTTGTTCCTGATAATTTATATCCATCTATCTATTGCAAGATGCCTTAATCCCATAAGGGGTGGGCACAAACAAATCGCCTCCATGTCACCCTGAGCCCAGCTCCCCCCTACCCCTCCTCATATATACCTCTTCACTCCATCCCCCATTTCATCCTTGATCTCCCCTCCCATTCCTTTTCCAGTCTCCCAAACTCATCCAGCAAGTCTGGCAGCTCCTTTTGTCTTCATTTAATAACACAGTATCAACTTCAAACAACAGTGCAGGGAGTTTCCAAACACTGCCCTCGCTCACTAGGGCTGCTCCAACATCCACTGCCCTACCTTGTATCTCTTTATTACCCCATCCATATACGGACTGAACAACCATGGAGACATGACACATCCTTGTTCCAGTCCAACTTTCAAATAGAAAAAATTTCTCTCAGTTCACTATCCACATGCATTGCAGCTTTAGCACCCTCATACCTACTCTTCACGACCTACAGCAACTTCCCATCTACTCCATGTATTTCCTAGTACTCCCCACAATCCTTGTCTATCCGCCCCTGACACATGCTTTTTTTTCAAATCCATGAAGGTCACATACAATGATACTGTGAAACAGTTTAATAAGAAGAGGTACTCTTCAGTGTTTATGATAATTCACCTTCTAAACAGGACTGTCTGTGATAACGCTGATAGAATATGTTGATAAATTGTTCACAACCTGGGCATTTCACACAGGTATGGGCGGTTTTGATGTTAATCTTGTTGCCACACTTCTCACAGCGTGTTTCTTGACGTACCATCATGAAAAGGAGCCATACAGTTTATCAGTGGCTTTATAAATCCTGAGAGCCTCAGTTGCCAGCTGTGAGCTACATAGGTCCTTTCGAGCTGTGGTCAGATTTTTACAGATGCACACACTCTCACAAAGGGAGATTACTGTTCTTAGCCATTTAATTTGTTTAATTTTTTTTTCCAATCATGGTAAGTATTAGTGGTCGTTAATTCAGCTGTAATATTGATTTTGACTATAGTAATAGGAAGAAAATCAATGAAAGAGAGAGAGAGAGAGAGAGAGAGAGAGAGAGAGAGAGAGAGAGAGAGAGAGACAGACAGACAGAGACTAATTATTTTTCCAGTAGTGATAAATAATAAATTATAATAATGATAATAAAGCTACTAAATTCTAGCTGAAGGGTGATTTGACTGTAGAAAGCAGGGAATAGGAAAAAGAAGAGAAAGAGATGGAGGAGAGAGTTTTTTACTGAAATTTATCATTCACAGCTATCACGAAAGTGCTCCAAATGATTTATCATTCACAGCTGTCACAAAAGTGCTCCAAAAGATTTATTTATTTTCGCCAGGTGACAGCCTAAGTGACAAATGGTTAAAATCTCATAACCTAAAATCATTAGTGAGGGGGGGGGGCAGGTGAGAGAAATACAGATCTCAGTGTAGCTGAATGAGAGTATAGGAAATAAAAAAACAATGATTAATATTTCACTTAGTTTTTTATTTGTCCTTTATATGAAAAGACGTTTCTTAAATCAGGTAATAAGAATGGTAATAGTTTGGAGAATAAGAAATTAGACAGAAAACAGAATGAAGGGAGAGAGACAGAGAGGGAGAGAGACCTAGTTCAACCCCGTCCAGTCTACGCGGTGTAGACCTGGGCAGGGTTGAACTAGGGGAATCGGGAGATTACTGTTCTTGTTCTTAGCCAGTTAGTTTGTTTAATTATTTTTTCCATTCATGGTGATATTACTGGTCGTTAATTCTAGCCGTACAGTGATTTTGACTGTGGTAATAGGAAGAAATAAGAGAAAAAAATATGGAGAAAAACAGTGAGAGAGAGAGAGAGAGAGAGAGAGAGAGAGAGAGAGAGAGAAGGTTACTGGCCTATGAAAGTTTGTCAAGGCCACTCACTGGGAGCTTTCCCTCGGTCATTTACCCACCACCCACCACAGAAGGTGGACCTGTGAGATGGGCACTCGTGATTAAAACACCTTCATTCTGTGTAGGTTTGGACAGGAGGTATGTCACCTAATAATGGGGGAGGGATGCCTATTACAAAGTGTCCATGACAATGCGTGAGTAGACCTGGACAGGGGCATGAAGTGGGGTTTCCTTGAAGGCATGCCCAGTAGTACGTATGGGTGGTGGCGGTGGAGAGGGAGAGGGGTGATGGCCCGATTTCAACCCTTTACATTACAGCACATGTGCAGTAATGGGCAGGCTATAACTACTCACCGAAGCTGCAGAGCTCAAGGGATGGGCCTTACACTGTGTTGGACCGCCTATCAGACAAAACGTCCCGGATTCGGGGAGGCAGGAAATCTCGCCATAAGGTGGTACACGTGAATCGTCTGTGGCAGTATCATGGGCCAGAACAGTACAGGTGGGACGTCTCTGTGGAATCGTGCTCTCCCGCAGCCAAGGATTTTGAGGAGGACCAAGGAGCTGAAGTACAAGAGGATTGTGACAGTTTCCCAACCTAAGAAGTGTATCAGGAAGAGAATCAATACATTAAAAGAGGAGTGGACTGTGTGGAGGAGCAGGGGTGTCGTCAGAAGCGGCGTAGGAGAAGACCTGATAAGTTGAAAGATTTTTTGTGTATAGTTAGATGTTTCAATAGGATCAGGGTTCATGTTTGCATACATTGTGTAGCTTTTTTGGGTAAGCAAAGGACTAGGGACGGGGTAGTGTTCATGTGTCTATAGTAGTTTTGGAGTAAACTGGAGTTGAAAATTAATGATTTTTTTACCTGCGACCTTGAAAAGTAGGTCAAAATCAGTGAAACTTGTTTTTTGTAATAATTCAAAAACCATCGGTCAAACTGCCACTAAAAAGTGTACAGACCTGGTCCAGTACCAGACAAAACTTCGACACTGAAGAAGCGCCTTTTGTGTGTGTGTGTGTGTGTGTGTGTGTGTGTGTGTGTGTGTGTGTATGTATGTGTGTGTGTGTGTGTGTGTGTGTGTGTGTGTGTGTGTGTGTGTGTGTGTGTGTGTGTGTGTGTGTGTGTGTGTGTGTGTAAGAATAATTGAAAAGTGGGGTTTCCAAAATATATATTGCAATATCACACATGAATGACCTTCACATTTTTTCCATAAAACTGATTGGGATTCTATCATTGGATTTCCTTCCATGTTTTTGTATCTGTAATAGATGTTGAGTAAATTGAGGTTGAAAATTCATGATTTTTTGATATTTTTGGATTTGTGACCTTGAAAAGCAGGTCAGTGTCACTGAAACTGGGTCATCGTAATAGGGTCATGGTGCTCAATAAGTATGAAGAAAGTCGAGGACGAAAAGTGATGAAATAATCTATCTATCTATCTATCTATTGCCAGACGCCTCAATCCCGTACGAGGTGGCCACAAACAAATCGCCTCCACGTCGCCCTGTCCCCAGCCATTTCACTGCCCTGCTCCCAACTCACCCCCCCCTCACTCATATACCTCTTCACTCCATCCCTCCATCTCATCCTCGGCCTCCCCCTCCCTCTCCCCCCCTTCCCCTCACTCACATACACTCCGCTAGTCAGTCTCTCACCCTCCATCCTCTCCATATAATAATAATAATAATAATAATAATAATAATAACAATGATGATGATGATGATGATGATGATGAAAATAACAATAACTATAAGACAGTAACTGTCAGACAGATACTGATATTCAGTTATGGGAATATTGCTGAAATTATATTTTTGTCATAACTCAAAACCGTTGGTCAAACTGCCACCAAAAATATACAGAAAAACTTCTAGGACCAAGAAGTGCCTTATTTGTTATTTAGTTTTTCATGTATGAAAGAGTAGTTGAACATTTTGTTTAAAGAAGGGTGTTCGAAATATCACAGTGTCATGCATGAATGACTTTCATTATTTTTCTAAACAAATATTTGGAATAAAATTTGATCATGGATTTCTTTCTGTGTTCATGCACCTATAACAGTTTGGGGGTAAAGTAATCTGATTCGTGATTTTTGTACATTTTTGGACTTGTGACCTTGAAAAGTAGGTCATGCTCACTGAAACTGGGTCAGTGTAAAAGGGTTATGGTGCTGTACAGTACATCCTCAATAGGTATCATGGAAATCGAAGAAAAAAAGTGACAGACTAATAATAATATTAATAATGATAATAATAATAATAATAATAATAATAACTAGAAAATTAAACTGTCAGAGACAGTGACTTAGCTCCATCTATGAGAAAATTGCTGAACTTTCATTTTTTGTAATAACTCCAAAACCGTTGGTCAAACTGCCATCAAAATTATACAGACCTGGTCCGGGACAAAACAAAATTTACTGGGTCAAGAAGTGCCTCATTTTTGTTTTGGTTTTTGAGGTTGAAAATTCATTATTTTTTTTTTACATTTTTGGACCTGTGACACTGAAAAATAGGTAAAGGTCAGTGAAACTGGGTCAGTATAATAGGGTCATGGTGTTGTGCATTCTCACATCCTAAATACGTGTGATGAAAGGCTAAGACAAAAAGTTGCGAGATAATAATAATGGTGATAATCATCATAATAATAATCATTATCATTCGGACCTCCTTTCCCATCCTAGGGCAGGGTGGGGAGTAGCAACGTCCAGACCGCCTAAGTTTACCCAGTCCAATGGGCCACGCTTCTATTCACTCATCATTCAAGCCCACGGAATCCTGGCTCAATCAGTTAGGCCAAAAATATTTCATCACACTCTGTAGCTTCACATACTATATACCTACCTGACAGCGTCAATCTGAACCCTGTCACGTTAAAAAGAGGTGCAAAATCCCTGGTTATGCCCATCTCCACACAAAATTCATCCACTCAGCTCGGTCTCTTGTCAGCTCCTTAGCCTCACCAACTTCCATACCTCTTTTCCTCACACACTCATCCACCATATCCCTCCACCTTCTTCTTGATCTACTCGCCTCCTCCCTCCTTCAAATTCGCTTAGATATACCTTTCTCACCACTCCACTGTCATCCATTCTCTCCACTTGACCAAACCATCTCAGTACACTCTCTTCGATTCTGGTGTCCACAGACTTCCTCACTCCGCATCTTTCACAAATCACATTATTCCGTATCCTATCCATTCTCTGTACTCCACATACATTCCTCAGCAGTCCCATCTTCACTGCTCTTACTTTAGACATTTCATTTTCATGTCAGACCACAATCCCACATCCGTATGTTAAAGCTGGCACTAACACTCCTTCGTGCAAGCGTCAAGCCTCTGTCATTTATCAAGGCCTTCATAGCACTAGCTACTTTCCTTCCTTGTGTCACTCTACTTTCCACTTCTTTTGCACATTTTGGTCTCTTTGCAATCCCTGTACCTAGGTATTTGAACTTTCTTACCAATCCCCGTCTCTCTCCATTCACTGTAACATCACACCGGGAATCACCTTCTCCCTCAATAAACATCACTATACACTTTTCTAAATCAGTTCTCAAGGCACGACGCTCACAGACATCAGCAAAACTCTACACTAGTCTACTAAGCTCTTGTCCGGTATTTGCAAGTAGCACTGCATCATCAGCATACAACAACTTTGATATATTCCATCCATCACCATTCATTACCTATGCCATCCCTTCCTCCATTACTCGTGTTTTTACTTCTCTCATCACCCCAGCCATATACAGTATATATTGAATAACCGAGAGGGCATCACACAACCTTAACGCTAGCCCACATTTATCGTGAACCAACCACTTAGATGCCCTTTTACCCTAACGCATTCCTCACTACCATCATAAAAACTCTTGACGGCACTGAGCAGCTTACCATCTACACCAAACATTCAAAAAAAAACTTTTGCAATGCTTCTCTTCCACTCTGTCGTATGCCTTTTCAAGGTCCGTAAATGCTATAAACACCTTATGGTTCTTCTCACACGGCTTCTTCACTATCTGTCTTACTGCATATATTTGATCCACGCATTCTCTGCCGCTCCTAAAGCCACCCTGTTCATCACTCACCAGGACTTTTGATCTCTCTCTTACTTTCTCTATAATAATTCTTCCATAAACCTTCCCTACCACACTCAGTAAACTTAAGTTACGATAATTCTTGCACTCACTTCCTTCACCTTTATTTTTGTACAGGGGTACAATCACTCCCATTTTCCACTCTACTAGCACAGTTTCACTCATCCATTCCTTCTAACATATCTCTAATACGCACTTCATTCCGCTTTCTCCACTACACTTAATCATCTCTTCATTCATCTCATCATCCCCAGCTGCATTCTCATTTGTCACTTGCTTTACAGTTTTATTCACCTGTGCGAGTGTCACGTTTCCTGGAACTGCAGTCTTTCTTTGTACACCCCCAAACCCAATCATGTTAACAGTCGCTTTGCTCTCTCCATTCCCATTCACCAGACTTTCAAAATATTTTATCCATCTGGTCATTACTTCATCTCCATGAGTTAATAATCTGCCACTAGCATCCTTCACACTTTCACATCTCTTTCCACTGTCATTTCGACATTTCTGCACCTCTTTCCACAATAACTTCCTATTTTCAGAGTAATTTGATTTCATTTTTCTTCCTAGATCATCATTTACCTCCTTCTGCTTCCTCTTCACTAGTCCCTTTACATGCTTCTTGCTTTCAAAACCTATCTATCTATCTATATACCTAGGCTGCTTCCCCCAGAGGAAAGGGAGGTAGCAGGGACAGGACAACACACTCCCAATTTACTCATCGACTCAAACACATTCATTTGCATCTTAGGCCCAAAGGGGATAAGGGACAGATCCTCACCGCACCACACCACACGAGGGTCAACTGCGCAGTGTAATCAGTGACATCCGCAGCAGGGCCTGACAGCAGAGATGGCTTACCCATGCCACATCATAATAGACCCATCCCCTTACCCACACTTGACCTGATCAGCTGATCAGACCAAATGCAGGAGAATATCCCCTCAGGGCTGCGTCATCATTTATTCATTCACAGTTTCTCTCCACTTATTTCTGTCACGCGCAGCCACTCTTCCTTGCTCAACAGACATCCCTCTTGCATCCAACGCTCTCTTCACACTGTCCATCCATCCCATTCGTGGTCTTCCTCTCAGCCTTACACCTCTCACATCAGATCTAGTTATCTTTTTCACTAATCACTCATTATCCATTCTCTCCATATGCTAAAACCATCGCATCACCCTCTGCTCAACTCGATCAGCCATCTCCTGAACAGCTCCAGTTGTCTTTCACACTTCATCATTTCGCACTCGATCCATACGTGTCACTCCACACATACTCCTCAGACACCTCATCTCCATTACATTCAAACTTTTCCTCTCTACTACATCCATATTCCATGTTTCAGCCCCATATAACGCAGTCGGTACCACAACACCCTCATAAAGCCTTCTCTTTACATCCATTCTAAGCAAATGACATCTAAACACTTTTTTCATTCCTCACAGCATCTTTCCTACTTCTTTCATTCTAAACTTCACTTCTGCACCTATTCTTTCATCCACAGCAACATGTGACCCTAATTACTTAAAACACTCAACCTCCTCAAGTAACTCACCATTCAAAACTATATTCATCCTCCTACCATCTATCAACCTCGTACACTTCATCACTTTTCTCTTATTCTCATTTACTTTCAATTTCCTCCTTTCACACACCCTTTCAAACTCCTCTACCAACTGTCTCAATCTCTCCTCTGAATCTGCCACAAGTGCAGTGTCATCTGCAAACAGCAGCTGCTTCAGATTCCACTCTCTACCATCAACATTCACCAGACTCAGACCTCCACCTAAAACTCTTGCATTCACCTCCCTTACAACACCATCCATATAAATATCAAACAACCAAGGCGACATCACACATCCCTGTCGCAGCCCCACTCTCACGGGAAACCAATCACTCACAGTATTTCCCACTCTTACACACGCTCTGCTGTTTACATACAAACTTTTCACACCTTTTAGTAACCCAACATCAAGTCCAAACAATCTTAAAACAGTCCACAAAGCCTCGCTATCAACTCTATCATACGCTTTCTCTAAATCCATGAACGCCCAAAACACATCCTTGCCTTTTGCTAAATACTTTTCACACAATTGTCTCACAGCAAACACCTGGTCCAAATATCCCCTCCCTCTCCTAAAGCCACACTGCTCATCACCAATCACTCCCTCTGTGTCCTTTCTAACTCTCTTAACCCGCCCAATCCCGACGTTTTCTGAGCTTTGGTCCGCCCCAGTCCCGGCTTTTTTGGACCTTTTTTTTTTTTTTTGCTCAAACATTCGCTTTTGGTCAGAAACTAAGGAAAATCACAAAGAAAGGTGTCCATTGGGTCCAGAAATGGCTTACCTGGAGCACGTAAGTTTGACAGGTACTGCCATGCTCTATGAGTAGTCTTTTCACCGTACGTTTTCTATGGTGGCACGGGTACTCTGAACTGATGCAGTATACGTTTATTATCGTGTATTCATATGTTGGAAATATGTATACCACAAGTATATTGGGTTTTATACAGAAAAAAAACTGAGAAATAAGGTATGTACCATTGTGCGACCCTAGCAAAATCGGTCGATTATGTCACCGATGGTAGCAAACATTGTTATTTCATCAGCTATTGTATTTTTTCATGTTCCATATTACTTCCACAATTACATCATACCTTTTTCAACTTTACATAATTGTTTGTACATATTTTGAGGCATTATGACAAGAATTAGCATAAAAGTAGCGCTTATTTACCAAGTGAGATCATTTTCTGTCATGTTTTTTCAACTCAGATTCTATTTTTTCACCTTTTATATTACTTATAACATAATATATAACCCACTTACATGTTATACAATTAGTTTTATAGATGTACTTGCTGTATGAAAAGAATTAGCATAAGAATAGCGCTTATTTACCAAGTGACAACTTGGTCTTTCATGCTTTTTTCAACTCAGATTCTATTTTTTCACCTTTTTAATTAATTATAACATAACATATTACCCATTTACATGTTAGACAATTGCTTATACAGAAGTACATGCTTTATGAAAAGAATTAGCATAGAAGTAGCGCTAATTTACGTAGGAAAATCATGTCATGTCATTATTTTTTCACCTCTGAATTTATTTTCTCCCCCTTTACAGTACTTCTCACATTACATTCTGGCATTTTCCATGTCAGACATTTGCTTTCACAGTAGTACACGATTTACAGTAAGCCTTATCCTAACATATATATATATAGAGAGAGAGAGAGAGAGACAGAGACAGAGACAGAGACAGAGAGAGAGTGTGAGGTGGGATGGTGGTACACTGGGAGACAGCTTATCCCATAATTGGTGGCTAAATTTAAAGCCCTTGGGGAATTTTCCACTCCTCTTACACCGTGAACAGAATTCTTCCTATGGTCCGTTCGCAGCAAGAAGTCCGTTCAGGGTGTGGCAGAAGTTGGAATTCCCCCGAGTGCGACGTTGCCAATTTAACCACCAATTATCGGATTATCACTCTACCTACCCCCATCCCACCTGTTTCTCTCTCCCTCCCTCTCTCTCTCTCTCTCTCTCTCTCTCTCTGTATATATATATATATATATATATATATATATATATATATATTGTATATATTTATTATTTATTTTGAACTTTTTTTCCACACCACTTAAGAGGTAAAAGTCTAGGCGCGTTTTATTTTTAAGAGGTTTCCCCTGTAGGCCTAATCCTCTCTCTGACCCTGGGTCCCTCGCCGACCTCGGCGTGGCAACATGGGAAAAAAGCACTGCCACGTGTCGTAGAATTCATTCAAATCGTTGTTATAATTCTAAAAAGTGATACTCAGTGTACTATATAGCTTCCTTTATTATAAACAGAATATAAAAAATAATTTCAAATAGCACATAGATGGGATATAAGAGAGAGAGAGAGGCATGTACTACGGTTGATTTGGCAGCATCGCTAGAGGTGATTCACCAGGTGGGCCCCACCCTGAACGGACTTCTTGCAGTGAAAGGACCATAGCGCTTATTTACCAACTAAATGTGTGTTGTATGACTTTCAACTTAAACTATTTTTCAACTTACATACTAACTTTACAGTAACTATACAATTGCTTTTATAGATGTACATGCTTTACGAAAAGAATGAGCACAGCAATAGTGTAACCACGTGAGTTCAGGTCACTCAAAATCAAATTATTCACCTTTTATAATACTTCCAATATAACATATTACCCCTTTACATGTTATACAATTGCTTTTATAGATGTACATGCTTTACGAAAAGAATGAGCATAGCAATAGCGCTACCACGTGACTTCAGGTACCGTCATTATTTTTTCAACTCAAAATCTAATTATTCACCTTTTATAATACTTCGAATATAACATATTACCCATTTACATGTTAGACAAGTGCTTTCACCTTCTTCTAACTCACACTACGCCTAACATGAACACCACGTTGACGTGTTGCCTTCTCCACACCACTCTCGTTTTCACGAATCTGTCTGGGCTCTTCTGCCCCAACACTTTCACTTTCTGCTGCCCTAACCATCCCCACACCACTACTTCCTGCCACAGAACACATAGAAGGAACATACCTGTGGAACAGTCGCGATGTGACGCCTGTCCCAGTCCCACGTGGCGATATATTTTCCTTCCCCAGCCAGGAAAATATGCCACCATGTACTGCTTCCTCGTCCTCATCCTCGTCCTCGTCCTCATCTGATGGTAGGTGTTGCTGCCTAGATGCAGCACGTGGTGCAGGCTGGCTGTCTCCTGTCCTCCTATATGTAATATATTTGACTTTCCTTGGAGAAGGGACCTCCTCATCACTGCAGTTGGTTACCTCCTCAAGCTGCACATAATCGACATTGAGAGTGTCGTCGTCCATTGGGGAATCACTATCCCCTGTAAAGGTATCCAGGGCGACTTGTATCTCCTCCTCTGACAGCCCACGACACGCCATATCTGACCTGGGTGACTGCTGAGAGGTAAGTGGAGGATCAAAGGGTCTGGAGAGGTTAATCTGGGTCTAGGGGATTATCCGCCTGGCGGCAAGTAGGTGAGGCTTGCGTAGGTGGGCGAAACAGAAATCAGGCACGATTTTTGAAAAATTTGAAAACTATGCAACTTGCAATGTTGCCGCATTAATTCACGTTGCCGGGACATGAGTGCACATCATGTGCGGACGTTAATTCACGTCGCCGGGACGGCGCGGGTTAATTAACACTCTACCATACACCTTACCTACAACACTCAACAGACTTATACCCCTACAGCTAGTACATTCATATTTATCACCCTTGCCTTTATACACTGGGACAATACAAGCACTTACCCAGTCAATTGGCACCATACCTTTCACAAAGCACACATTCAACAATCTTACTAACCAGTCAGCAATAGTCACTCCACCACCTTTCAGGCATTCCACAGCACACCCATCCATACCGGCAGCTTTCCCTGTTTTCTTCTCCTTTACTGCCTCCTCCACTTCCTCCTTCGTGATCACAGAATCATTCAACTCTCCCAACACATTTATTTCTTGCACCCTTCCATCCGCCACAAACTTAACCTCCCTTTCTTCCTCTACATTTAACAATCTTTCAAAATACTCTGCCCATCTCTTCCTAACTGCATCCATCTCAATTAACATCCTTCCATCCTCTGCTTTTACTCATTCTTCCTTCCCAGACTCACCCTTTCGCACCCTTTTCACCTCCTTCCAAAACATTTTCTTATTCTGTTGAAAATTCTCAGTCAACTGCCTACCCCACCTCTCATCTGCTGCCACTTTAGCAACATGCACAGCCCTTCTTGCCCTATTCCTCTTTTCCTTATACCTCTCATATGACACCTCATCCTTCCTCTACAGCCACACTTCATATGCACGTCTCTTCTCAACCACAGCCATACTTACTTCCTCGCACCACCATTCACTTCCTTTTCTTACACCACCACCCATTCATCTCACACCACACACCTCTTCCATATGCCCTGCCACAGCACTCTTAAACAACTGCCATTCCTCCTCCACACTGCCATTTTCCTGATCTTTCACTGCATTCCACTCATCTTTCAATTTCTCCTGATACTCTATCATTTTCTCTCTTTTATCCAACTCACTCACTTTCAAAGCCTCCCTGCCACACCTAACTTTCCTAGCTCTCACCCATCTCTTACCTACTCTTAACTTTCCCTCCACCAGGTAGTGGTCAGACATACCTCCACCGTCCCCTCTCAGAACTCTCACATCCAAAAACCTTCCTATAACATTCCTAGACACAACCACATAGTCCATCAATGCTCTATCAACAACCCTTCCACCCTCCTGTCTCACCCATGTATACTTATAAATATCTTTCTTCTCAAACAAGGTACTTCCAATCACCATCTCTCGTTCAACACACATCCCTGTCATTCGTCAGCCTGTCTCTCCATGTGACTCCATAGGCTCCTCTTAAATAACTCATTTCCACTGCTCTCACTCTTGACTTGTGTCCTTCCAACAACGTCCAAGCTTCACTTCCATACGTTAGAGTTGGTATCACAATACTGTCATGTAGTAACTTTTTAACTTCCATGCTCACGTCCCTGTTTTTTATTACTGCTTTCAAAGAACCAGCAACCTTTCTTCCCTGCTGTACCATTTCAAGCACTTCACCCTCCAAACCTCCATCCTTACTCATCACACTACCCAAGTACTTAAACGTACTCACATTTTCCAATTCCTCACCATCTAACCTCGCTATACATTTACTGACTTCACCTTTCTAAAAGACCGTCACTTTACTCTTCCCTACATTCACCTTTAGATTCCGTTTCTTACACACTCTCCCAAACTCATCCACCAAGCCTTGCAGCTCCCCTTCGTCTTCACTCAACAACACAGTATCGTCTGCAAACAACAGTACAGGGAGTTTCCAAACACTATCCTCTCTCACCAGGGCCACTCCAACATCCACTACCCTACCTTGTACCTCTTTTATTACCCCATCCATGTACAGATTGAACACCCATGGAGACATGACACATCCCTGTTTCAACCCAACTTTCAAAGAGAAAAATTCACTTAGTTCACCATCCACACGCACTGCAGCCTTTGCACCATCGTACATACTCTTCACAGCATTGAACAACTTTCCATCTACTCCATATATTCTTAACACTTTTCACAATCCTTGTCTATCCACCCTGTCATATGCTTTCTCCAAATCCATGAAAGCCGCATATAACTTCTTTCCCTTCTCTAGAAACTTTTCCACTAAAGATCTAAGAATGAATATCTGATCTACACAACCTCTTCCCTTCCTAAAGCCTCCCTGTTCTTCTCTAACTAATTTCTCTGTTATTTCTCTAATTCTGTCAATAAGTATCCTACCATACACTTTTCCTATTATACTAAGAAGACAAATGCCCCTATGATTACCACACACTTCTTTTTCCCCTTTTCCTTTGTACAAGGGAATAATTATAGCTGACTTCCAATCCTCTGGGACTCTACCTTCCTCCCAGGCCAATCTGCACATCTTCCACATCCATTCTACTACTATCTCTCCCCCATGCTTCAGCATTTCACCACACACTCCATCAGTTCCTGGGGCTTTCCCCGATTTAACTTTCTTCATTGCTTCCACAACTTCTATCCTACTGATTTCTTCCTGTCTTCTCACCTCCCTCCTTCTCCCAGCCATTCCCCAGCCACTTATACTCGCATTACTTCCATTCTCTATGTTCAACAATTCCTTAAAGTGTTCTCTCCATCTGCTCACTTTTTCTCCCTTCTCCACTAGTAATATACTATTTTTATCTTTCACTCCCCTGCTAACTTCACTTCCACAATGTCTTACTCTTTTCACCTGTTTCCAGAACATTTTCTTACAGTCCCTCCACTTTACACTCAAATTTCTTCCAAATTCCTCATCCACTCTCTTCTTACTCTCTCTTACTAATCTTTTCACCTCTCTCTTTCTAATTATAACTCTCTCTTCCACCTCTCAACTTCTTCCACGCCCCTATTTCTCCTCCATTCATTGTATGCTTTCTTCTTTTGTGCCACAGCCTGTTTCACCTCTTCAGTCCACCACGCTGTTCCTTGCACTCCCCTCCGTCTTCTCTTCCTTCCACACATCATATCACATGCTGCACATATTTCTTCTGTAAATATCCTACACACACCTTCCACATCTCCCATCTGCTCCAATTCATATTTACCCAATCGTTCCTCCACTTCTCTCTTATACTCTGCCTTTTTCTCATCCTCTTGTAAACTTTCCACTCTCCTTGCAACTACTCCTTCCTCTCGTCTTTCCCTTCTTCTATTCCTCCATCTTACCTGAATCCTAATTCTGGCCACCACCAAGTAGTGGTCAGAAAGTCCAGTCCCCCAACCTCTATAAGCTCTTGCATCCATTACACATCTTCGCATCCTTTCATCCACACACACATAATCAATCATTGCCTTCCTTTCATTCAGTTCACCACCCACCCTTCTCATCACTCGCCATGTATACCTGTGGATCATTTTATGCCTGAAGAGGGTATTGGCTATCACCAACCCCCTCCCAGCACAAATGTCCACTAACGCACTCCCATTCTCATCTATCTTAGCAGGCACACCCCACTCACCAACTATTCCATCCACCTTCACATTCCCAATTTTACCATTCATATCACCGATCAAAAACACTCTCTCATTCCTTCCAAACTTTTCCATGCACACTTCTACATTTGTCCATAACTCTTTTCTCACTCTTCTAGCACGATCTTGCGTTGGCGCATACACACCCACAATCGCCCACATTTGTATTCCAACTTTCAACTTTACCCACACAATCCTTGACCCAACTGATCTATACTGTCTTATGCTCTTCTTCCATCTTTTACTCACAACTATACATACTCCTTCCTTTGACATCTCATTCTCACCTACTCCTGCACATATACCCCATCCATACTCCCATTCTCTCACACTTTCTCCTCTTCATTTTGTTTCAGTTATTCCACATACATCCACTTTCGCACCCTCAAGCACCTGGACAATCTCTCTCTCTTTCACCTCATCATTTGCTCCCCTTACATTCCACGTTCCGATAACCATGTCCTTTGTCCGGTCCTTGGTCGTCATCGTTTGGTCAGTCCTTTCCGGGGAGGGGCACTAACCCTCTGCCAACCCTTTTAGTCGCCTTTTACGACAAGCAGGGATACTGGGGGAGTATTCTTGAAAAAAAAAACTACTCCCAGGGGGTATATATATATATATATATATATATATATATATATATATATATATATATTTCACTTTCTGTCTACCTATCTGTTTCTTCAAGAACTACTCCCATAATTTTCATTTTTCCTCGCCATTACCTATATATCTGGAATCCTTATGACCCAAATGTAGTGCCCGGAAGTGATAATTAGTTGTATCTTGTTCATTTTATGACTAAAAGTTCGGTTTAGTGAGAGTGTGTGGCCGGGGTATGGCTGTTTCCATGTGAATGTGATCAGGATGTAGATTAAGTTACGTAGTTGCTTAAACCATTTTTTTTTTTTTTACCTGTAATTTATTAGTATTAGTCTTTTTATAATATTAAAATCTCGCGTGGGTTGGAATATGTGCCTTTGGTCTCGTAATCCAGCATAATTTATACATGTGCAATGGGGTGTGAGGCATGATGATTTTCAGTGCTTGTTCGATGCAAGGGTATTGAGAGAGGTTGTTGGAGAGTAATTAGTGTAACTAGGGAATGTCATTTTTTTCAGGATTTTTTTTTTTTTTCATGTGTCCAACTCACGGCAAAGGCTTCAGGGCTTATATCTTGGGGGCAGCGACCTATCCCAAGTCCCAGTAGTCCTCCTACACCTCCACATGTCACCACTTCGGCGCTAACACCCACCATCCATATTGAATACATGCTAGGGCTGTCTCATACAGAACTGGTGTATTGGTATTAGCATGGGTATTTTTATGACATGTCGGCAGGTCATTTGGTAGATCAGGAAAGTCAACTTTTTTTTATGAAATTCAAAATCTTAAACTGTCCCCTGCCCCAGCCGGGATTCGAACCTAGGTCCATCAGGACTGCAGGGCGCCTCTCCACCGATTCAAATTGTAAGGGGAAGGGCATCACATTGAGTCTATCACTAGTCTATAGTAATGATAATCTTAAATTGTGTAAACCGTCATCCTTCCCCCACTTTCCGCCACACAATGTTGGCATACCATGAGCAACGATGTCTCTCGCTCACTGACTGTCAGATGTGCCGGGTGGTCAGTGCTGTTGTTCCTCCCTCTTCCTCTCCCCCCCTCTAGGGAATTCTGTAAGAAATTTGACAATATTGATGTTTTTTTTGTTGAAACATGAAAAAGTGATATCCCACAAATGATATAGTGACGAAAATAGAGAAATTGCCTCGGGTTAGTATTAAGTATTGTTGTCCCCCAGGAGGTGTCGCATTTGATCACGCGAGTGTGATGCCATTGGCCTCATTTGACGAGCACGTCCTAAGTTCCCACTCATCTCCCTTGTATTGTGTGAGCTTGATAGTGAGATATTTACCATTTATTTGTATACTGTACTTTATATCATTATTATTTAGTGTGTAACTGGATTACAAGAATGTAGCTAAGAAGCAGATGGACCTGGTTCTGGTGCCAACATCATTTCCACAATGGAACTGTGTCTTTCGCTACTATACACATTGTGTTTATTCATATTTAGAGGAAAAGTGTTGTAGTGTTGAGGTGAAGATCCAAATGCCATTTCAGTATAAGCATGGTGTGGAAGAAGGTGAGCGCCAAACCTGAGAAAGTCAGCACTTTTGACGTACACATGAGGGTAAGGGAAGGCGATAGAAGAATATGAATTGT
Source organism: Coenobita brevimanus (assembly GCF_032717465.1). Lineage (NCBI taxonomy): Eukaryota > Metazoa > Arthropoda > Malacostraca > Decapoda > Coenobitidae > Coenobita > Coenobita brevimanus. Next base: position 38,024,454 of record NC_136983.1, on the reverse strand, counting down.
GTATACGTTTAAGTCTTGGGGAAACACATTACCCTGTTGGTATACTTTAATGTAATTAATACGACTTTATTGAGGTGTATAATGTGCATGGTAGAGTTGTAACTTACTTCTACTCCCATACAAATCCCAGTTGTCTGTGGAAGATGGCATCTCTAATAACTGCTGAGTTCAGGCCAGTCCCAGTGGGGAGGCCATGCAGCTGTAGAAGATTACTTTCAGCTCTGGTAAAGGAGAGATGTACTGCTCTGAACTCTCTCTTGTCGCAGTTGTATCTTTCAGTGGTGAACAGAGAGAGATAAAAACACAATCTGCTCCAGTTTCTGTCACCTGAAGATGCTACCATTTCTCTAATACAGGATCTACACCGATTCCAGCCATCTGTTGCAGAGAGAGACTCGGGAGTCCAGCTGGGAATTAGTGATTTCCAACCAGCAGGAACATTACATGAATTGATGCCCTGCTTGGAACTTAGAGGAATCACACCTAAGTTGATACATATTGGTGGTCAGCTGTGCGTTTCCAACCAGCTGATACATTTTGGTGTCAGCGGTGGGATGCAAAAAAGTCCCAAAGGGATTTACTGTAGTGAAACCCTTGGAAAACCACTCACTGATCCTACACGTGAAACAGAAAATTTTACTTTCACTTTTGCAACGAGACTAATTGTGGGGTGAGATAAAGTGGGATTAGAAAAAAATATTGGAGCAGTGAATTCGTTCTTTCCAGATCATCTCTGCCTTCACCAAGAATGGTGAATTATGTCGCTCTCGTGTATCTTGGCATATCTCTGTACGTCGAGGCCAGCGTGGTGAGGGGTGGTGTCATCCGATGACATCTGGCAAACCTGGTGCGGAGGCAGTGAGGCAGAGCGAGTGTGTGGGGCAGCAGCGTACCAGTGTACCACAACCAGTCGCCTCAGGGCGAGTGAAGAGGGAACATCTTCGTGCGGTTGGAGAGACAGAAACCTTGGTAGAGTGTGTGGAACTGCAGTGCAAATCTATCGGGAACATCAGCATTCATCTGACACCTAGGTATTGTACATGCATAGTGAACCACAGACATACACCTTTTAAGCAGCACATGTTAGTTTGGTAATGTGTGTAAAAATAAAGGTTTTTCAGTTCCCCCTTAAATAGATGTGTTTTCTGTGTATCTTCTGTGCTCCATTTTCTATTACTAAAATCCATAACTAACCTATCTGTGTATGTCATTTATCTTTCTGTGATTGGGAGGGGAATAATCTGACAAGGATTAGATGGATACCGTGAAGAAGTGGGGATGAAACTTAAGGGGACAACCAACCACAAGAGAAGGAGCTAGTGAATTAGCTCAGAAGTTTGTGAGTGGATTGAGACGTTGGATAAGAGTATTCAAACTCTACATGATATGAGTGAGGGACATCTTGGGGTTCAAAGTGATCAGGACACTTCTGAGGGACTGGATAGTGAGGACTTGAACACTTTGCATTTGCATTCTGCTTGTTCTTATTCAACAGTCCCTGAATGTTCAGTTAGGTCCAAAATGGCCACTGGTCTCACTGAAGAAGGCACACTTAGTATAGAGGAGACTGTGGACGTTGAACAGGCTACAACAGCACCCTTGGCCTCTCAATCGGATACTCAAAGTCCACTGATCTCTGATAGTAATACAACCACTCACATACCCACTTACACCTCAGCTATGTATAGCACCCCACAAATTTATGGACAGTATAGATTATTTTCTAATGTTCCTTATGCTAATCCACGGGGCATGAATACTAACAGTATTGGCATGCAAACCCAGGATCTTTGTACTAATCCATGGGGCATGAATACTAACAGTATTGGCATGCAAATTCAGGTAAACCCTCCTCCCTTATGGCAGAATACCTTACATGGCAACCACTAACTTGACTACTGCTTGCTTTCCTCAAACTTTACCTCCTGTAGCACCGGTTAGAAAGTCCCAAGGACCATTTGTTACTCAGGCACCTTCGAACTCAGACTGTATAAAGGTGCTACCTACAACACAACTGAGTTTGCAGTTTACTGGGGAAGATGAGTATGACATTCACAGGTTTTTGCGAGACTGTGAGACCCAGATACATAGGCTGCAGCTTGCTAGTGATGGGGAAAAGATTTGGCATACTAAAGCAAATATTAAGCCAAATTCCACAGCAGCTGAAATGCTAAAGGCCTCATTATTTCATACCGGGTCTATTGCTCATGAATATGAGAAGTTTAACCATTTAACCGCAGGGTTGTTTTGCTTTTTCTTGTGGCACCCGCGGGCATATTCGCGCTCCGTGCAGGGGTAAAGAAGGAATGGAGTCGGCTTAGCACACCTAATCTCTTGGAAGCAGATTTTACAAGAGATGTAATATGATCTTTCCAAGATAAGTCCTAAGTAAATGAAACCCCAAGCATGTTCAAGGATGATCCAGGATTAAGCTGAATATTTTTAAACATTAGTGGGTATACCTGTGGAAGATTTTGTCGGGTTGATAGGTGTAAGAACTGAGTCTTTGATGCATTAAAAACAACCAGATTATTTTTACCCCAGTCAGAGATACGAGCCAAGTCGGATATTAGGTGTGCCATAGCCTCATCCCTTGTTTGTTGAACTGCTGAGATGGACGGTGCAGGAACTGAATGGAAAGGTGAAGGGTGGAGTCATCAGAGTATGAGTGGATAGGGCTAGATGTACTCGTACAGCTTAGAAGGTCATCAATGAATAGAAGGAAGAGAGTTGGTGATAGGACAGAGCCCTGAGGAGCACCACTGTTGATAGATCTAGAGAAGAACAATGGCCATCTACAACAGAAGCTATAGAACGACCAGAAATGAAGCTGGTGATGAAGGCACAGATAGAAGGATAGAAACCGTAAGAGGGCAGTTTGGAAATTAAAGATTTATGCCAGACTCGATCAAAAGCCTTTGAGATGTCAAGTGCAAAGGCAAAGCTTTTACGAAAATCCCGAAAGGAGGATGACCAGGAGTCTGAAATGTATGTGAGAGGATCGCCAGCTGAACGTCCCTGACGGAACCCATACTGATGATCAGAGAGAAGGTTGTGAAAGGAAAGATGCTTTAAAATTTTTCTATTAAGAATTGACTCGAAAACTTTTGAGTTACAGGATGTTAAAGTAATTGGACGATAGTTAGAGGGTTGGGAATGGTCAGCCTTCTTTGGGACTGGCTGAATGAGAGCAAACTTCCAGCAAGAAGGAAAGGTACTAGTTGGCAGACAAAGGCAAAAGAGTTTACCTAGGCAGGGTGTAAGCACAGAAGCACAGTTCTTGAGAGTAACAGGAGGGATTCCATCAGTCCCACATGCCTTGTTAGTATTGAGGCCAGTGATGGCGGAAAATACATCAGCTGAAGAAATTTTAATGTCAGCCATGAGGAAGTCAGAGGGGGGAAGTGATGGAGGAACAGCACCGGAATCGTCTAAGATGGAACTGGTGGAGAAAGTCTGGGCAAAGAAATCTACTTTATCAGTAGAAGAAATAGCTACAGAACCATCAGAGTAGAAAAGAGGAGGGAAGGATGATGAGGTAAAGTTGATAGAAAAGTTTCTGGCAAGGTGCCAGAAGGAGTGGGAAGAATTCGAGTTGGAGAGTTGAGAATATTTAGTACGGATGAAATTATTTTTAGCAGAGCGAAGAACAGACTTAGCACAATTCCGGGCAGAAATGTAAAGATGATGTGATTGAGAGGTGGGTTGGCTCCGGTACCTTTTGTCGGCCTTTTCCTTGTTACGGACAGCATTAGAACAAGTGTGAATTTTCGATGTTTCTCACCAAAAGCGAAGGTTTTAGCCAAAAAAAAAAAAAATCGAAAATACCTCGAGATTGGGGGATGTCGGAGGTGCAGAAAACCTCGGGACGTGACGGGTTAAACCAAGGCTTTCTTGCGTTAGAGAAAAGATATGAGAAAGGAATGTTTGCTTCCATGCCCGAGAGAATAACCTCCGTAATGCATAATGCACACTCAGATGGGTTCCGGCCATGGAAGCAATAATCATTCTAGGGAAAAGCAAAGAAGTACTGTCTGAGGGCTTCCCAATCCGCAGCTCCAAAGTGCCACAGACGACATTTCTTTGGAGGGTCCACAGGCTGTACCGGAGTGATAGGACAGGTTAAGGTGATAAGGTTGTGATCGGAGGAGCTCAGCGGAGAGAAAAGCTTAACAGTGTAAGCAGAAGGATTAGTTGTAAGGAAGAGGTCAAGTATGTTGGAGCTCTCTCCAAGGCGGTCAGGGATATGGGTAGGGTGCTGTACAAGCTTCTCTAGGTCATTAATCCTTTAACCGTGGGCATTGTTTTGCCCCGACTGGCCTCTCCCGCGGGGGTTCCAGCCAAAATGTAAACAAACTTTAAACCTTTATAACTCTGCACAGAATAAATCTAGAGCGAAAAATCAGGTACCATTAGAAAGTACTAATCTTCGGCTTTGCAATGATGTAGGTTTCATGATTTCATTGACTATCACTGGATGGGCAGTGCCATTAGAAGTGAGCGATCTAAAATCACTATTTTTCGCTCACACACCATTACCTTTGCTCACACACCATTACCAAATGCCAACCTCGTTCTGATAATACTATAAACATATATGAACACTGCACATACGATAAACACCCACTCTGTGTTCACTGAGGCAGGTAAAAGGCACTGTAATTGCCCGCACTTCACTGCCACATCAGCGGTGTTGTAATCACTATTTTTCGCTCATACACCATTACCAAATGCCAACCTCATTCTGATAATAATACTATAACATATATGAACACTGCACATATAATAAACACCCACTCTGTGTTCACTGAGGCAGGTAAAAGGCACTGTAATTGCCCGCACTTCACTGCCACATCAGCGGTGTTGTAATCACTATTTTTCGCTCACAGACCATTACCAAATGCCAACCTCATTCTGATAATAATACTATAACATATATGAACACTGCACACATGATAAACACCCACTCTGTGTTCACTGAGGCAGGTAAAAGGCACTGTAATTGCCTGGACTTCACTGCCATATCAGCGGTGTTGTAATCACTATTTTTCGCTCACACACCATTACCAAATGCCAACCTCATTCTGATAATAATACTATAAACATATATGGACACTGCACATACGATAAACACCCACTCTGTGTTCACTGAGGCAGGTAAAAGGCACTGTAATTGCCTGCACTTCGCTGCCACATCAGCAATGTTGTCACTCACACAGCTGGACAGATACTGATGCATGTTTGGTCCAGGAAAAACGCGGGGTATTCAAAATATTCACAAACATTCGAGAATGACACCTGCGGTTTGGTCCAGTCTTTGCAATGTCATCCTGGGATGACACCCACGGTTAAAGGGTTAAGGATAGAAGAGATGTAGGCTTGTTCACCAGGTGGATCAGTGAAAGGAGAGGAGAGCCAAAGGTGGTGGTGAACATTGAAATCCCCTAAAATGAAGATTTCAGAGAAAGGAGAAATGGTTAGAATGTGTTCCATCGTAGAAGTAAGATAGTTGAAGAATTTTTGATAGTAGAATTAGGAGATAAGTAAACAGCACAGATATATTTAGTCAGAGAATGACAGGAAAGCCGAACCCAGACTGTAGAGAATTCAGAAGAATCGAGTTCTGGAACACGAGAGCAAGATAAGTCATTGCATGTATATACACAACATCCACCTTTGGCTTTGAAATGAGTATAGAGAAAGTACGAGGACACAGAAAAGGTTTTGCTGTCAGTTGCCTCATACAGGTGAGTCTCAGTTAAAAAGAAAAGGGGGGGTTTAGGGGAGGAGAGGTGGTGCTCAACAGAGCAAAAGTTAGAGGAAAGGCCACAAATGTTGCAGAAATGAAGAAGGAGTGAGTCAGACAGTGATTCCAGGCAGCTCAAGTCCCAGCAGCAGGAAGTACGGCCGCTTAAGTAAAATTTTTGAAGCGAATAGCGTTTGAGGTGGATTTTGGTCTTCTGGAAGTGTTATTAAAGTGTCACTATTCTGGAGGGTTAGTCTAAGCCTTAGTTGTGTCACGTAATCCTCTGCCACGCATACAGACACGGGAAAAAAAAAAATGACCCCTTTTCCTACTCAGTCAATCTTCCTACACGCACTTCACGGACCATCTGATGCAATCAGCTTAAAGTCGTAGGATTGGTGAGTATTATGACTTTGTTTGTGTGTTTGTTTTTTTTGGTTAAGTATTAACTAAGATATGAAGGTTTAAAAATAGACGTTTTTCATGATTTGTCTCAGGAATGTCCATCTGATGGAAGGGTTCGCAGGAAGATGTGCCAGTTGGGATGGGTTAGAGGAAGTCAGCCAGAATGCCTCTGTACTAGAACTTGACTCTCCAGAAATTTTTCCACTTAAGTTACATATGACACATGTAAAATCCATCTTCGACAATACACGAACCAATAAAGCTCCAAGTCCAGATGGAATTCCTTCAGTTGTTTGGTAAAAGTGTTTCCCAGGACTCACTCCTATTCTAGCTAAATTATTCGGACTATGTATATGTATTTCTTCATTCCCTGATTCTTGGAAAGAACCAATATCCACTCAGTTCCAAAGAAAGGAAGTTTCTCTGACCCCTCTTTCTACGGACCAATAGCTATCTTGTCTTATCTTGGTAAAGTATTTGACACTATAATTAATAGGCATACAGTTAATCATCGTGAATTCTACAACTTAATTAGTGATAGTGTGGTTTTCGTCACGAAAGATCCACTGTTGACATAATCTCCTGACTCATACCATCCATCAGTCAACTGACGAACATAGAGAAACTAATGATGTAGCCCCTGATATTTATAAAGCTTATGACAGAGTGTGGCACCGTTCCTTGCTCTCCAAACTCCCTTGCTATGAACTAATGTTTTTTGTTCCTCTGATTTCTTCATACTTCAATGACAGAGAGAAAAGAGTTAAAGTAGATGATGTCTATTCCAATTTCCACACGATAAAGGCCGGCATGCCACAAAGATCTGTTGTGGCTCCAGCTCTATTCTTAATTCATATTAATGATCTCTTATTCATCACCCATAATCCCATCCATTCATATGCAGATGACTCAACACTTCACAGTTCATTCGCACTTAAACACCCATTCATAAAGTTCAATATCTCTAACTCAAAATTCAGTACTGTAATCTCCATATATCAAGACTTATCTAAGATCATTTATCCGTCACACATAATCCCATCAATTCCTATGCAAGATGACTCAATATATCACAGAGAGGAGTAGATTGTAGCACCAGTCGAGCAGGTCAGTACTCCCAATGTGGATGGAAAGCTGAAGACAGGAAGAGCTGGAGCTTCCGTTTCATCAGCCCTCGGGACTATGTCCCGACCATCCCCCTTTGCTGAACTTTTTCAGTGTCTCAGTAACACAGAGGTAGACCAGCATGTTCTCCAATACATGTTTCTCCAACTATCAACACCAAACTACATGCACAGTACACATCACACTTCCTTTTCCAAAATTTAAAGAAATCATGGCAGCGCAACACATGGCCTCGGAGTCCCCAGGTGGGGGACCATAAATGGCCCCACCTTCCGCCTTTCTCCCGGTGACGACTCGAGCTGCTTGACTCTCTTCTTCTTCATTTCTGCAACATTCGCGGCCTTTCCTCTAACTTTCGCTCTGTTGAGCACTACCTCTCCTTCTCTAAACCTCACCTTCTTTTTCTAACTGAGACTCAGCTGTCTGAGGCAACTGACAGCAGACCCTTTTCTGTATCTTCCTACTTTCTCTATACTCATTTCTAAGCCAAAGGTGGCTGTTGTGTATATGTACGCAACGACTTATCTTGCTCTCGTGTTCATGAACTCGTTTCTTCTGAATTCTCTACACTCTGGCTTCGGCTTTCCTGTCATTCTCTAACTAAATATATCTGCGCTGTTCTCTTATCTCCTAATTCTACAGACTGTGAAAAATTCTTTGACTATCATACTTCTACGTTGGAACACATTCTGTCCATTTCTCCTTTCTCTGAAATCTCCATTCTAGGAGATTTCAGTGTTCACCACCACCCTTGGCTCTCCTCTCCTTTCACTGATCCACCTGGTGAACAAGCCTACACATTTTCTATCCTTAATGACCTAGAGCAGCTTATACAGAACTCTACCCGTATCCCTGACCGCCTTGGAGAGAGCTCCAACATACTTGACCTTTTCCTTACAACTAATCCTTCTGCTTACACTGTTAATCTTTTCTCTCCATTGGGCTCCTCTTATCACAACTTTATCACCTTATCCTGTCCTATCACTCCAGTACAGCCTGTGGACTCTCCAAAGAAACGTCGTCTGTGGCATTTTGGAGCTGTGGATTGGGAGGCCCTCAGCCAGTACTTCTTTGATTTTCCCTAGAATGATTATTGTTTCCATGGCCGGGAACCATCTGGGTGTGCCTTGTGCATTACGGAGGTTATTCTCTCGGGCATGGAAGCATACATTCCTTTCTCATATCCTCTGACTAATGCAAGAAAGCCTTGGTTTTAATCACACTTGTTCTAATGTTGTCGCAGCAAGGAGAGGGCCTATAAAAGGCACCGGAGCCAACCCATCTCCGAATCACATCTTTTATAAGTTTCTGCCCGGAATCCTGCTAAGTCTGTTCTTCGCTCTGCTAAAAATAATTTCATCTGTACTAAATGCTCTCAACTCTCCAACTCGAATTCTTCCCACTCCTTCTGGCACCTTGCCAAAAACCTTTCTAACAACTTTACCTCATCATCCTTCCCTCCTCTTTTCTACTCTGATGGTTCTGTAGCTATTTCTTCTACTGATAAAGTAGATGTCTTCGCCCAGACTTTCTCCTCCAATTCCACCTTAGACGATTCCGGTGCTGTTCCTCCATCACTTCCCCCCTCTGACTTCCTCATGGCTGACATTAAAATTTCGTCAGCTGATGAATTTTCTGCCGTCACAGGCCTCAATACTAATAAGGCATATGGGCCTGATGGAGTCCCTCCTGTTGTTCTCAAGAACTGTGCTTCTGTGCTTACACTCTGCTTAGGCAAACTCTTTCGCCTTTGTCTCTCAACTTGTACCTTTCCTTCTTGCTGGAAGTTTGCTCTCATTCAGCCAGTCCCAAAGAAGGGTGACCACTCCCAACCCTCTAACTATCGTCCAATTGCTTTAACATCCTGTACCTCAAAAGTTTTCGAGTCAATTCTTAATAGAAAAATTTTAAAGCATCATTCCTATCACAACCTTCTTTCTGATGGTCAGTATGGGTTCCGTCAGGGACGCTCCACTGGCGATCTTCTCACCTACCTTTCATACTCATGGTCATCCTCCTTTCGGGACTTTGGCGAAAGCTTTGCCATTGCACTTGACATCTGAAAGACTTTCGATTGAATCTGGCATAAATCTTTAATTTCCAAACTTCCCTCTTACGGTTTCTATCCTTCTATCTGTGCCTTCGTCACCAGCTTCCTTTCTGGTCGTTCTATGGCCGCTGTTGTAGACAGCCATCGTTCTTCTCCTAGATCTACCAACAGTAGTCTTTCTCAGGGTTCTGTCCTATCACCAACTCTCTTCTTTTTATTCATCAATGACCTTCTAAGCTGTACATCTAACCCTATCCACTCATACGCTGATGACGCCACCTTTCACCTTTCCATTCGGTTCTCGCAACATCCATCTTAGCAGTTACTTCAACAAACAAGGGATGAGGCTATAGCACACCTAATGTCTGACTTGGCTCGCATCTCTGACTGGGGTAAAAATAATCTGGTTGCTTTTAATGCATCAAAGACTCAGTTTTTACATCAATCAACCAGACATAATCTTCCACAGGTATACCCATTAATGTTTAAAAATATTCAGTTTAATCCTGCATCATCCTTGAACATGCTAGGAGTTTCATTTACTTGGGACTTATCTTGGAAAGATCAGATTACATCCCTGCTTCCAAGAAATTAGGTGTGCTAAGCCGAGTCCGTTCCTTCTTTACCCCTGCATTATTGTTGACTCTGTACAAGGGTTTTATCCGCCCCTGTTTAGAGTACAACTCTCATGTGTGGGGAGGCTCCCCACATACAGATCTTCTCAATAGGGATGAGTCAAAGGCTTTTCGACTCATTAACTCTCCTCTTACCGACTCCCTTCAGCCTCCGTCTCTTCGTTGCACTGTTGCATCTTTATCTCTTTTCTATCACTACTTCAATGGTCACTGCTCCTCTGAACTGTCCACATGCATTCCTCCGCCTCTACGACGAGCGCGTAGCACCCGTCTAGCAGCAAACTCTCATCCCTTTTCTGTCCAACTCTCTAATGCAAGAGTCAACCGTTGCTTCCAGTCCTTCATTTATGCAACAGGTCAGCTCTTGAACTGTCTCCTTCTGTCTGTATTTCCTGCTTCCTATGATCTCCAGTCTTTCAAACACAGTGTGTCCAGGCATCTCGAAATGATTGGATCTTGAATTGGGCTCTCTCTTGTATTTTGTTTTCCTCTTGGAACGAACAATAATTGCTGGCTAGCGGCCTTTGATTCCTTCTTCCTCGCATAAAAAAAAAAAAAACTTTATCACCCAGTCATTAAGTTCAATATCTTTAAATCACAACTCAGTACTGCAATCTCCATATATCAACTTATCTAAGATCACTGAAAGGGGACAAAGTTACACTGTCCCATTTAATACTAGTAAAACTAAAAGTATACAATTTACTCAAGTACTGATATTGCATGATTCCTATATTACATTCAGTGATACTAATATTCATACCTGTCATATTAAATCACTTGCTAAAAGGGCATTAATGAAACTTGGATTATTGTACAGAGTCCGTAACTTCTTCACTGATGTGCAGCTAGCTATAAATTATGTCATGTGTGCTCTCAGCTGGAATATTGCTCACCCTAGTAGAATGGATGTGGAGACGTTGCACTAAAACAACCAGACAAACTTCAGAATAAAGCTGTTAGAATTATTAATAACCCTACTATTACAAAAGAAATACCTCCCCTACAAGTAAGAAGGAATGTTGCCTCCCTTCCATTATTTTACAGACACATTTATGGCAAATTCTCTGACGAAGTTGCATCCATTGTTCCACCTCTCCATGCCTTCCCCCATGCTACACTTCATCTGGTAGCGCTCGTGACTGGACTGTCTCACAGCTACATTGCAGAACTTCTGCCTCTCAGAATTCTTTTATTCCCTGAACTGCATCTCTTTGGAAATTGCTTCCCCAGAGTGGTTTCCCCATAAACTTCAACCTACAGCTGCTCATGTCCAACTGTTACAGATTTTTAATTAATGGAAAGCACTTGTAATCTGATGTATGGATTATTTTTTTGTATTCATTTGTTTTCCCTCTCTTTTTTTTTTTTTTTTAATAAACAAAACCCGTGAATAACGTCAGCTACTTACAGGGGTTACAATTGCACAGAGCAGGCATAGCACACATAGTTTCTTGGAACCAGATTTTACAAAACAGGGAAGATGATCTTTCCAAGATAATTCCCGAGAGACTGAAACCCCAAGTATGTTCAAAGATGATGCAGGATTGAGCTGGGAATTGACAAAAATTTGATGATATTCATACTGTAGATTTTCGAAGGTTCAAGGATGTAAGAAATTTGTTTCTGATGCATTGAAAACAAGATGACTTTTACCTCAATCAGAGATAGAAGCCAAGTCAGACAATGTGTCATAGCCTCATCCCTTGTTTGTTGAAGTAACTGCTGAGATGGCCACTGCGGGAAGTGAATGGAAAGGTAAATGGTGGAGTCATCAGCATATGAGTGAACTGAGTTAGATGTACAGCTTTGAAGGTTATTGATCAATAGAAGGAAGAAATTGGTGATGAGACAGAACCCTGAGGTGCACCACTAATGATAGCCTTAGGAGAAGAATGGTGGTTGTCTACAACAGCAATTACAGAATGGCCAGAAACGAAGCTAGGGATGAACAGATGGAAGCATCGAAATCATAAGAGGGCAATTTGGAAATTAAAGATTTTTGCCTGACTCGATCGAAAGTCTTTGAGATTATAGATGCAATGGCAAAGCTTTCACCAAAGTCCCCAAAAGAGGATGTGCAAGAACCTAAAAAGGTGAGGAGATCACCAGTGAAGCGTTCATGGCAAAACCCATACTGGTGATTGGAAAGAATGTTATGATATGAAAGGTCCTTTAAATGTTTTTGTTAGGAATAGATTTGAAAACTTTAAAAGTACAGAATGCTGAAGCAATTGGGCGATAGATGGAGGGCTGGGAATGGTCACCCTTCATGGGGACAGACTGAATGAGTGCAAACTGTCAGCAAGAAGGAAAGGTACGAGTCGACAGACAAAGACAAAAGAGTTTACCTAGACAGGGTATAAGCACAGAAGCACAGCTCTTGAGGACAACAAAAGGGATCCCATCAATCCATATGCCTTGTTAGAAGTGAGGCCAGTGATGACAGAAAACACATCAACTGAAGAAATTTTATTGTCAGCCATGAGGAAGTCAGAGGAAGGAAGTGATTGAGGAACAGGGCTGTAATTGTCTAAGATGGAACTCGAGGAGAAAGTCTGAGAGAAGAGTTCTGTTTAATCAGTAGAAGCAGCTGCAGACTTATGAGAACGGAAGAGAGGAGGGAAGGATGATGAAGAAAAATTGTTAGAAAGGTTTCTGGAAAGAAGCTAGAAGGAGTGGGAAGAACTTGAGTTGGAGAGCTCAGAGCATTTTGTATGAATAAAATTATTTTAATCAGAGCACACTTCTAGGCAGAAACATCAATGAGATGAGATTCGGGGGTGGGTTGGCTCTGGTACCTTTGAAGGCCCTGTCCTACTTGTGGATAACATTAGAACAAGCGTGATTAACCTGCAGCATCCCGACTGATTTTTTACCAATGACCCCCACCCCAATCCCAACCGATTGTTTTTGTTTTTTCTTGCTCAAACCTCCACTTTTTTATGAGAAACAATGGTAAATCACAAAAAAGTGCTCACCTGAGCTTAGAAATGCGCTATACTGGTGATCCTCCCCACACCTGGTACCGTCGTCTCTGGAGCTGCACTGCTGCTGTCCTGTTTTCTATGGTAACAATAACTATTGCAAACTACTCAGAATAGGTAGATATTTGTTCATTTGGTACGAATTTATATGTAGTACAAGAATATATTGGTTTATGCACAATAATATAAGTGATATAAGTGTTACTTCACTCACTGAACACATGAACATACCGCACCTTACTTGAAAATGTTACCTCCTCATCACTTCTGCTCGTTTCTTCCTCTGGCACCATGTAATCTTTGTCCTCAACATTGTCATCGATTGGGGAATCACTCTTGTCTTGAATTTCTTACTGTGGTGCAATATCTCTTTACTGGCCAGGTCACTGTTAACAGGTGAGTTGCCGAGACAATCGCGTGCGGTAGGGAGGGGGTCACGAGGGGTCAGGCAATGTCGCCACCTGGCAGTGGGTAGAGGATGGTCTCCCACGTAAACGTACCAAAAATCACGCATGAAACTTGAAAAATGTTCAAACGACGGACCTCGCTATTGCAAAACGTACCGTTACGTTGTGGGGTCTCAGCATGAAAAAAAGTTGTGATGTACCCATATGTTGAGGGGACACCCTGGGTTAACCATTAGGCTATGGCCAATTTTCACACTTTCTTCCCACAGCTTACCAACAAATGTCTCAAAATAGCTCTATTTCACACTCCCATAGCCCAGCAACTACACAACAAAGGAAGTTCAAATAAGCATATTATACTCACCAGCATTTCCTCTTTCCAATGCAAATATTCTAGGGTAGGTAGATGGTGGCGTTTTGGAATGAGGAGGACTTGCATAGAAGTAATTTTTTGGCTTTTGGCATGGCTGTTTTCAGATGGGTGCACCCAGCCATGGGCTTAGCGTGCATGTGTGTGAGCAGAGCCAGCTCATGCTTTGCTCCTTCCCTGGCCCACCACGTTCAAAGCCCTAGTCTTTCCCAAGACTCACTGCCTCACCCCTCTGCTGTCTTGGGTGATGTCTCATCACCTTGGTGCCTTAGCTCATGATTATGCTCCTTTTTTTTCCAGTCGTTCCTTGCTGCAGTATTGCTACTGTGCACTGAGGTGTGTGTGGCTGCAAATAACCTACATGAATGCTGCATATTGCTAGAGAAAATATTCCCCCACCAGGTTTTCTACAGAAACTTCTCATTCCCTTCCTTATCACACAATGGCAAAGTAAACTAATTTCATACTTTACAAATAGGTATTTTGCTTGCTTTTGCTTATGACTAAATCACTATTTTCTATGTGTAGCTATTATATTCAGACACTTATTTAAATGCCCGCCATGACAAGACACCACAGGGACGTCGCGACACCCACCCCAGAGGTAGACCATAGAGAGGCTCTGAGGGCACACAGTACCCAGGCAATATGGGCCTATGTTCCCTACTACCTAATGCCCCTTTTCCCCTCAACAGACTCGACGAGAACTACACAGTGCTGGTGCACTAGTCTCCAGCCAGACCAGCCCTTGCCAGGTTCGGGGTGGGGCTGATATCTTAGTTCCAGACAGCAGCCGAGTGGCGGACACTAGCTGCACTAGGCAAGAGACAGCCACTAACCGCTCTATAGCTGCAGTCCCCCCCCCCCCTGCAGAAACCAGTGACGGTCACTAGCTGCATTAAGGGAGAGATGGCCACCGTCCGCTCTCCTTCTGCAGCTGCCTCTGGGAGTTGGACCTCGGTGGTGGCCACTAGCTGCATTTCATCTGCTGTCCTCTCCCCTCACAGGACCTTGGTGATGGCCACTAGGAACACCCATGAGCGAGTGACGGCCACTAGCTGCACCCAGCCCACAGTCCACTCGGGGAACGAGGCCCCGGTGATGGCACACAAGCCGTGCTGGAGGACAGTTGATGGCCACTAGTCGCACCTCTCCCAGTAGGACTCCAGTGACAGCCACTAGTCGCACCTCTCCCAGTAGGACTCCAGTGACAGCCACTAGTCGCACCTCTCCCAGTAGGACTCCAGTGACAGCCACTAGTCGCACCTCTCCCAGTAGGACTCCAGTGACAGCCACTAGCCGCACCAGTGGACAGGTGACGGCCACTAGCTGCATTTTGCCCTCAGTCCTATCCGGAGGTCAGGCCCAGGTGACGGCCATTAGCTGCACCGGCAGGAGATGGCTACCACCCACCCTACCCCTTGGCAACGGCCACTAGCTGCACCAGAGAGAGAACAGGCACCACCCATCCCTCACTCCCTGTGGCTTCCCCTACGTAGAACGTCTCTTGCTTGGCCCATCCCTCCTGCGGCCCTCCCTTTCTCCCCACAGAGGCAGTCCCCAGGAGGAGCTATGCCTGGAGGAGGTTTGACAAGGCCGCATTGTGACCCCGGGGTTTCGAGCAGTCCAGCTGGCACCCAGGTGAAACCACCCGCTGTCAGACTTCCAGAGGAGAAGACGCCACAGACCACCCCTGATGGCCACCCGACCCGAGGGAGACTGCGGTCCTCGGACTCACTGAGGCGCCCCCAGAACCCTGGGGAATGACCTCCCCAGCCCCATTGGACGACGACCTCCTCCTCAGGGTGGGCACAAACAAGCACACCTACTCTCCCTATTCGGTCCCAGTCCTAAAGATCGAACTCCTCACCGAGGTCCCACAAGGAATGGGCCCCTCACCACGCTGCTCAGCAGCCCATCCCGGATGACGCAGTTCCCAAGAGTAGTCCCGTGCCCTCTAAGGGAAGGCATACCTGATAGGACCCCCTCCCACACCTGGGCGACACCTATAGACAGCTCAAGGTCTCAGCAGCCCTGACAGAGTCCTCCAGTCTAGACAGTGCCTTTGAACTTGTATAGTGTATTGTGTCGAATTTGTATTTACATTGTATTCAGTGTTGTGTGACTCTGAGATAATATATGTGTATGATTGGTTGACCCGAGTTTTTATGCCCTGTTTCTCTTACAGTGTATTCTAGTTCCGGTCTTGAAAGAGAACCCTGGCTCGCCAGCTAGTGTCTTTAGAATGAGAAGTTGACCTAAAAACACCTAGCATAACACTGGTGGCCAGAGGTGGTTCTTGACCCAATCAGAATAGAGAGGAGCAAAACAGGGAAGTTTAGCAAAATGGCGACCAAACCTCATGTGTAATTACCCAAATTCGACCCCAAGCAATGTGATATTAACACATACCTATCCATGGTCAAACCTATCCAGGACCTGGGGTTCAAGGATGACAGGCAGAAGATAGCAGTTGCCCTGCCTCACCTGGGCAAAGCAGTGGCAAGTATTGCACCCAAGATCGTCCCGGGGCTGACATGGGCAAACTTCACCCAAATAGTGACCCAAGCCGTCACGCCATCCTTGGGGAAAGTCATAGCATTATCACAGCTCGACACTTTAATTTACGATGGCAATCTGGATGATACACTCATCCAGGCCATGCTGCTCATCACTGCCGTATACCCGGAAACCGATACAGCAACCTGAGAACAACACATTTAACACACTCTTAAGGATCCTCCCCAGTATCATCAGAGAACATTTTTAAAAACATGACCCAACAGGAGACCTAGATAGAGATATCCAACTGGTATGACATCTAGCTGCCCGCTCCCCCCCGCAGCACATCGGCGCCATGAGTAAATTCCCCACGCAGAAGACGGCACCACCACACAAACCACGGATGCCCTCAGCCCAGGCAAGCCCTCCACCAACATCCAACTTACCCAGGGCACACCCCACCAAATGACGCCTCACCCCCCAGGAAAATACAAACCTCATTTCCATCAACCCGTGGGAATTCTCTGCCTACAGCCACACATGTCCCCTCCATGACATTCGAGAGCAGCTCGAAACTGCTTGGCGCAAGGCAGCCACCCAGGGGCACTGGAAGGTCTCTTCCCTGGATAACGAGGGCACCAAGGATGATGACTCCTCAGCTGAATGCGCCGACCTTGGGGAAATGGGAGCCGGAGGAAGATGAGATCCTGCAGCAGCTGGATTTTTAGGCCCACCCCTGCACCTCCCCAGGGTGATGGGGGCCACCTCACAGAAATACCGCTCCCCAGTCTACGATAAGATGAGACTGAATGGGGTTAAGACGAGGCTACTGGTTGGCACGGGAGCACCCAGTCTTGCCTCTTCAGCCACTTTTACTCCTGTCACAAATCGGCTTTCGGCCTGCTTTTCCCTATCTCCGCTCATCTCGTACATGCGGAGGATGGCCCCCTGCCCATACATGAGGTAACCCAGGCCCTGCATGCCGACACCCACCAGCAAGTCTCTGCCCAACACAGGTTCATCGTTTTTTACTCAACTGCCATGCATATGATGGTTATTTGGGGTTGGACCTCCTACAGAAGCTACATACAAACATCGCCTGTCACAAGCAATGGCTCCAGTTCCAGAAGCCTCCAGACCCCTCCCCCCAGGCACTCTGCATGTGCACACCCTGCCCCCCTCCTCACCCTCCCCCCCTCCCCCTCCCATGTCCTCCACCCTGCCACCTACACCCCCCCACCACTCCTCCACACCCCACCTTCCCAGCAACCATAGTCTCTGCCCTGATGATTCCCCCTCAGCACGAGGCCTGGCTACACCTGATTAGGCCCACCAGAGCCCCTGTCCTGTTCTCCCCCAACCTACAGCCCAGAACCCTCTCATCCTGCCTACTGTCCCCCACCTTCCTCCCTCCCACAGCAAGGTAGTATGCATCGCAAATGTCTCCACCACCACCCTCGCCCTGCCCAAAGGAGTCGTGGTGGGAGAAATGGCAAAGGCAGAGCCTTGTGCAACCCCCCACTCCCCCCCTAGCTGACCTACCCCCCTTACCTGAACACCTCTCACTCCACCAAGCAGACAGCCTCCACCGCCTCCTGGACTTCCAAGACCATTTTGCATCAGGACCCACAGACATCAGCCACACCACGTACCTGACACGTGCAATCCACACTACAGGACCACCTGTTCTCCAACCATCATGGCGGAAAACCCCCAAACAACGAGCTGAGGAAGACCAGCAGGTCCAGGAAATGCCTGGTGCCGGCATCATATCACTTTCCACCAGCCCATGGTCCTCCCCCGTCGTACTGGTCAAGAAGAAAGACAGCACCATGTGTTTTTGTGTGGATTACAGACAACTGAACGATGTGACCACCAAGGATGCCACCCCCCCTACCCAAGATAGATGACTCCCTTGACTCCCTATACAGAATATCCTGGTTCTCCATCATCGACCTGCAAGCAGGATACTGGCAAGTCCCCGCACACCCTGAGGACAGGGGGGAAACAGCCTTCTCAACTAGTAATGGAAAACACAATGAATTGAACGTCCTCCCATTCGGACTCTGTAATGCCCTCACCATGTTTTCCAGATTAATGAAGTCAGTCCTCAGTGGCCTCACCTGGGAAATATGCCTGGCATACCTGGAAGACAATCATTTTCAGCCAGACATGGGCAGACCACCTCCAGCACCTTAAAAAGGTTTTCCTATGCATTCACCAGGCTGGCTTCAAACTCAGACAACCAAAATGCATCCTGGCTGCACAAACCGTCTCCTTCCTGAGGCATATTATTTCAATGGAAGGAATAGCACCTGACCCTGACAAGCTGCATGCCATCACAGACCTCCCCCTACCCTGAGATGTCCACAAAGTCTGCGCCTACCTGGGCTCACCTCTTACTACCAGCGCTTTGTAAAAGGGTTCGCGAACATTGCCAAGCCCCTTAACAATATGACTAAAAAGGGCAAGCCTTTCACCTGCACCGACAAGTGGAGCACAGCATTCCACGCCCTAAAAACGCTGCTCATCACTGCCCCGATCATCGCATTCCCTGACTACACCCTGCTGTTCCACCTATACACAGACGTGTCTCTAGTAGCGATCGGTGCCCTCCTTGCCTAGGTGCAAGAAGGGCGGGAGCACATCATCACCTGTGCCAGCCGCACTCTCAACCAAGCCGAGAGAAACTACACCACCACCAAACAGGGAATGCCTAGGTATCGTATGTACATCCGAGCACTTTCGAGCCTACCTCTCCGGTACACACGTAACCATCATCACCGACCATCAATCGCTCCAATGGTTATGCCAGTCCAGCACCCATGACGCCCAACTCATCAGGTGGAGGAAAACTCTCTAGGAGTTTTAACTATGAGATATCCTATCGCCCCGGCAAACTACAAACCAACACCGATGCCCTGTCCCGACTACCAATTGACTCAATCCACATCAAGCCCAATCTCATGCAACAGTGGTGCAACAAGGATTGTCCCCACTGGATACCACCACAGGTATTCTCCAAATTCCACCAACAGGTTGATCACCTGCTCACCCAGTCGGAGCATATAGTGCTCGACCCTGACACCGCCCTCGACGCCAGGACCCACCACCACTCGAACAACGAGATTCATCTCGGCACTAAGAATCTTTTGGAAGTCTTTAACAATACCTATTGGACACCCAGCCCCTCCAACCCGGCCAAACGAGCCACCCAGGCCTGCCGGGCCTGTGCACTAGGCAACAACCTCACCCGAATCCCTGGCCCGTTGGGAAGCATCACTGACCACAAACCATGGGAACTTTTGTCCATGGACGTAGTAGGCCCCTTAACAGCTAAAGCCGGCTACAAGTGTGTCATCACCTTCATGGATACATACTCAAAATTCCTCACTGCCTGTTCAGCCTAGAAACACCTTGCCATCGCCGTGCCCGACACCTTCGTCTGCCACGTCTTCCCATACTTTGGTATTCCCCAGGCCCTGCACTAACACAACGCCCCAAAGTTCACCAGCGCAATATTGCAAGAACTTGCCACCATCTTCGGCTACCACATCTCACATTCCTCTCCCTACTGGCCCCAAGGGAACGGAATATGTGAAAGAAGCCATCACACCCTCCTCAACCAGGTGCTAGCGCGAATAGAAAAGACCAAAGACGAGGACTGGCCAGCTCACATCAAAATCATGCAGTGGGGGATGAATTCCTGTCCTTGAGACGATGGCTTCTCCCCACTTGAACAGGTATTCAGGGAGACCCCCCTCCTCCTACCCTTGCAACAGCACCTCCAGCCCCCCTACCCTTCCCCTACGTCTGACCCCTTTCACCACCTCAAGCGACGACTGCACCACCTGCAGAAGCATCAAGACCTGCAACTGGATGTCACCTCCTCCAACTCCTACAAGCCAGGTGACTCGGTAGTAGTGGCCAAACTACTAACGACCAACAAAGTCTCACCATGGTTCGTGGGACCCTACACCATTACCCATGACCCCAACCCTTACCATGTCACCATTGACTACCATAAACCCCCCACACTTATTGTAACTGCCACGTATGGCCATTCCCAATTGACACCTCACGACAACACCATCCCCCTACCCTCACCCGTCACACCACTTCACCACCACTCACTGCTCCAAACTCTCTGTCAGACTCATACACCTGCTACTTCTCACCCTCCTCCTCCTTACCATCCTCCCCCACTCCCTCCTCTCCGACCAACTCTCTCACCACGCCTCAGACCCCAGCTCCCACCACCACACCACCACTTCAAGTCCAACCACCTAGCCCAAGGACACCCAGCCCACCCTTGGCCACTCCACCATGTCTCCAGCACAACACGCCACCAGCCACCACCGCTACACTTGGACCATCTCCTCCCCCTCTTCCTCCTCGCTCCACACCCACAGCACGCCCCACACCACAAGCCCACCCCCCAACCACCACCTCACCGCTCCGCCACCAAACACCTGGACCACACCAGCACGGCCGGCCACCGCACCATAGGGTCGCACTCCCCTCTCACCACCCATACCCACCTTCAACACCACCAAAACCTGATACCGCCGCCTCTCATGCCCACTGGCCAGACACTCAATCACACCCTCACCCAGTCCCCCAATATCATCTACACCACCAGGACAGCCTGCCCCCACCCCCTACACACCCAACAAATACCCCATAACACTGCATTTACACCATGCCCAATGGAGACTTCCGCCATCCCCACTCTCCAGGGAGAAGAGCTGCACCTACCCTCAGCGACCTCATAAAACCCTGACCACCTCACCAGTCGCCAGTATTCAGCTAGGAGACACCAGCCACCTACCACCACCAGCCATGAAGGTACAGCGTATCACCTGGGCCCAAGCCCACGGGAAGAAACAATGTATCCATGGGACGCTCCACCTCCTCCAACTCCTTCAGGAGACATCCCAGACCTTCACCCTATACATCACCTATGCTCACCACCGAGATCCAGATTTAGCCACCCTCCACTGGACCACCCTCTTCCATCACCTCACACCAGCCCACAGTACCACCACCACGGACACCTACTACCTCGAGCCACAGGGAGGTGGCTTTTCCCCCCAAGACGGTGGTGAAAATGCCCACCATGAGACACAACAGGGATATCACAACACCAACCCCAGGGGGAGACCATGGAGAGGCTCAGAGGGTGGGCACAATACCTAGGCAGTATGAGCCTATGTCCCCTACTACCTTGCACCCCTTTTCCCCTCAACAGAGCTGACAAGAACTACACAGTGCTGGTGCACTACTCTCCAGCCAGACCAGCCCTCGCCAGGTTCAAGGTGGGGCTGATATCTCAGTCCCAGACAGCACCTGAATGACGGCCACTAGCCAGTCTATAGCTGCATCCACCCCCTCTGCAAAAACCATTGATGGCCACTAGCCACACTAGGGGAGAGATGGCCACCGACTGCTCTCCTTCTGCAGCTGCCTCTGGGAGTTGGACCTCAGTGATGGCCACTAGCCACACCAGCTGCCAGGTGACAGCCACTAGCTGCACTTTGTCTGCCGTCCCGTCCCCTCACAGGACCATGGTGACAGGCACTAGCCACACCCGTGAATGAGTGATGGCCACTACCTGCACCCAGCCCACAGTCCACTGGAACGAGGCCCCGGCAATGGCCACTAGCCATGCTGGAGGACAGGGGATGGACACTAGCCACACCTCTCCCAATAGAACTCTGGTGACAGCCACTAGCCGGACCAGTGGACAGGTGATGGCCACTAGCCGCATCTCGCCCTTAGTTATATCCAGAAGTCAAACCCCAGTGATGGCCATTAGCTGCACCAGCAGGAGAGGGATGGCCACCAGCCACCCTAACCCTGCTGCCCTCAGGACCTCAGCAACGGCCACTAGCTGCGTCAGGAAGAGAACAGGCACCACTCGTCTCTCGCCCCCTATGATTTCCCCTCCAGAGGACGTCTCTTGTTTGGCCAACCCCTCCTGCTTCCAAGCAGGACGCCCCTCCCTTTCTCCCCATAGAGGCAGTCCCCAGGAGGAGCTACGCCTGGCAGAGGTTTGGTAAGGCCCCATTGTGACTCCGGGGGTTCGAGCAGTCCACCTGGTGCCCAGACGAGACGACCCAATGTTGGACTTCCAGAGGAGAGGACGCTGCAGACCACCCCTGACAGTGACCCGACCTGAGGGAACACTGCAGTCCTTGGACTCACTGATGCACCCCCAGAAACCCGGGGAGTGACCTCCCCAGCCCCATTGGATGACGACCTCCTCAGGGTGGGCTCAGACAAGCCCACCTACTCTCTCTGTTCGGTCCCAGTCCTGAAGACCAAACTCCCCACCGAGGCCCCACAAGGAACGGGCCCCTCACCACTCTGCTCAGCAGCCCATCCCGGATGATGCGGCCCCCGAGAGTAGTCCCGTGCCCTCTAAGGGAAGGTACACCTGATGGGATCCCTCCCACCCCTGGCCAACACCTATAGACAGCCTGAGGTCTCAGCAGCCCTGACAGAATCCTCCAGTCCAGACAGTTCCTTTGAACTCATATAGTGTATTGTGTCTAATTTGTATTTACATTGTATTCAGTGCTCTGTGAATTTGAGATACTATATATGTAAGGTTGGTTGACCCGAGTTTTTATGCCCTGTTTCTCTCACATTGTATTCTAGTTCCGGTCTCGAAATAGACTCCCAGCTCAGAAGCTAGTGTCTTTAGGATGAAAAATCGACCTAAAAACACCTAGCATAACACTTATATATACTGTTTACAATTTCACGCACAAGCACCACTGTCATCAGAGTTCCAAAGGCATCACTCCCACACGTTTTTGTCATAATCTACATTTCTACTTTGATGACACTGACTGAGGTAGTAACCAGCTGACTATTTTCCAAGCATTCACTACAAACAGGATAAATATTGCACAAATCACTTTGTCTTTCATGACACTTCATTTTCGTCGCTATTGTAGCTATTCGTAAATATAACGCAAACGTCGCTGTCACATATGTTTCACCAATCACTTTGCCTTTTCATGAAAACACATCACTCTCGTGATTATCGTAATGATTTAATAAATGTCACTATTGTAGATAGTACACAAACGTCACACTCGTAAATATTTCACAAATGTCACTATTGTCAATACTAACCAAACCTACCTTTACTAAACATTTCACAGACATCACTGTTGTAAATATAACACAAACGTCACTATCATATATTTCACAAACGTCACTATTATTTTTTATTATACCAATGTTGCTATCATTCATACAAACACACATCTCATTCTACAATTTTTCCAGTGTATGATTATATCAAAGTAACCCTTTGTACCCCAGAGATTCTCACAGCCTTCGCAGACGTGCTGTCAAGGGTGGAGGTTGTTTTGTCGGTGTAGAGGTCGCTTGGCCTGGTGGGGGGGGGGGGAGAACCAGACGATGTGCCAGATTGCTCCATGATAATAATCACTTGTGGTGGTGGAACAGTAACTGATATGTTCAAGTGACATGCTTTGCTGTATCAGCTGATCACAGGGGAAGGAAAGGTGAGGAAAATTACCGGGCACGCATTCAAACTCTGGTGTGAAAGTGGACGTGTTGAGGGACTGGGCAGGAGCCATGCCCAGGGCCATGATTCACTCCGTCCTTTGATGGGACCCGCAGCATAAGGGTTAAGCCCCCCTTCTTTTTTGCATTCGTCACAGGATAAGCCAAAGGAATGTATGCTTCCATGCCTGAGAGAACGACCTCCATAATGCACAGGGCACACTCAGATGGCTTTTGGTTACGGAAGCACTAATCATTCCAAGGAAAGTCAAAGAAGTATTGCCTGAGGGTTTCCCAATCAGCTGCTCCAAAGTGTCACAGCCAACGCTTCTTGGGAGGGTCCACAGCCTTTCTGGAGTGATGGGACAGGTTAAGGTGATTAGGTTGTGATCAGAGGAGCCCAACAGAAAAGATTATAGCATAAGCAGAAGGGTAGTTGCAAGGAAAAGGTCAAATATGCTACAACTCTCTCCATAGTAGTCAGGGATATGGGTAGGGTGCTGTACAAGCTGCTGTAGGTCATTAAGAATAGAAAAAATGTGGGCTTGCCACCAGGTGGATCAGTGAAAGGAGAGGAGAATCAAAGATGTGGTGAACATTGAAATCACCTAGAATGGAAATTTCAGAGAATGGAGAAACTGATATGATGTGTTCCTACTTAGAAGTATGATAGTCAGAGAATTTTTTTATAGTCAGCAGAATGAGGGGATAAGTAAACAAAACAGATATATTTTGTCAGAGAATGACAGGGTAGCGAAAGCCAGAGAGTAGTGTAATTCAGGAGATTCAAGTTCAGGAACAAGACAATAAGATTTGTTGTTATTTACATAATCACAACAACCACCTTTGGAGTTGAAGTGAGTATGGAGATCAATCCATCAGTCAAGAAGGGGCAAACACTGTGGGGCCACAGCCTTACTCACCCTCTGACTCCACCCATCCGGGGACCTCTCTCCAACCTCCAGGCAGTGACTCTTCCATATCTTGGGTTAACTCGTTTAGAGATCACCCCGTGAGAAGAATCAGGCTGAGGAAAGCAAGCCGCATCCCCATATAGCTGGAGTTGGCAATGACGTATTATGTTGGTAATAGGCCTCATGGAGTAGTGACATGTAGAGGTGCATGGTATGTAGGAGGACTGCTGGGCCTTGATAGCAGGCTGTGAAGCCTATGCCCAGAGTTGGACACATAAAAAAAAAAAAAAAAAAAAAAAAAAAAAGTCACTCATTACACACCCGGTTGTACCCATGATATCCCATGATCTTGCAAAGACACCTAGTACCAAAAGAGTCAATTCACCACTTCAGGCCATTGTTTAGTGTCCATGTCTCAGCCATAAAGTAAGACAGGGAGCATCATTGTCCTGAAGTTGCAAACTTTATTCCTTCTGTAAAAATAGTGAAAGCACCAAATATCCAAATTGAGTGAATTCATAGCCCCGTAGGCCAGACCAATGCAATGAGAGATCTCACTGTCTGATCTACCATTGGATCACACTACCAAATCTTTCCAGGACATCAATAACCTCACCACAAGCTTGGGCAGACTGAAGTGCTTCATCCAACAAGCTATCAAATGCCTGGACCTTGGTCTTGGTCCAAGAGTCCTTTAATTCCAATGGCTTTGCATTCTCATGAAATTCCTCAAGGGCACTCAGTAGTATCCCCAATGACTCTGCCAGGATAAATGCATGTCATCAGCAAAGTGAAGGTCAGTAACCCTGAAATTGCCAGTTGATGCCCCACAGTGACTTCGACTCACAGCCTGGCCCAGTACTCAATCCATGCATGTGTCTAAAAGTGTGGGGGAAAGGACACATCCCTGTCTTATACCAAAACTTACTGGGAAGAAGCCAGATGTCCCCCCACCCCCCACATTTGTGTACAAGCCACCAATCATTCAGATTATCTCTGCAGGGATCCCATGGAGTCACAGAAATTCCCATAGAACCTCCCGATTGAGTCAAACGCCCTCTTGAGATACACATTGACTGCTAGCAGACCTTGTCAAAACTCAAGACGGTGTTCTACAAGAACTTGAAGAGCTAGGATACAGTCAGCAGTAAACTTCTTGGGCATGAATCCGGATTGCATAAGCTTCTGAAACTTTAGCAAATAGTCCCAGATAAGATAAGGAGAATGTGAGCAAGAACTTTGCCTGCCACATTGAGCGCTGTAATACCACAGTAGTTACTAAAGTCACGCAGGTCTCCTTTTCCTTTCCAGATAGGGTGACCAAACACTTTGTCCAGTTAGAAGGAATGATGCCAGCCTGCCAAACGGCTTCTATGACTGCATGTAACCCCCTGACCATGGCTTCACCCCTAGCTTTGATCAATTCTGTTGGGATGTCACATTCAACAGCTACTCTACCCCTTTGCAACCTAGCCACTGCCTTACTAATTTTATCTAGAGAAGGCACAGCTTCGTCAATTGGTGGGACAGCTGTCAATAGTTGTACACCAGCTGATGGAAACTCTCCACTGGGAGGTTCGGCCATATACAGCTGCTCAACGAGCTCTACACTCACCTGCCCCCGACACAAGCCATCCATTTACTGTCTGAGCACAGTTAACCTGAGAGGTGGGTCTGGAGTGGAGATTCTCCAGGGCTCAGTAGGTGGGTTGAGGGTCATTTGCTTGAAAATGGCCTTCCACCTCCTCGCGATTTCCCTGACATACCTCTCCTTGTCCCTTCTCAGCGAAACTTGTACCTGTCGAGACCAAAGTCTGTGCTGTTCCCGATCCCCAGCCAGTCTGGCAGCACGGCTCTCCTCATTTGTGGTCAGCTTCCCCTGTGAGAAGAATCCTCTCCTTGATATCTGGGCTCTGTCCTATCACCATCTCTCTTCCTTTTATTCATCAATGATCTTCTAAGCTGTACATCTAACCCTATCCACTCATACGCTGATGACTCCACCCTTCACCTTTCCATTCGGTTCCCGCAACGCCCATCTCAACAGTTACTTCAAGAAACAAGGGATGAGGCTATGGCACACCTAATGTCTGACTTGGCTCATATCTCTGACTGGGGTAAAAATAATATGGTTGTCTTTAATGCATCTAAGACTCAGTTCTTACACCTATCAACCCGACAAAATCTTCCACAGGTATACCCACTAATGTTTAATAATATTCAGCTTAATCCTGCATCATCCTTGAACATGCTTGGGGTTTCATTTACTCGGGACTTATCTTGGAAAGATCATATTACATCTCTTGTAAAATCTGCTTCCAAGAGATTGGGTGTGCTAAGCCGACTCCGCTCTTTCTTTACCTCTGCACAATTGTTGACTCTATACAGGGGTTTTATCCGCCCCTGTGTGGAGTACAACTCTCATGTGTGGGGAGGCTCCCCACATACAGCTCTTCTCAATAGGGTGGAGTCAACGGCTTTTCGTCTCATTAACTCTCCTCCTCTTACTGACTCCCTTCAACCTCTGTCTCTTCGCCGCACTGTTGCATCTTTATCTCTTTTCTATTGCTACTTTAATGGTCACTGCTCCTCTGAACTGTCTGCTTGCATTCCTCCACCTCTACGATGGGCGCGTAGCACCCGTCTGGCAGCAAACTCTCATCCCTTTTCTGTCCAGCTCTCTAATGCAAGAGTTAACCGTTACTCCCAGTCTTTCATTTATGCAACAGGTCAGCTCTGGAACTGTCTCCCTCTGTCTGTATTTCCTGCTGCCTATGATCTCCAGTCTTTCAAACGTAGTGTGTCCAGGCATCTCAAAATGATCGGATCTTGAATTTGGCTCTCTATTGTATTTTGTTTTTCTCTTGGAGGGAACTGTTACTGCGGGCTCATGGCCTTTGGTTCCTTCTTCCTCGCATAAAAAAAAAAAAAACACTCATTGGCTGCTGCCAGGGTAGTGCACTTAAATGTATCTCATCATTCAACAGGATACTCAACAGTACAGAGAACTTCAAACCAATTTGAGTCTGTCAATGCATACTCATATGAACACTCCTCATCCCTGAGTTTCTCAAAATGGAACTTTTTTAGGTGGCATCTTGAGAATCTCTGTTTTTATTTGTAGCCGTAAAGTAGCAACAAGACTGTGACAGCAGCAAAGAACTCGGCACACCTAAAAACCCTTCAGTTTTGAAGGATCCTGCAGCAAGTACTAACAAACCAAGTCCAGGAGTGAAGATTTGGCAGCTAGAACCAGGATCCAGCAATATTTAGCTTACAGGAATTACCAAAATCCAGAAGATAAGAGACACTGAAATTCCTGGTTCCAGAGCCATGGAGATCTACACAATTTCTGAAGGCCACATTAAAGTTGCCCAAGACCAGGAGTGTATCCCATCAGGAGCATTGTTCTGCAACATTGTCAAGTTTTCTGTAGAATAACTCTTTCTCTTCAAGATCACTCATCTTACCGGTAGCTGGAGTGTACACTGCAGTAAGAGAGGTGAAGTCCAAGAAGTGCTTCAGTCTCACAAGCATTATATGCTGTCAACACAAGACAAAAAAAAAAGCAGCAACTACCACAGCGACACCCCTAAGATGGGCACCATCATCACAGCCAGACAAGTAGTATGTGTAACCATCGCTACTGATCTCACCATGCCCTGGTCGCCTCACTTCAGAGAGTTCAGTGATGCCAACCCCCAATTGCCCCCATCATTTTATAATTTAAAAAAAAAAAAAAAAAAAAGGCTTAGAACATTCCAAGCTCCCACCAGCAGCGCCTTCTGAAGGTTAAACCCGTTTTGGAGCATCATGTTCACGCGTCCTCTACAGCACCATGACGCAAATAAAAAGCTGGGTCTGGGGTAGGGGGTTCCCCCTCCACATTATTCAGTTGCTGGGGTCCTGTAGGCTTTACTCAGCAACCATCATGATGGGCGCCAGCGTGACAGTGCCCCAAAAGCCCTGCCAGGCCAGCGCCCAAGGAAAGACCCCCTCAGCAAAATTGGGTCAGGGTCAGGCAAGATGCACTGACCTCTATCCCTCTTCCTCTTTTTATTTCGCAGGACGTTGTATTTTTTTACAGGAAAGGGATGCAAAACTCACCCCTACCTCCTAAGAGAGGAGAGGGCTCACCACTAGTCTAGGGACAGGAACATGGAATCCCTGACTATGGCTATCTAGGTTTTACCTCAGAGAAAGTAGGAGGATACGGAGAAGGGCTTGGTATCAGTCGCCTCAGACAGCTCGGTCTTAATAATGAAGAGAAGGTGAGGTTTAATGGAAGACAGGTGGACTTCAACAGAGAGAAGTTTACAGGAAAAGAAGTGAATGTTACAGAAATGTAGAGGTGAGTCAGACAGTGGTTGCAAGCATCTATCTTAGCCGTCACCGGGCGAGGGGCGGATTTTTTTTTTTTTTATTCCCTCTCCCCACTCCAACGGGGACTCCGAGGCTGCTTGTTGAAATGTCATTTTTTTCTTTAAATTTACAAAACGAAGTATGCATGTGGTTTGATGTTGATAAGTGGAGGAAACTGTGTAGGAGTCTGTTGGCTTACTCTGTGTTACTGATACACTGAAAATGTTCAGCAAAAGGGGATGGTCAGAAGTTAGTCCTGAGGGCTGATTAAACGTTCTCTCCCTATCATTAGCTTTCCACCCACCTTGGAGGTACATCCCTCTTCAACTAGTGCTACAGTCAATTCCCTGCTATACACATGAACACCTGATAAAACTAGTGCCCATAATAACAATCCATATTATAATCTAGGGTCATTTTACAAATACTACTGTGGTTCGATTGTAGTTAATAGTATAAAACCCCTATCAAGGCAATATAATGGCAATTTCATATATAAGAAAAAGAGATGTAACAGTGCCAGAGATAGATTCCTGTGTAGCACCTGCCAGTCTTCATGATCATTTGGGTAATTTTACTGTTCACAAGGACCCCAGCCACCGTCAGCTCACGCCCTCATTATCTGTTGATCTCTATATTCCACCTGATGTAAAGCAACTTTTCCTGAGGACCACGATGCTGGGAGAGCACGCTGTACAGTAATGTGTAGTCGTCGATCAGACCAACTCTTACAAAACCCATTAGGTGGGTGGAAAGCAATACAGAAATTTTTTCGCATCCTGGCCCAGCATGATATTGCTTTCAAAATTAAGTGTTGATGCCTTTGTCCCAAGTTTAAGTGACATGCTGTGCGAGTGCAGCTGGGCGTGTCACAACGAGTCAGTCGTGCCCTCCCTTGTCCCTGGACTGGTCAGGTGGGAAAGGCTGTTGCAGGGTGGGGATGACAGGAGAGTGTGGCGTGAGACAAGTTGGCGCAGGGAGCTTGCACAGACAAGCCGTCCTCACGATACCCTCCTCTGATGTAGATCATACAGGTGCTGAAATATGACACTGGATAATGAGTAAAGTCGTGGAAGTGATTTAAAAAAAATAAATATTGCATGCCTAATATTACAGTACGGTGTGCAGACAGCTAAATGAGGCCGAGAGAGCTTCATTGATTCATTTGACTGGATCTGCATTATGTATTGTGCCTTGTGAGTTGACCTGCCTGGAGAGAAATATGAAGAATTATATATTTTTTCAGTATGGGCAATATGCTTCTTAGCAGTGAGGATAAGACATATTTTTGAGTGATTAATATTATTGTGTGAGTGATTAATATTAGAGCATGAATGACTATTATTATAGTGTGAGTACTGAGGTATATAGTGTGATTATTATAGTGTGAGTGATAAATAATATAGTGTGAGTAATATAATGAGTGATTAATATTATAGAGTGTGATTTATAATATAGAGTGAGTGATTATTACAGTGTGATTAATATTACATTGAGAGCAATATTATAATGCGATTAATATTACAGTAGAAGTGATTAATAAAGTAGTTGAGTTATTAAAATTATATTACGACTGATTAATATTATAAATCAAGTTTCTATCAACAGAATAATGCAGGTACAGGAAGCTGGCCTTTATGACCTGTGGGTTAGAACATACACATCCAACAACACCGTTTGTTTCAACCCTCTAAAGAAAACTACTGTTCGCACTACACTCAGCATCACCAGCATCTGGGTAACTACATATCTGTGTCACTAAACATCTAGGTTACAAAACATCTGGGTCACTAAACATCTGGGTCATAAATAAACATCTGGGTCACTAACATCTGGGTTACAAAACATCTGGATAACTAAACATCTGGGTTACAAAACATCTGGATAACTAAACATCTGGTTCACCAAATATCTGGGTCACGAAACAGCTGGGTCACTAAACATCTGGGTAACTAACACTGAGCAACTGTAGCATGTAGGCAGGAGAGGTGGCAGGTTGGAGGCGAAATCCGAAAACAGGGTTGAAGGATAAATTAGATATGTGATTGAAAATGCCTGGAGTGATGAGGGAAACTGCAAGGACAGGTGTTAATGGGGTGTATGGGGATCTATATTTCTGTTTATTTATTTATTTATTTATATGGAGGTGGAGAAAATTTTAGGGAGCGTTCCTTTTGATTTTGAGATGACAGCTGTAATAACATTTTGCACGCAGAGTAGGTAACCAGTATAAATCCTATCTTTGTTTATTAGTGAAACCCTCTTAATCATAATTTCGGTGTAGTAAATAAGACACATTAAAAGCAATAGGTCTGTTATATGTCTCTACAACCCATGAAAATTCCTTCTGTCCTTCCTCTGCACTGCGACCCATCATTTGAGAAGCAAGAGACTTATTCATATCCTCCATCACAGGGGACGCTGGTGGTGGTGGTGGGAGGAGCAGCCATCAGTCTCCACGTCTTCTTCCTTGAGCTCCTCTATCCCTGCCTCTCGCAGTGACGCATTGGCTGATATTCTCGTCGGTTCTCCCTTTCTGCCTGACACCTTTATTTCTCACTGCATCTTGGTGGATATTATGCTGAGAGAGGCTAAGTATAGTTTCTTACCTGGTGAAAAGCATCTGAAAAGAAAACAACCGAAATGACACGAGAATGAAGTAGACACAGTGTAATATTTGAGGAACTTATGTGTAGAGTCTGAACCCATCCGAAAACGAGCCTTGCCGGATATTTAAACCTGCAGCTGGTGGTAATGCCCCTCTATTGTTTAAAGGAGAATGAAACGAGCGATCAAGAACACTTGGGCATGTATTTTATGAGTCTTTTGAAATATCTTAACATTTCTTTTGCAATTATTCAGCACATGTGCACCTCAGTCTTCTCTTCTATATTATTTATGAAAGCTGGGGCTCCTGTTAAAATAGTATAAATATCATAAAACAATGTTAGGGGATAATATTCAAAATTATCGCAAAGGAAGAGGTGCTGCCAAGCCGCCTATGCGATTTGTTATACTACTACGATGTTAAATACAAAGTTTGCTCCCCAGGCCAGCAGGTGGCTGGGGTGTAAATAGAGGCAACTCTAATAGTGCAGTTTTGTGGAAATATTAATACATAGAATAATGAATTACATATATATATATATATATATATATATATATATATATATCATCATCATCATCATCACGGAAAATTAACATAACCATGTGAAATAACTTTCCTAATTCACCAAAAAAAAAATTATTTCAAAAGGAATTTTAAGTTAGGTATTTTTATAGTTATTCATTTGACTGGGTATCCAAGAAAGCATAATGTTTGCCTTTTAAACAGAAAAGCAGAAATAATGATCTTAGGAGACATTATGTGTGACCAATATTGCCTGCTAATGTCTGGTACCATTGTCACCACTGACACAGGCTTGGCGCTACTCGTGAGTTGCCACTTGTTTACTTGACTTTTTTTTTTTGTGTGTGTGTGTGTGTGTGTGTGTGTAAAGCAAACAACAAAAAGAAAATCAACTGAACGAAATCAAACGAAGAAATGATAATGGAAAGGGGTGAATTTGAATAACATCTGAGCTGAACATCATCAAAATCTACTTGACTCATACACGGTCCACACATTAGTATTCATGTGATGCCCGATCCCTTTTATTGGATGTTGTTGTTTGAGTCTGACTTACAACGAGCACCACAATATATCTCTAGGGTTCGTTCGACCCTTATCCTGATATTGTTGGACTAACTGTGGAATCGGTTGGGATCTGAGATTATTCAAAATTAATTTGATTCTCTCTATCTAATATCACACACAAGGATAATTGGCCGTTCTAAATAATTACTAACAGGAAAGAAAGTTGGTAGCTTGATCGTGAGTAGCGTAACAATAAAAGAATTTTTAGGTAGCGTAACAATAGCAAACTTTGGGTAGCGTGACTGCAATAACAGAACTTTAAAATACTCCCAAAACCGATTCAGCATAGGGGTTGAAAACAATTCCCACCAAGGCACGTGGGATATGAGATGTTATACAGGATTTGAGAGATATAAGAAAGGAATGAGTGAAACTCAATAAACTTCTCAAAATGCTGAATTTACTAATCTCTCTCCTTTCTTTAAATCACATTACATTATACTATTCAACTTATTAATAAATGACAACTTAAACTGATTTTTCCTCTAAATGAAACTTTACCTTTTGATAGAACTCTAGATTTTTCAATCATTTAACATTTTTATTTATTCACAGTACACAGAATTTTCTCCACAACGAATTTTATACAGGGTCATATACCTCAGTTAGCCAACAAATGTTATTACTCTTTAGATCTCACTCCTCCCCAACATCAGTGAAACTTAACATAAACAGTTCCCCATATTCAGTACACTCGTGGGCATATAGGCTTTCTCCGAGCACATCAGGCGAGGGAGTTTGCGTTGGGGACTTAGGGTGCTCTCCGAGCTCACGTGATACACTATATACCAACAGAAACAAAAATCACGACTATTCTCCTTTCACAAGATAAATTTACTAAACAATTACATAATCAAAAGAACTAATCACTGAGTTTTGTGTAAATGATGAGTGTACAATTTAAATCCTAACGAACTTTGCTAGGGCAGTTACAATATGGCGGTTAGAGGCGAGTTTTTGAGGTGGCGTTTTCACAGCATCTGTACATAGTGCGAGGGCAAAACTGAAAGTGAGTCTCCCCTCTGTTACTTTTCAAAATGCGGGAAACTAAGCGACGTGAATGACGTGTAGGGTACTTTTTACTTTACCCCATGAGGGTCACAACTCTAAACTTCTGATTCTGAACGGATACAGATATTAATTTTCTTTACTCTCAATCTGACAGGGAAAATTTAGTTATTCTAATTATCCCACACAAAGAGTCGTAAATTGAATCAACAGCGGTCGCTAGCATCCTCTCGGCGGAGGAATACATTACCCAACTATTACGTCATGTCCTCGGGTATTAGCTAACTAAAATTTTTAACGGCTTTCCCCCCTCTATATGATATTATTTCTTCTATAAGCATGTTAATCGACAACATTATGACTTTACTATGAGTGCATCATATCTAATTTAATAGAAAATGAGTACAGACGATACGCCATTCAAATATCCCACGTAAGCCTCCAGCAAACTTCACCTACAACATATACAAATATTCTACTTACAACATGTACAAATATTCTTAAGAACTAGCACAGCATAAATGGGATTTATGATCTTACAGTTACAGAAATAATAATAAAAAGAACATGTATTAAATACTAGGTACAAGCATGTTTCTATACCTTAATGAAGGCAATACCTGAACATTCTGCAGCTGTGATGAAAACATGTATACAAATAACAATTTCAATTACACAAATAGAGGGAAATGAATATAATGTCTGATATGATGCATTAAATGATTTATGAGTTTAATACTCTCTCACTGAAACACACACACACACACACACACACACACGAACAACAACAGCCACCACGACAACCTGCCACCCACCGCAACCACCGACCACGCCACCACCTGCCACCCACCGCAACCACCGACAGCCACCCCAGCACCAACGCCGCCGCCACCACCACCCACCAAAACAGTCGCTGCCACCACCCACCACCACCATCGCCACGCGCCAACACCCACCATCCACCACCATCACCGCCGACTCCTAAACAAATCGCATATGATGGAAAATACATTGAAGTAGTCTACTTCATCCGTCCTATTTGTGTGGAAAGGCCATGGAACACAATATACCGTAGTTATTACGAGTGAGTGATCTTGCTTCTAGCAGGCGGTTGATAATAAAATAATAAGGATAATTATACGAATGTTTTCAAACATCCGTAAAATTATCCTTTCTCGTATATATATATATATATATATATATATATATATATATATATATATATATATGAGAGGGCTATAAGGTAGATATAAGGAAAAGAAGGCAAAATTTCACACCACTGTAGATTATATAAAAAATATCATTATTTGTAATAATGCATACATCCTAAATATAATGGTAACTGTTGGCTAACTTTTCACATCAGTATCGGGTACAGCTTCCCTCTTTCTCAATCACTGCTTGCAACCTGTTAGTAAAGAGCTTACAAGGCCACGGATGAAGTCGTGTTTGCGTCGGCAAAGTTCCCACTGGGCGATTACGTGGTTGAGCAGTCCATTTCTTGTCCTCTCGTCTCCTAGCTGCCAGGCATTAACCATTTCAGCCCTACATGTTCTGTTACATTTACATTGGCCCCCTTGCCAGGCCAGTCTAAGAGCTGAAGTGTGTCCTGTCTCTGAAACCACTGCTGTACTACACGTGCGGTGTGGATGCGGCACCGGTCATGCATGAAAATAACAGGTCCATCTGGGAACAGGAAACTCTTTGCCCGTAATGATGACAGGAAACATTCTCCAGGATATGGACGTATTGGTCTGCAGTAAAACGCCCCTCGTGCTGAACATGTCACCCAGGGCATGTAGAGTCAGGTATCCCCCAGATGTTACTGGTAACGTGACCCGATCGTGTCTCCTCACAAATGTTGACCCTCTCATATCTGCATGTGGAATATTATTATATATATTTACTTTTTTTTTTTTTTTTTTATTACAGCCATTTGACAATACTAGTTGATAATATGTCCCCCTGCCTGACCTTATATTATTTAGAATTGATTCATCAAACTTTTTTTGGTGCTAATGTCTTTGTGCAAAGTAAACAGAGGCAAAGACTAGAAGGAATCATGTCTTTTTCTTGGGCAATCCGAACAGGATAAGACCAAAATATGAAATCCTGATTCTCTTAGGTGTCGGACCATATTGTCTTTAGAAGACTGGAGATGACGGACGGAGGGGTATGCAGACTGCGACAGACAGTTTTATAGTTGACCTGTTCCTTACCTGAAGGTCTGAATATCGGTTAATTGTTGTAATGGAGAGGTGGAGAGAAAACAGATGACTGCAGCAAAGACAGAGCCTGGAGGGGGGCAATAAGAGCAGGGAGTTTTATCAGTAATAATAATGGTAATATCATATACCTGGTGTTGTTTCTCTTCCAGCAGTGAACCCTGCCATGTGAGGTGGAGGAGTAACACTTTTCATCCGTGAAGATGACACGCGACCAAAAGTCTAGGTTTTCCTGGGAACAGCGTTGAGCAAAAACTAACCTCCCGCTCTATGCTGTTGTGCCAAGTTCCTTCATTGCTGGATTTCTAAGGTGTATGCCAGGGCTATGCAGCCTTCGCCTGACAGTCAGTGGAGACACTTCTAAATGAATACTGTCCCTTACCGCCACCGCGTTCGTAAAAGGTGTTGCCTCTGCTGGTGCGACTATAGCAGCATATTCTGCCTGGGTGGTTCTTCGAGGGGCTCCCGTCCTTTCTGTCAAGAAAGTATTTGCTATTACTAAATATGGCACTAATAAAAATCAACACCGGAAGTTGAGTTTGCAAACAACATTATGTATACTAGTGTTAAAATAAATTATTTGATATGTAAATATTGTTACAAGGGCAACAGTTGTACTAAACAAACTGCTGCCTATAAAGCTAGTGGTGTAGCAAGATATCGTAGTTTCACCCCATCACTGCATGGAACAGCCCTGCAGAGGCGATTGCTTGCCTGCGGTTCATGGCTCAGCTCGTCCAGACAGACCAGGGTTACTCAACAACAACAACAACAACAACAACTACATAAGGAGATGGGAATTGAAGTTTCGTTCTTTGAATAATTAGGACTGATTTGTATGTGACCGTCATAGCTAAGTCAAAACCCTGTCAGTTCCTTCCAAAGAAACGTAAACTCACAAATATCCATTCCACTGAGATGCCTGGACACACTGTGTTTGAAATAATGTGGCACTGCATTGAAAAAAGACATGCTAAGACATTTCAACAAATAACCAGTCGTAAACAAGGCAGATTACCAGTTAACTGTTGCATTACACATTGGGTGAGAGGGTGTGGCAAGGCTGGTCCCTCTTTTCCGTCATAATGGGGGAGAGATGCAAGCAGAGAATTCAGAGGAACAGTGGTGTGTGTGTGTGTGTGTGTGTGTGTGTGTGTGTGTGTGTGTGTGTGTGTGGAGAGAGAGAGAGAGAGAGAGAGAGAGAGAGAGAGAGAGAGAGAGGCCAAAGGGAGTCAGCAAAGTTGAGAAGAAAGATTATAAATCAGCGCACTATGTATTAAACCTGGAAAGTGTGTGCAATATGCATACTTTGGTCTGACATGAATCTGACATGGATAAGCTTCATCATCACAAAACAAAGCCTTAAAGAATAAGTACGCTATGCATCAAAATCGTAAGTATAGATCACTTTCATCAAGAAGCAAAAATATTGTAAAAGATCATATGAATACCAGAGACACACAGTGAATTACGTCAGCTCAATGCCCATCCCGCCCTTGCAATTTCATGCTGCATCACCTCCATCAAAAAATAAACAAACGAACAATTGTCCAACACAACATAGAGCATCTTGACAACTTAGCCCCTCTCCATCGAACAATACAGATCATAGATCGCCCAACACTGTAAATCACAGACACATACAGTGCATAAACACCTAGCTGTTAGGCACCATAGCCCTTTAATCCCTTCAGCCAAACAACGTCCTTCGTGAACCACCACTAGGCATTCACGCCTCAGAAAGTTCCCTACCCAGAGGGGCGCGAGAACACATATACTCAGTATTTTTTTTAATTGAGGCGAAAATGCACTTGACAGGTTGGTGATGACTGGCTGAATGCAACATGTGTGAATTTCATCCTTATATTTCAAATAATTACCAGGTAATGACACGTTACTTGGTAATTATTTGAAATACAACAATGTTATTCGGACATGTCGCATTCAGCCAGTCATCACCAACCTGTCAAGTGCATCTTCGCCTCAGTAAAAAAAATAATGAGTGTAGTCAGACTGAGATGTGGTCACCACCGTTCCCTGCTACGATACCGACACAAAATACAAGTCACAAACAAGTTGCTTTGCCCACACTGCAAGGCAGCCCTCCTCGCCACAGCACATTCATTCACCACATGCACATTACTATTGCAACACGGTCTTTCAGTATAACCTCAACTAAAGACTTATGCATGCGACAGGTAGTAGCTTCCGATTTCCACTGGGATCGCAACAAGATAAATCTGGAGTTGCAATAACAACAATTACAACATCCTAACCTCCGCCCGCTTTCAAACTCGAATTTACTTTTTCACCACCTTATCAAGATCAATTCTCTCTTAATGACAATGCCAACTATATACTTGTATGTTATCAACAAGCTTCCTCACACCAACAATTTCTCAATTCATAATATTCCTTATTCAACCCACTTTACGCACTCCACACACATTCCAAGAGAAGTCCCATTTCCAATGCCCTTAATCTATAATTTTCGCCCTTGTGCCATACAGAGAGTTTCAAGAGATTATACACACACACACACACACACACACACACACACACACACACACACACACTCCCATACTCCCTCACGCACATCCACACACCCACACCCACACCTCCATATCCCCACCCTTACACCCAGTGTGGACAATGCATCACTGAACCGATATCTGATATTTTGTGAAACACCAAGAAAAAATCCAGCAAACATTGGCGGGGAAAGTATCACGGACCATTATGTATTGCATGTAAGTCATGAATTTACTAGGCATAATGACTATTCAGGTGTGAGGTGTATGGACCTGAAAAAGCAACAAAGGAAGCGAAGTGAACATCGGCCACTGTGCGTGACGCCGCCCACTGGCTCTGGCAGCCACTAGTAATGTGGATGTAATGTAGGGGATACCTGGCCATGGAAATAATGCAAAATAATTTTAACTATTTTTACACCCGTTGCAGATTCTTTCCATTAGTCACCCACACCACGTCAAAAAATAAAATGGGAACGTTTATTATATACTCAGGATGTAATTTGCCACCCTCCCAAAAACTCATGCTCGAGAAGGTTGCAAACCCACTCCCACCCTCTGCCCCCTTCCTACGCTACTGTATATACCGTAGCTATTTTCACCGAAATCTTCCATAGGGACCGAAAGCTACTTTCAGTTTCTATTAGCACTGGAATATAATGGGGAGCTATTGTTCACAATTATTCATTATTAGTATAACACTACTGTAATACAAAAGACTTATGATCGAAGTTGGTCCTAAAGGTTGCCATGCACCTCCAATCTCTTTATCCACTTCATTACAGTTTTTGTATTGAGGCAAAGCTGATGCGCTATTGCCCTGATGGAAAAGCCATAATCATGTAGTGCGATAATTTGACCTCTAAGCACGAATTCGTCGTCTCGCCGATTCACGTCGACTTACTGGGGCACATGAAGCCCATGAACAGAGGATAGCCAAAATACCTCGGCTGACTCCCCCCCCCCCTTCCACACCCGAGAGAGAGAGAGAGAGAGAGAGAGAGACGGTTATGTAGGGGAAATATCATGTAAGCTACTTCATGTTAAAACATGTGATTTCCATTATTCCTTAGACTCCACCAATCGTCTTCATCTAGTTTTGAGTATGAATATGAGTTTTAGCTGTTCAGATGTTTCTTAAATATTTGAAGATATTGACTGCATACAAATTATTTTTGGCTGCTTGGATTTTCCTTGAAGCTGTAGAACTGTTCATAGATACTAAGCTAAGATGGTTCGCTGAAATACTGCCTGTGTCTAGGGAGTAAGACATATGATAACTCACTAGCTCGCATAATTACATTGATTCATAGCCGACCTTCTCATATTCTGGTAGGCTACGTGCTTTTTCTGCTATTTATTATTGTATTATATTTTCTGAGGCAGGCGAATACAAACTTACTTTCATAATTAAATCAGCAGTAAGATCGAATGTTAGCTAAGAGTATCAAAATAACATTTTCATATCATTTAACAGTTGGTGAGCGAATGACACTGCTTCGATACTAATCAAATTCTGGATGCTCATGGGAGGTTCGAAGCTGTAACCTGTCGCCGGGGAAGGAGGGGCCGAGACTAGCGCTTTAAACAATGGGTGTAGTACGAACTTCAGAATGAAGCTGTACCTGTGTTTGATGACACAAACGCACGTGTGTAGCTAGAATTCCCTTGATGCATCATTTACTGCTGTTGATTTTTTCATTGCTTTTTTCACGACAGCAGTCAGGGAATTCATTGTGAGAGAAATAAATGCATTCAAGGAATTCTGCTGCAATTGGGGTGAAACTTCACACATAAGAGAGAGTGCAAAAATGAAAGAATGGACAGTGACGAATGTTAGTAAGATGTATGTTTGGCTAGGACTGACCTTCTTGATGCCTCACATCAAAAAGCATAATATTCATGATTAATGGCTCATAGATGACATTTCAACAACCCCGGTGTTCTTTAAGTATATGCCACGGGAGAGGCTCCTCGACATCCTCAGGTACAGTCGTGGCCATAAATAATCACCTATCCTCCTGTATCCCGTGGCTCTTACTGGCTCCTTTATGCGCGGCAAGTCACACTGGAGTAAGAGAGGCTGAGAGCGAAGGGCCAGAGGGAGAAGGGAAGGTGGGTGGGGGGACGAGTGATGGTGCCGAGGTGGAGTGAGGGAGGGGATGGAGGGTAGGTAGGGGAGGGAGAATGAAATGAGAAGTTGTGGCCACATAATTTGTCTATTTTTTAACATTCAGGGCATGATATAAAGGAGTTACTATTAGGCAAATAAAGCTGCACTGCACCTTGTATAGCGGAGTCAGATAACAAGCTTTAAACAGGTGGTGATATCAAGGACTGGCTCATGAGGAATATACTGACGTGGCAGATGAAACATCAGTGCGGAGCCAGATATTTGTGTTTATCCGTGTATTTTGACTTCAGAAGCAGAATGGAATCTGGGTGGCTTTTACTTCCGTAATGTATGTGTAAGAAACGTCCTCTACCCTTACATGTAATTAATTTTTGGAACTAAGTAATACATGCATCCTTTGATATGGCTGTGTCCACATTAGATATGATCACCTTTACAGTATACATTGTCTATACAGTCACCATCATGTCAGTTCAATAATTAATTAATGACATCTGTATATGAAAAGGCAATTTGAAATAACTGTGCAGAAAAGGGAAGTATTTTTAATGTCTGTGCTCATGGGTGGATATGATAACGGTATCTCTTATAATCTGTTAGAGGGAAAATGAAACAAAATCCTACCCAAACTCCCCAACTAAAGCTATGTCAATGTTTACCAACACTGGTCAAGCCAAAGCAACCAGGAATGCCTTAGTAAGTAGTCCAGTGGCCTCATGCCTTTAAAATCCTCATGCAGGCTTCGTGACACGGAGGAAACAAGGTTGTTGACGATTTGCTAATTTCGTCTTAACAGCTCCCACTCCTCCTTAGTGTTCTGGAGGAGGTGGGCCCGTGTCCTGTCGTTCTCTGGCTTCCAAACATTGGCAAGCTGGGTCCACACAGTTGCGATGGCTCTGCACTAATATTTGATCTGTCACGTCAGAATATTTCTCTCACGAGCCAGTCCTTGATATCACCACCTATCTAAAGCTTGTTATCTGACGCTGCTATACAAAGTGTAATGCAGCTTTATCTACCGAACAGTAACTCCTTTATATGATGCCCTGAATGAAAGAAAATAGACAAAGTATGAGGCCATAACTTCGCATTTCATTCTCCCTCCCCCACCTACCCTTCCTCCCCTCCCTAGCTCCACCCCAGCACCATCGTTCGTCCCCCCACCCACCTTCCCTTCTCTCTCTGGCACCTCCCTCTCAGCCCCTCTTACTCCAGTGTGACTTGCCGCGCATAAACGAGTCAGTCTGAGGAACGGGGTACAGGAGGATAGGTGATTATTTATGGCCACGACTGTACATGGTTTCAGGCCAATGAGAATTCGCCCCTGATGTGGTGTGAGGGGGTATCGGACCAACCCGGGCGGTGGGGGGGCACCCCCCTCTCGGCCGCCTCCATGCCACCCTCTACTCCACTCCCTCGCGCCCTCCTTGTCCCCCATCACTCTTCCACCCCTCCACGCAACTGCATCTCGCCTCCCACAACAACCTGCGTCCCTTCCCACCCCTCTCTTGTCCCTCCTCCCTCCCTGCTAGCCTCGTCCCCCCCCAACCCCATCCCATATCTCCCTCCTTGTCCCTCACTACCCTTCCAACCCGCAACAGGCCCCCGAGTGTCAGACCTGATGTGCGTACCTGATACATATTATTTCTATTTCTTCCCAGATTTTTACACCTAACTCTGTTCATTTCTCACTTCGTATCAACCAGTTTCTGTACGTACGTAGTTGGAGAATGCTGTATGTTGTACTACATATGACGCATCTTATTATTTTTTTTTCTTTTTTCATTCTCCCTACCTGCCCAGATTA
Source organism: Coenobita brevimanus (assembly GCF_032717465.1). Classification (NCBI taxonomy): domain Eukaryota; kingdom Metazoa; phylum Arthropoda; class Malacostraca; order Decapoda; family Coenobitidae; genus Coenobita; species Coenobita brevimanus. The sequence goes on along the minus strand of NC_136983.1, from coordinate 37,982,004 downwards.
GCACCTCTGAGTAGTGTCCGTCTGTGTTACTTTTCGAAAGACTATGAGGCCTTGTAGGGCTACTCCCCCACCTGTTTCATCTCCCCACACATACAAACACACCTGTTTTTATGGCTGGTGTGATAAATTCCAATGAAATGGAGAGTTTCCACAAGAGAATTTGGTTGTTGCCGAAACTGGAATGATAAGTGTGATGAAGTGTAATGACAATGTGATAATTGTAATGGTGTGATAAATGTGTAACGAGAAGTTGGGACAGTAAAAAAAGAAATCGGAAACAAATTATTGTTTTTTTTTCCTTTCTTATGCATGCATTTATAGCATTATTCACCTTTATTTTGATGTCCTTGATGGTTATAAACATTTATATGCATCTGTGATAGTTTTGGAATGACTACAAGGCTTTGTAGGGCTACTCCCCACACCTGTTTTATCTCTCCACACCTGCATACACACCTGTTTTTATGGCTGGTATGACAAATTCCATTGAAATGGAAGATTTCCACAAGAGAATTTGGTTGTTGCCAAAATTTTTCTCCCCAGGTACCACCAACGCCTTGTAGGTCTACTCCCCACACTAGTTATCTCCCCACACCTACATACACTCCTGTTTTCATGGTATATGTTACAGAATACAATGAAGTGCTTTCCTTTCATGCGAAAAGCTGGTTATTTCCAACCCCCGTACCTATAGGCCTACTCTCCACAGCCTACTTTATCTCCCCACAGTCCAGTAATCTCCCCACACCTACATACACCTGTTTTCATGGTTGGTGTGACAAAACATTTTGAAATTACCTGTTTCAATAAGAATAATAGGTAATTACCAAAATTTTCATGTTTTCGATTGTTTTCGAGGGGTATCATAAACTTTTTTTGAACTTTGACGCGCGATTGTGCGGTAACCATTAGTCTATGGGGGTAAGGATTGCGTTGTCAGGTGTGTAAATTCTTCCTCTTTAGCCAGAACACAGTCAATTTGCCCTTGGTGAAAGCCGCCAAAACACCACCGAATTGCGGTTGTGGGAGGTACCCTGCCTGAAACAATTGCGGTCTTAAGGGGTTAACTCTTGTGCAGACTTGCTGGTCTCTAGTTCAGAGCCAGGACCCCAATGGGCAACTAAAGTAATTATATAGGGTCTGTTACTTCCTTTGAAAATTCTAACAGACCCAACTTTATTGCGTGATTTGACTTGGGCTCTATTAAGATTATAAAGGGATTTTCGAGTGGAATATAAATTAGCATAAGGGTACTTCTCAGAATTTTTTTTTTTTTTTTTTTATGTGACCGACTCTGGGCATAGGCTTCACAGCCTGCTTTCAAGGCCCAGTAGTCCTCCTACGTACCGCACACCTCTACATGTCACCACTTCGGCGCTAACACCCACCGTCCATATTGAATACATGCTAGGGCTGTCTCATACAGGACTGGTGTACTGGTATTAGCGGAGGTATTTTTACGACATGTCGGCGGGTCTTCTGGTAGATCAGTAAAGTCTGATATTTATGAAATTCATATCGTTAAACTGTTCCCTGCCCCAGCGGGATTTGAACCCAGGTCCTTTAGGACTGCAGGCCAACTCTCTATTGCCACACAAAGGCCGTAATTTCGTACTGCCGCTGCATTTATAATATGACAAATAACATTATCTCTGACGTCATACTAATCGTCAGTTATTTCCCCGTGCACTGTTTGAAGGAAAGTACCCTCAGCCTCCATCCCGAGCCTCTTAAGTGTGAGCGAGTGTTAAGAGCGAAGTGTGGTGGCTGAACTCCTGGAGCCTTCCTTTTATGGGGAGTGGTAACCAACAAACTCACTCATTCACCTCTTTCAAGGTCGTAACTGGATGGGAATTCCCTTTTTTCTTTTTTCTAGTTAGTTAAATTACAAATCTTGTCGTATGGCTCGAAGATCATCCAGTAAAGACTTGACAGACAATAATTGGAGAGCCACCGCTCTATAACGATGGTATTGTTGTTGATAATACTGAAGTTGAGTGTCTATATCCTTATCATTCAGACTTCGAGTGGAAACATCTAAATCTATATCTTGTTTATAGTAATCCTCTGTTAGATTGCCAACTAGTCTGTTATGTCTCAAAAAGGGAGTTGATAATCGTGGCCCTACTGTATGTCTAGCGAGAGCGTGGGTCACACGAATTTCCATTAATCGATCATGGATTTGCAAGCCTCTCCCACAGACATCCATTCTGCTCGACATCTCAAGGCAGACTGTTTCTGCAGGCTGTAATGAAAGACTTAATATGGGACCCACCTCTTAAAGCTTTCCTTTATTTTTTATTATGATGAGATGTGACCCCACCCCCGTATAGTTTTTTCTTTGCCTTTGGATTCTTGCTATAAGCCTCTGGTAAATCTACAAGTTTCACCAAAGTTCGTAAGTCAGTTATTTTACCTGAATCAAACGTGTTGTTTCGAGTTACCCAGTACTGAATTACATCTATAATATTAATGTTGCGAATTGGAGACATCAGATAGCCCATATCATCCCGGTGTACTAAAGGGTGTTGTCGTAAATATGATAAGATTCCAAAAGCATAGTGATGGAGTTCTGCTTTGAGTAGTATTTTGATTGTGTCCTCGAGTGAGTGACGATGTTCTGTATTTGAAGGCTGAATGGGGGCAATTACATGAGAAGATTTAGGATAAGCAGTTTCCTGGGATCTTTGAATGGTAGATGCATAAAGAATGGTTTCCGCTTGAGACCTGGTACTAGACAGAATTCTCTGACTGTCATTATTTAAGAAGACTCCCTAATATGGTAGTGGCAATGGATAGCATGATGCTTAGAATTGACCCCCCAGTAGTAGAGGTAAGGATCTGCCTTTTTCTCTTTAAAGGTGTTTGTTTCAAAGGAATCTTTCGAATTACAGACTGATGTGGAAGAAGCTTTCTTATTACCTTTGTATCTCTTGTTAAGTATTTCTTCAAGAAATTCGCAAATATCTCTGATAAGCAGTCTAATTCTGGTTTGCAACACCTGGAAATTAATTTCCTCCTCAGCTTTGGTTTGGTTTCTTTCAGAAACTGAATAAATTCACAATGGCGGGCGATCAGTGGTTTTCTGGATCTCTGAGGCATCTATCCACTCGTTAAAGCGATTTGGATATGATTTCCAGTGAATATAATACTGCAAAGACCCGTCTTTTTTTCCGCCTCTTTATTATTTCAATGGGGTAGGTTTCTGGGGCTAAAGTAGGGATTATTTCTTCTCTGTAGAATATTCCCTTGATTGCTTCTCCACCCCAGGCTTCCAGCTAATAGGCATAAATTCCTGACTTACTCCTGAGTATTTTAGTAATGCGAAATATCTCTTCCGTATTCTGTTTAGTAAATCCTTTTGCAAAGCTCTTATTCCTGGACGAAGTTACTATTCGTACTAAGTCCCCTACAGCCAAGTCTGAACTAAATGTTTTTTTACGTTTGATAGGCTTTTCATACATTATTGTAAACTGCTTTCGCCAGTCTCTGGGGTCTGTTAGCTTGTGAATTTCATTAGGCGTCTTGCCCTTCCAGCCTCGATGAGGGGTGAGATTGTACGTGCTTACCAGCGTACTTAGAATGGGTGGGTAGTTTAAAGTGTTGTATACGGTTAAATACCGATAAATTTTGTGCTTCAGAGTTCTTATGGCCTGTGTCTCTTGTGAGTAAACACTATACAGAGTAATATTCTTCCTCTTAAAGTAAGTTTCCTGAGTTTTGTTATAAAATTTTGTCCCCCTGTCTGTGAAAAGTCTTGAGTAACCCTGCGTGTGTGTGTAGATTCGTCCACCTTAATAAGAAGAGTGAACACGGGCAGATGGTGGAAGCCCGTCCTAACCCTGTGCTTTTGGTTTACTTAAAATGATTTGAAGAGTGTTAGTTACAGTAGCTCCAGTTTTTCACTGAATGGGATGGACAAACATGTAACGTGAGAAGACATCTACACATACCAGTAAATACTGAACATGGTTATTTTCCCCCTGTAAGTGCCTCAAATCAGCCAGGTCACATGTCAGAATAATGCGGGGTCCTGCTGCTACAATGTTTCGTCGTGGGAATCTTTTTCTTTGTAGTTTATGCAAAGTATAAACTCTAGAACCTTTTAAAAATCTCTTCACATCTGTTTTAGTCACTCGAGTGTTTATTTTGGGGGCAGCCCGATATAATTTTCCAACACTACCCAAGATTTCAGCCAGCTATCAAAGCTGAAAGAAGGGAGGGAGACATAATTAACTATATATAAATGGTATTGTTGCTGCAAAGTTCTAAGCCAGTTTGTGAACATATCAGCTAGTAGGCCACAGTCTACTTTAAGGTAAAGCACAGAGATAGTTCTTCAAGCTAGAGCAACCCGCTGTTGCCCATACTTTTGATGCATGATCATACTCTTCCTCTGTAATGCAGCTTCCTTTTAATGAACTGTAAAATGCATCAATGAGTGGTAAACTATGATCTTCATGCTTATCAGTCTCAGAAAGATATTCAAATTAAAATACTTGCTTCCCAGAAATTAGTATTTCTTTTAAGGATTCATCCATTTGTCCAAGTATTTCCTTAGTGAATTTGCCAAATCAGCAAGACTCCCACTCATAAACCCATAACTATCGGTGAATCTCAGCTTGCCAATATCAACCTTAAAAAACTTAAGTGACTGTTTGCAAAGCAGGTTAATGGGAAGGTCTTGTTTCATTTCCTTGATGACTAACCCCAAATCATAGGACGAATTATGAGCTATGGTGATTAGTCTATTAGAGTTAACAGTTATCTGCATATTAAATTTTTTACACAGATCCCCAACATAATTGTTAAATTGCCTATAATGTAGATGGTGTCTGTGTTTATCGCAACCGTAACAAATGCTGACTCACATAACTGACACTTTATTTGCCTTTGAGAGCTTTCCTCATCCTCGTCTGTCATATGGATGGGAAATTTGTGGTGAATTTGTAACCGCTCATAAGAGAGGGTTACTTTATCAATGACATGTGTGGCTGCGTCGGGCCCAACATACAGTGTGTATAAAAATCTACTAAATTATCATCTCTATCCACAATGATAGAGTCATATGCTATAGCGTGATGTGTGTTGACAATATGATCCTTACCACCCCCATCCTTCAGTTGGACTTCAAAATCACAGAAGCACACAGAATCAGGGGACACTGTTTTCCACCAATTTTTAAATTTAATGGTGGAACCCGCGTCAGGAATTACTTCTTTCTGTCGAGAGCAGCAGTACTGAGAATGTGAAACCTTCTTCTCCTTCCCAGTAAATTCCGAAAAGCACACTTCACAGAAGAAGGGACTCATAGGTTGACGTTTATGTAGAAAAGCCTGAAGAAATTTCTTTAAAACTTTTATCAGACAACAGTGTTGTTGTCTAATAAAAGTAAATTTACTTTGTCCTCATACTTCTTGCTCCCTATTCTGGCTATAGCCAACTCGTAGGGATGTTAATCATTCAAGCTATAAATATTAATACTTATTTGATTTTGAGTTTCTAACTGATCAAGAGAGTACCAAGAAATCTATTTCCCTCGAGGAAACTTTATTAAAGTACTACAGTTCTCCCATGAATCCACTCAACGCTGCATATCCTTCCATTTATTATGAATAGAAAATATGAGCACCCAAACACTGTATTATACAAGCATCTTTATCTATTCCTGTTATAGGTCGAGGATTAAATATCTGCTTCCTTCCTCTTACTCCAGTGGGGAATTCTACATATGTACCTGTAGACTGAGGAACAAAATTTTTTATTATATTTATTTCTAAATATTTGATGTAGTCTAAAATAAACCTACTCTCCTCTGTGTTCGACAGTACAATTTCTATATGATTTAATATGTACTGATTCAGCTCCTCCAGTGTTTGTCCTATAAAGTTGAGAGTAACGAAAACTCGTGAGTGTGAATATAGTGAGTTCTGGTTGTATCTTCCCCTTTAAAACAGGTTTCCTTCTTAAAACAACTGCCAGCACTAAATATATACCAACAGATGGTGCTTGCATCTGCCTCATTACATTTTGATTGTGGCGACTGAAAAATGTAGCCAAATCTGTTAAGAACACTAGAGGGTCTTGAGAGTACTCTCCTGGAGGGGTAAATCTGACCTCCTTTAAAAGGCCATTTAAATATGACCTTAAGCTTGATGATATAGATGATGAAGGCGTATGTTCGTCGCCCCTACTTGTAGAGGCAGTGGCACCATCATCATCATCATCATCATCATCATCAGTTGTTGTCTTTCCAGGGAGATGGGGGTCGTCTTAACTGCTTTAAAGTCCCCTACTCCGCCTGTGAACAGTGGTGTTTTTTTTTTTTGCTTTAAGTTTTGTTCCTGATAATTTATATCCATCTATCTATTGCAAGATGCCTTACTCCCATAAGGGGTGGGCACAAACAAATCGCCTCCATGTCACCCTGAGCCCAGCTCCCCCCTACCCCCCCTCATATATATACCTCTTCACTCCATCCCCCATTTCATCCTTGATCTCCCCTCCCATTCCTTTTCCACTCTCCCAAACTCATCCAGCAAGTCTGGCAGCTCCTTTTTGTCTTCATTTAATAACACAGTATCAACTTCAAACAACAGTACAGGGAGTTTCCAAACACTGCCCTCGCTCACTAGGGCTGCTCCAACATCCACTGCCCTACCTTGTATCTCTTTATTACCCCATCTATATAAGGACTGAACAATCATGGAGACATGACACATCCTTGTTCCAGTCCAACTTTCAAATAGAAAAAATTTCTCTCAGTTCACTATCCACATGCATTGCAGCTTTAGCACCCTCATACCTACTCTTCACGACCTACAGCAACTTCCCATCTACTCCATGTATTTCCTAATACTCCCCACAATCCTTGTCTATCCCCCCCTGACACATGCTTTTTTTTCAAATCCATGAAGGTCACATACAATGATACTGTGAAACAGTTTAACGAGAAGAGGTACCCTTCAGTGTTTATGATAAGTCACCTTGTAAACAGGACTGTCTGTGATAACGCTGATAGAATATGTTGATAAATTGTTCACAACCTGGGCATTTCACACAGGTATGGGCGGTTTTGATGTTAATCTTGTTGCCACACTTCTCACAGCGTGTTTCTTGACGTACCATCATGAAAGGGAGCCACACAAGAGTTTATCAGTGCCTTTATAAATCCTGAGAGCCTCAGTTGCCAGCTGTGAGCTACATAGGTCCTTTCAAGATGTGATCAAATTTTTACAGATGCACACACTCTCACAAAGGGAGATTACTGTTCTTAGTCATTTAATTTGCCTTAACTATTTTTTTCCCAATCATGGTAAGTATTAGTGGTCGTTAATTCAGCTGTAATATTGATTTTGACTATAGTAATAGGAAGAAAATCAATGAAAGAGAGAGAGAGAGAGAGAGAGAGACTAATTATTTTTCCAGTAGTGATGAATAGTAATAAATTATAATAATGATAATAAAGCTACTAAATTCTAGCTGAAGGGTGATTTGACTGTAGAAAGCAGGGAATAGGAAAAAGAAGAGAAAGAGATGGAGGAGAGAGTTTTTACTGAAATTTATCATTCACAACTATCACAAAAGTCAGGCCCGCATCCAGGACTGTGTGTATTGAAAGGTGCATCGTGTGTGCAACAGGGGCCCCCACATCTGTAAGGGGGCCCCCACCAAAAAAAAAGTTTATATGTTTGGAGAGAGTAAAAACTCCATCATTAATAAAAAAAATAATCAAAAACAAAAACCAAAACAAAAACAAAACAAATCAAATCAAAACAAAACAAACCTAACCCTAACTTAACCTTGAACAAGCTTACATTAAGGCTTTTTGTTCAAGGTTAGGTTAGGGTTTGTTTTGTTTTGTTTGTTTTGTGTGATCCGTGAATGATTTTTTGTTCTTTATAAAGCATGTAGTCGCTATAGCCAGTGCATTGGTACTGCCTATACTTTGCCATGAGAAAGTAAAACATAGATTTCCCTAATTTTTCTCTTTCTATAATTTGTCTGAAGTACTTTTTAAAAGTTAAGTGCTTTATAACCAATTTTTCTTACGTTTTCTTATGGTTTCATTATTGATATCTCGTACGGTTCTCGATTCATTTTCTGTACTGGACCTGGCTCTGATCCTTGGCTTCAGAAGTTCACACAATCACTTGTGTTCTGGCTTTCATTGCAGCAGGTTAGTGTTGTCCACAATTCAGTTCTTGGGTATCGTATTGACGTAGTTCGTATAACTGCAACGTTGTGTTCTTATCACAGATGAACATACTGTAAGAAACTATTTTTTTCTTTTGTTTTTGGACGACATGCGCCTGGCACTTTCATAAAAAGAACCTTCGTTTGAACATCCTCATTAATGAGAAAAAACGACAAAAGAGCCAGCTAAAAATGTGTTGTTGTATACGACGTACCATTATTCAAACTTACTGTTATAATATGCATTCATTGTATCCTATTAAGACACTTTTCAGTTGAAAGCAAAAAGTAACTTTTGTTCAGTAAATGAATACATCTGATAATATCTCCGCAAGTTCATTGAAGACAAGCGTGATTTGTTTAGTGAATATGAAGCCAAAGCGAGCAGAGAAATCAGGGACAACAACTTACAGGCAGACACGCAATCGCCCACCAAGTGTACGACTGAATCCACTAGATTATGGTCGAGGAAAAGAGGCACAACTATCTCCTCGCACAGAAATTCCGAGTTGAAAATTTCCTGCCTGTCATTGACCAATTTTGTGGTTTCCATGAAACAACGATTGGCCGCATATACGAGAGAATATGCTCCCCTGTTCAGTTTCCTGCGCAGTCTAGATGCCATGACAAAGCTGTTGAGATTGAACAAGCTGCTGCAAAGCTTGTGAACACATACAGTGAAGACCTGGACATGACCCTTTTGGCATAGAGTCTTGTCCAATTCAGTGAATTTGCCAGGATATTTGTAAACGACAAGTGCAGACCAAATATCTCATGAACACTTCTTGTACAAGTTGATTATAGAGAAAGGGGTCCAGGACACTTTTCCTAATGTAGAGACTGTTCTTAGACTCTACCTTGTTCTTATGGTGAGCAATTGCTCTGGAGAGCGATCCTTTAGCAAGCTAAAGCTAATCAAGAACAGGCTACGCACATCAATGGCACAAGAACGCCTCAACCACCTCACACTGATGAGCAGTGAGCATGACATTTTGCGACAGATAAGTTTTGATGATGTCATACATGACTTTGCAACACAAGAAAGCTCGCAAAGTCCAAGGACTGTCTTGAGTGAGCTTCAGTTCAGTAAGTGTTAGTTAAGATTCAGGTGATGTAATTACTTTAACATTATCCGTTATACAGTAATTGCTTCATATCCTGGTTATCAGATGATGTGTTTCTCACTCCATTGTGTGTTGTTCAAATAGATATTAAAGATTTTATGTTGTTCATACTGGATTAAACACAAGAAAATTGTTTGTTTTTCTTAAAATGATATTACTTTTAAAGACTTTAGCTAGCGTGCATGCTGTAATAGGGATAAAGCACTGGGAAGTAAGAATACCATACTTTTTCTCCATTTTGTTCCTTAGAGTGACACACACCAAAACCTGTCCAGAAGTAGATTATCCCTAAAATGCTCATAATGCATCTCGGAGCATCTTAGAACCAGTTGGCTTCTGGGGGCCTAAAGCGGCCCCCAGACCCCCTGCCTAGATGGCTTCGGCCCTTCGGGCCTCGCATTTGCCTTACCACTTTCGGGGCCCCCACATAGGCCTTGTGCACAGGGGACTCCCACACACCTTAATGCGGCCCTGACAAAAGTGCTCCAAATGATTTATTTATTTTTGCCAGGTGACAGCCTAATGTGGACAAATGGTTAAAATCTCATAACCTAAAATCATTAGTGAGGGGGGGGAGGTGAGAGAAATACAGATCCCAGTGTAGTTGAATGAGAGTATAGGAAATAAAAAAACATTAATGATTAATATTTCACTTGTGTTTTTTATTTGTCCTTTATATGAAAAGACGTTTCTTAAATCAGGTAATAAGAGTGGTAATAGTTTGGAGAATAAGAAATTAGACAGAAAAACAGAATGAAGGGAGAGAGACTGAGAGTGGAGAGAGACTTAGTTCAACCCTGTCCAGTCTACGCGGTGTAGACCTGGGCAGGGTTGAACTAGGGAATCGGGAGATTACTGTTCTTGTTCTATAGCCAGTTAGTTTGTTTAATTATTTTTTCCATTCATGGTGAGTATTACTGGTCGTTAATTTTAGCCGTACAGGTGTGATTCTGACTGTGGTAATAGGAAGAAATAAGAAAAAAAAATAAGGAGAAAAACAGTGAGAGAGAGAGAGAGAGAGAGAGAGAAGGTTACTGGCTCTAGTGAAAGTTTGTCAAGGCCACTCACTGGGAGCTTTCCCTCGGTCATTTACCCACCACCCACCACAGAAGGTGGACCTGTGAGATGGGCACTACATGATTAAAAACACCTTCATTCTGTGTAGGTTTGGACAGGAGTGTATGTGACCTAATAATGGGGGAGGGATGCCTATTACAAAGTGTCCATGACAATACGTGCGTAGACCTGGACAGGGGGATGAAGTGGGGTTTTCCTGATGGCAATGCCCAGTAGTACGCAATCTGCGGGGAGTGGGGATGTGCACATTAGGAAAGTGTCCAGGACTAAGCGTGGATAGACCTGGACAGGGGGTTGAAGTGGGTTTCCCTGAAGGCATGCCCGGTAGTACGTGGCTAGGTGGTGGTGGTGGAGTGGGGGAGGAGGATGGCCCGATTTCAATCCTTCACATTACAGCACATGTGCAGGCCGTAATGGGCAGTGATATAACTACTCACCGAAGCTGCAGAGCTCAAGGGATGGGCCTTACACTTTTGTTGGACCGCCTATCAGACAAAACGTCCCGGATTCGGGGGAGGCAGGAAATCTCGCCATAAGGTGGTACACGTGAATCGTCTGTGGCAGTATCATGGGCCAGAACAGTACAGGTGTGGGACGTCTCTGTGGAATCGTGCTCTCCCACAGCCAAGGATTTTGAGGAGGACCAAGGAGCTGAAGTACAAGAGGATTGTGACAGTTTCCCCAACCGAAAAAGTGTATCAGGAAGAGAATCAAGACATTAAAAGAGGAGTGGACTGTGTGGAGGAGCAGGGGTGTCGTCAGAAGCGGCATAGGAGAAGACCTGGATAAGTTGAAAGATTTTTTGTGTATAGTTAGATGTTTCAATAGGATTAGGGTTCATGTTTGCATACATTGTGTAACTTTTTTGGGTATGCAAAGGACTAGGGACGGGGTAGTGTTCATTTGTCTATAGTAGTTTTGGAGTAAACTGAGTTGAAAATTAATGATTTTTTTACCTGCGACCTTGAAAAGTAGGTGAAAATCAGTGAAACTCGTTTTTTGTAATAATTCAAAAAACCATCGGTCAAACTGCCACTAAAAAGTATACAGACCTGGTCCAGTACTAGACAAAACTTCGACAGCTTAAGAAGCGCCTTTTGTGTGTGTGTGTGTGTGTGTGTGTGTGTGTGTGTGTGTGTGTGTGTGTGTGTGTGTATGTGTGTATGTATGTGTGTGTGTGTGTGTGTAAGAATAATTGAAAAGTGGGGTTTCCAAAATATATATATCGCAATATCACACATGAATGACCTTTCTACATTTTTTCCATAAAACTGATGGGGATTCTATCATTGGATTTCCTTCCATGTTCTTGTATCTGTAATAGATGTTGAGTAAATTGAGCTTGAAAATTCATGATTTTTCGATATTTTTGGATTTGTGACCTTGAAAAGCAGGTCAGTGTCAATGAAACTGGGTCATTGTATTAAATACCTCGTGCTCAATAAGTATGAAGAAAATCGAGGACGAAAAGTGACGAAATAATCTTATCTATCTATCTATCTATCTATTGCCAGACGCCTCAATCCCGTACGAGGGTAGCCACAAACAAATCGCCTCCACGTCGCCCCCTGTCCCCAGCCATTTCACTGCCCTGCTCCCAACTCACCCCCCTCCCTCATATACCTCTTTCACTCCATCCCTCCATCTCATCCTCGGCCTCCCCCCTCCCTCTCCCCCCTTCGCCTCACTCACATACACTCCCCTAGTCAGTTCCCTCACCCTCCATCCTCTCCATATAATAATAATAATAATAATAATAATAATAATAATAATAACAATGATGATGATGATGATGATGATGATGATGATGATGAAAATAACAATTAACTATAAGACAGTAACTGTCAGACAGATACTGATAGTCAGTTATGGGAATATTAAGAATTTCTATTTTTGTCATGACTCAAAACCGTTGGTCAAACTGCCACCAAAAATATACAGAAAAACTTCTAGGACCACAAGTGCCTTATTTGTTATTTAGTTTTTCATGTATGAAAGAGTAGTTGAAAATTTTGTTTAAAGTAGGGTGTTCGAAATATCACAGTGTCATGCATGAATGACTTTCATTATTTTTCTAAACAAATATTTGGAATAAAATTTGATCATGGATTTCCTTCTCTGTGTTCATGCACCTATAATAGTTTGGGGGTAAAGTAATCTGATTCGTGATTTTTGTACATTTTTGGACTTGTGACCTTGAAAAAAGTAGGTCATGCTCACTGAAACTGGGTCAGTGTAAAAGGGTTATGGTGCTGTACAGTACATCCTCAATAGGTATCATGAAAATCGAAGAAAAAAAGTGACAGAATAATAATAATATTAATAATGATAATAATAATAATAATAATAATAATAATAATAATAATAACTAGAAAATTAAACTGTCAGAGACAGTGACTGAGCTCCATCTATGAGAAAATTGCTGAACTTTCATTTTTTGCAATAACTCCAAAACCGTTGGTCAAACTGCCATCAAAATTATACAGACCTGGTCCGGGGACAAAACAAAATTTGCTGGGTCAAGAAGTGCCCCTATTTATGTTTTGGTTTTTGAGGTTGAAAAATTAATATTTTTTTTTTTACATTTTTGGACCTTGTGACACTGAAAAATAGGATAAAGGTCAGTGAAACTGGGTCAGTATAATAGGCTCATGGTGTTGTGCATTCTCACATTCTAAATACGTGTGATGAAAGGCGAAGACAAAAAGTTGCTAGATAATAATAATGGTGATAATCATCATAATAAAAATCATTATCATTCGGACCTCCTTTCCCATCCTAGGGCAGGGTGGGGAGTAGCAACGTCCAGATCGCTTAAGTTTGCCCAGTCCAATGGGCCACGCTTCAATTCACTCATCATTCAAGCCTACGGAATCCTGGCTCAATCAGTGAGGCTAAAAATATTTCATCACACTCGGTAGCTTCACATACTATGTAATCTACCTGACAGCGTCAATCTGAACCCTGTCACGTTAAAAAGAGGTGCAAAATCGCTGGTTATGCGCATCTCCACACAAAATTCATCCACTCAGCTCGGTCTCTTGTCAGTTCCTTAGCCTCACCAACTTCCATACCTCTTTTCCTCACATACCCATCCACCATATCCCTCCACCTTCTTCTTGGTCTACTCGCCTCCTCCCTCCTTCAAATTCGCTTAGATATACCTTTCTCACCACTCCACTGTCATCCATTCTCTCCACTTGACCAAACCATCTCAGTACACTCTCTTCGATTCTGGTGTCCACAGACTTCCTTACTCCGCATCTTTCACAAATCACATTATTCCGTATCCTATCCATTCTCTGTACTCCACATACATTCCTCAGCAGTCCCATCTTCACTGCGCTTAGTTTAGACATTTCATTTTCATGTCAGACCACAGTCCCACATCCGTATGTTAAAGCTGGCACTAACACCTCCTTCGTGCAAGCGTCAAGCTCCTCTGTCATTTATCAAGGCCTTCATAGCAGTAGCTACTTTCCTTCCTTGAGTCACTCTACTTTCCACTTCTTTTGCACATTTTGGTCTCTTTGCTATCCCTGTACCTAGGTATTTGAACTTTCTTACCAATCCCCGTCTCTCTCCATTCACTGTAACATCACACCGGGAATCACCTTTTCCCTCAATAAACATCACTATACACTTTTCTAAATCAGTTCCTCAAGGCACGACGCTCACAGACATCAGCAAAACGCTGCACTAGTCTACCAAGCTCTTGTCCGGTATTTGCAAGTAGCACTGCATCATCAGCATACAACAACTTTGATATATTCCATCCATCACCATTCATTACCTACGCCATCCCTTCCTCCATTACTCGTGTTTTTACTTCTCTCATCACCCCAGCCATATACAGTATATATATTGAATAACCGAGGGGGCATCACACAACCTTAACGCTAGCCCACATTTATCGTGAACCAACCACTTAGATGCCCTTTTACCCTAACGCATTCCTCACTACCATCATAAAAACTCTTGACGGCACTGAGCAGCTTATCATCTACACCAAACATTCAAAAAAAAACTTTTGCAATGCTTCTCTTCCACTCTGTCGTATGCCTTTTCAAGGTCCGTAAATGCTATAAACACCTTATGGTTCTTCTCACACGGCTTCTTCACTATCTGTCTTACTGCATATATTTGATCCACGCATTCTCTGCCGCTCCTAAAACCACCCTGTTCATCACTCACCAGGACTTTTGATCTCTCTCTAACTTTCTCTATAATAATTCCTCCATAAACCTTCCCTACCACACTCAGTAAACTTAAGTTACGACAATTTTTGCACTCACTTCGTTCACCTTTATTTTTGTAGTAGCGGTACAACTACTCCCATTTTCCACTCTACTAGCACACAGTTTCACTCCATCCATTCCTTCTAACATATCTCTAATACGCACTTCATTCCGCTTTCTCCACCACACTTAATCATCTCTTCATTCATCTCATCATCCCCAGCTGCATTCTCATTTTTCACTTGCTTTACAGTTTTATTCACCTGTGCGAGTGTCACGTTTCCTGGAATTGCAGTCTTTCTTTGTACACCCCCAAACC